>NC_086359.1:6330630-6689380 GCF_036324505.1 Eleginops maclovinus
GTCGTTATCTGACTGAGAAAGTCATATGAACACAGTCTGATCGGAGCTAAACTCTGTCAAACACAAATGTTTGCTTTCAGGATTAACTTGCTGGAAAGTTTTGGTATTTACTGATCCCTTGCGCTGTCATTAAACCTATTCAGACACTTGAGCACTGTCTAAGTTTAAATCATGCTGGGCTTTTCTATTAACTTATTCATCTCAGTTGGGAAAAGAACAGCTTATAGATGTAATTACATATTTATATCTGTGTGAAATTGTAAGACAGTATAACTGTTCTGTAGTACGATGATAGATTTGTTCTCTTCTTTTGGAGATGTGAGAACACAATTTAGAAAAGTTGCATGCATGACTTACTGCATTCAAAAGGTGTCTTTCGTTATGAAAATGTATATAATTTTCCTATTAGGCAACACATCGTATGATTAAAAAAATAGTGTGCAGACAAAATTATAGTGCAGTTGTAAGACTGTTGGTATTGCTGAATAAAACCATTACTACCAGTAACATCTTTGGCTTGTTTTTCGTTTGTAAAATTGAATATTTGTTGATAGTACCATGTTGTGTATTTTTTAAGGTGTGGTTTTGGCAAGGGTATGGAGCACCCTGTGCACAGAGGGGAGACGATGCCCATCGGACTACATGACAGGTAGGCCTAATGTTTTTTTTTCTTACAATTGTGAGTATGTGTATTAATTAACTTTAACTGCGCAAAATGACTTAAAAATCCTTAGATGGATTTATGGTTGACCGTTCATTATTTACCTAACCCTAACCCTGAGTTATCAGTCCTGTTGTCGGTCGGGTTTGCAAAATGGCTTCTGTCTGTAATTGGAGGTGTTAATCGGGTAATCCATGATTAGATTGTAAGAAAGAAAATAAGTAGGCCTACCCTCAATTACCAGGGGCAAGGGCTGAGATGTACTGCTGAGAGTCTTACTGAAGTGTCACGCATGATTTGAAAGACATTACATTGTTTATGCTACATTAGTTCACCGTTTCAAAGCCTGAATGCCCTGGACATAGTGTTGGCAAATTTATCACAATTTGCCAACAGTCACGGACCAGATACGGGAGTTTAATTTGAATAACAGAAACTGTGGTTGATCACTTTATTCTTCAGCTTTCAACAGTATATGATCAGCAAATAATGCAAAGTTAAGATGACTTCCAAAATGAGATAAAATGACATGAGCCGACACATTTGGCCGAGCTTCTCATGAGTTGCCTAGAGAGGAATATCATATTGGCCGTGAGTAAGCTGTAGGAGAGTTGAGAGTAAGACAAACAGGGAAGATACAGAAACTTAGTTCGATCATGCAACCTTTGTTCTTTAATTAGTAGAGGTATTTTACATTAAAATCACCAGAAACATATTAGACTTCATTTCAGCAACGATTAAAGCATAACCAAACAAATGGCTGCCTGGAAGACATGCACTCTGTGCTATTACTACATCATTTTTTATTTTAGACTTGGTTTTCTCCAGTAAACTGTGGCTCGTGTGTTTTTGTGGTAATTACTTTGCACTAATAATCTACTAGCAGGCAAACACAAGCAAGGTGCTAGTCGAGTGAAGCATATTCTGCTTGAAAACAGTGAGTGTAGATAAAAGAGCAGAGCAGGTGACATTATTAATCTGCTTTTATGGATTATATGTCTTTTAATCTATTTCAAAACATGCTATAGGTCATGTCATATTTTTAATTCGGCCCGCAGCTTCTGTATTATTATTTGTTATTTATGGCCCGCTAGCTGGTTGACGCACAGAAAGTACGGGGAATTGACAAGCATAACAACGGCAATATAAGCCTGTAGTATTTGCATTTGCCTTTCCTGTTAAAGTTGCTGTATTTTTTTGGGGGTATTTCCTGCTTTCTTTTATTTGGGGTGGACCGCTGGTAAAACCCGTAGTGGACATTTTTCAAGTTGCCTTTTGTTTGTGGGCCTATGAACTGGATTGAATTTATGTTGGGGTTGTAACTGGACTGAACTGTACATTAGTATTTGTCAGACCTGATTCTGAACCCACTGCAAAAGGTTGGAATTGAAGGTATTCCATATAGTTTGTTCAATGTTATCCGACTCTCCGGATCTGAATGAAAGTCAGAATTGTGTGTTTAGAGTTGTTCACACAGCAGAGGCGTATATTTGGGTACATTGCCATTTGAAAAAACAAAGATAATTGTGAAAATAAAATCTGTTAAATAACAGTGTATTTGTATGTTACTTTTATCTGTAAAAAATGGACTATTGGCATCTGGCATGAAATCTGGCCCTCTTTGATAAGAGTTTTTGTGTATTTGTGAACATAATTGTGTGCAGGTGGATGAGAAACTACACCAACTGGGTGAGCAGTTATGGAAATAACAGAAATGATCAATAACTGTTATGTTTTTTGAAAGAAGCAACAACCATGGCATGAGTTCTCCCTCTGTTTTCATTATTGGTTGAGATGTATCAAACTTTTAAAGTTTTCTAGATGCAGGGATGCCTACATTACTTAGGAATGAACATCATAACACTGATAAGGTGTGGGGTTATTGCAGTGATAGTGTAGTATCTTTCTAAAGGAGTTGCGATTTTGTGAGGAGAGTAATAATAGTATCGCTGAGGATGACAGGTGTAGCTCTGAGCTCTCAGGCTTTGACAGAAGAGACCAAATTACGGCTGCCCTTGCAGTGAAGGCGAGGTCATTCTGCCATTTATAGTGTAAGCTGGGAGGGACAATAGTGGAAAGCCTAAAGGTGTAATGACACGGTTGTTATGAGGATAGAGGTGCAGGTGGATGCAACTTGTGCTTCCCCACAAAACCTCCCATGAAGTCTTTTTTTCCATGATAACTGGACTGTGCCATCTTGCACAATTGCAGTTTCAACAATCTAACAGTGATTCAGACTTTGAAATAGATCTAATAACATGAAAAATATTACTCTAACTACCAAGGACTTGGCATATGGAAATCTGTACATTTCACGTCAGGATTATCCTGACCAAAATAATTACGATGTAATCCTGACATTCATCAAAATAGGCTTAAAACATTCTGTAATCTCTTTACCTAACATTCAGCTAGAAACACATTTCTCTATTGCATCTCAAATATGACACATCTTCCCTTTTTTTGTGACAAATTATCACACAGTCTTAAATGAGGTGATCATAAATCATAAGGTGTCGCTGCATGAATAAGGAGCAGACAGAATAATAATAGGGACATTGTTGGGCTCTGTTCTTGCATGATAATTCCTCTATTTCTTTAATCAGACTCTATTTTTCATTCTACTTTGAGAGCTAGTTTGACAGCTTTTCTAATGCGAGGATATTGACGATTATTTGGATAATTAAATTTCAACACGTATGCTTTGTTGGGAATGTTTCATAGAACATCTTTTACTGTCCCAATTCAGATGAAGGCCGCTGTTACGATTCAATGCTAATTTCTTCAGCTTTTTTGGCACTTAATAATCCTGATAATGATTGCGGCCATTTCTTCTGTAGTCAGTGAATCTCATGAATTTCTTTCTTCGTGTTACTTAGCAGAAGGAGTGTATTTGCTTTGCTTTAAAATGTAAAGTGGTTCTTTTTAAATGGTGGTTGCAAGGGGGGAATTTATATGGTTAAAGCTTTAATTTGGCATCATATGAACTTGAATTATTTATAAAATTATGAATTACATCAACAAAGCTGTTCCTGAATTTCGTGTAAAATAATCCAATGTATCTCTTAAAAGTGGGAGGCAGGCATGAAAACATCTGTTTTCATTGAGATATTACTTTTTTCCCTACTTTTCTGGTTGTCATATTAGGTAGGTACATTATTTGCGTTAAATGGATAGGTGACAGGTCATCCCGGTGGCTTAGGGGCTCAACGCTTCAGTATACTTGTGTGAACCATAAGCTGCAACATCCCCTGTTCATGTCTGAAAGTGGAGCTTTGTTGCATAGTTCAGGAACAACATTTCATACCAGAAGGGCTGATCAGTTGGCCTACTGGTTAGTCCAGTGGGACCAGCTGTACGGTATAAGTTCTGACAACTGGGGCCGCTTAATATGGATATAAGCCACTGAGTATCTGCTGTTTGCATACAGTAAGTGGGAGAAGGCATCCTAAAGTTAAGTGAGGTCATTACTAGCTAATAGCGTAGCCTGTCGGATAGCCCATTTCATTTATGGGAGCACAGCGTCATACCTAATGCCTGTGATCGCACAAAACATGATTTAATAAAAATACCAGGCTTCCATAGGATCGCCCACACACTTCACAGCTTCAAACTGAAGTCTGTGAAATTGGTATTGGCACTTTTTAGCACTTTGCAATAGTCAATAACTTTTTAGGTATTTGCCATACTGTGTTGGTCCACAGTTTTACTATACATTGATCCACCAGGCCTGACTATTACTGGCTTCACCCGTGAATGCTTCAGAATAGAACTCATTTCTCAAGGAAGTTCCGATCATGTTTTCGGCAATATCAGATAATTTGCATTTGTGGCACTTCAAGTCTTTTAAATTCTAGTGTGTATGTAGTAAAAAATTATAGAAGTATTTTGCCTTTCATTTTATGCATAAGCCTAACCCTAGAATAATATGTTCCCACATTGTTTGTTTTAGGATAAAAAGCATCATTGGATAGTTTAAGACTTTTAGTATTATTGTATGAATATAATAGTTTTCTTCCTTGTACTCCATATCATCTTTTCAAAGCATGTCCAGAACTGTAATCACAACTCCCTTAACAAGGTGGCACTGTTGCTCAGCTGCTGGGCTGCTTACAAGCCCTGAAAGGCTGATGGGAAGGCTGGGCTTCACCCCCCTCCTACCATGAGGCAACCGTAAATGCAGCAGGGCAAGCAGTCGTGGTGGATGCAATCTATTGGCTTCTCTGTGCTGCCGCTAAAGTCACAACCCTGACTGTAGCCTGCACTGCCTGTTCCAGTGTACTTCTGTAGCTGCTGCTGCTGCTGCCCCTGCTGCTGCTCTCCCTCCCCCTTCAATGGTGTGGGCAGAGTGGGATGGAAGACTGCATTGGAAACCTTTTCACCGAAATGGTCTTTGCTGTTGGTATTGCTCTAGCACCATTCTGGTGACAACAACATGCCGTTAAAATGGAAAAGCGGTTCTCCTGTCAGCTGGAAATTCCCAGTGCCAGTTCTTAAGACATCCAGGTCCTCACCCCTTTCGCCTGCATACATGTGAGTAAGAGACAAGTGGGATACTCATTGTACCTTTTTGATGTCGTTTATATAGGGATAGATTTTAGATTTATTTTACTTCAAAGATATAATCGTAACAAAATGTGTGATTGGTTGTGGTTGTAATTAGGCAGAATGTAATTAAGCCGTGTTGTGTGACAGGAGGTTCTCCTTCCAGCATGCATTTTATGGTTCGCTGGCAGAATGCTTTGCTCTTGGGCAGCAGGAATCATTTTGCCGCTAGTCTGGACATGGCATGGCAAGCGCCACATCCCTGACTCCTGCTCTGTCCCTGTGGCTATGTTTATTTGGGAACGGGGACTCAGCAGCTTGGGAGGAGCCTGCCTTTGTCAGGATGTCTGGCGTGCCCTGGTTTAGAAGCTATTGTCATCTGCTACTGTTCAGGAGGGGGGGAAGGGTAGAATGGAAGTGCCTCTCGCAGCCTCTCACCATCCTCGCTCTTTACCCTTTTTCCTGAGCTCTGCTGGAATGGACAAGTGTCTTGTTTGACTTTTTGTGACCGGGCTAGGGCCTATAGAGAGTAACATCCAAAACCTTGGAATAGCAAAAAGAGGAAAACAGTTTTCATGGCAAGCTAGGCTAGCTGATATCCTGAAGGCAATTCCATTGGCTAACCAGGCTTACTTGGATGGATTTGTACGCAATTGGATTCATGCAGTGTGCAGTTATCACGCAGCTTTACTTGAAAGCTTAGCAGCTTAATTTTGGCAGTTTTACAGAAATAAGTATTTTAAACATTGCTGCATCACAGCAAGAGAAATAATCCTCAATGTAGCAGGTGATATCTGCGGCAGGGCTAACTCTAAATGTGCACAATATGTTCATTTACCGTTCATAGCCATAACCACCAAATATGTACATGTACCATATATGGTCCTAAACTTGAAGCACTAAATTCCCGTCACGTTGTATTAAGCAATTAACAAAATGACATGATGGATGCCTCTCCATTGGCATGAACGACTTGGCAATTATGTTTTAATCTTTATTTAACCAGACTATAGTTTCACACACATACACTCAAAGTATTATGTTTTGGCCTCTCAGCATCTCCACTGGAGCAGTTTGGGGGTTATGTGTCTTGCTTAAGGGCAGTTCAGGGGCAAATTTCCCCACCCATCTGTATCCAGGCAGTTTGTAGATCACAGGCAATCTTTCAGCTGTCTTACTGATCTGTTGACTCTGTAGAATATGATCTTAGGGTGATTTGCCAAACATTTCAGTCAATCATTCAGTGGAATAAATTGAGCTGATTTTTTAAATTAAAACTAAATTAATTGAAATCTAAATCTTGTCCATGAAAAATTCCGGTTAGCAGATATGCTCGCTATAATTGAGCTCCCTTGAAATAAAGTGAAACAAGGTTACACCAAAGTGGGACCACAGACGCAAACATATATTTAAACTGGTAAAGAATTGTGATTATTACAGACCTCTTTAAAGCACATATTCTTCTCTGCTCCTTTAGCGTTTTATCACTTCTATTCATCACAGCAAATGTTCATACCTGCTTCATTAATTGTAATAAATATATAAATAGTGATCAACATGCCCTGTGCTGCTCATCTGTGTGGTATACTTAGTTAATTGAAATATTGTGATACTTAAATCTTCATAATATGAGTTATTGGCAGAGTGTTTAAAAATACCTTTGAAAAGAAATGGCAGCCCCTCAAAGCACATTCAGATACTTCGTGTAGGATCAGTATTTATTTCCAACACTTGACATTGTACAAAAGCAAGAAAGGAGCATTTTCCACCAGTATGTCTTTTTTAAGGACTTGGATATTTCTCCCAAGGGAAAAAGCACAAACAAGAGGGCATCAAGTGTCCTTCAGCGGCTGCGGATGGTGCTTGCGTGTCTTCACGGGAGATGGTGTGCGCACGCTAGCTAGTGAAGCGTATACAAGCCTCGAGGCTCCACCCCCCCTCTGCCCAGTGTGGAACTGCCCCACCACACCACTTACTATTTTGAAACGTGTATATTGTAAGCTGTGTTTTGAGGCGGGCGGATATTGGGCCCCCAATTATAGGTTGCCCTGTGGTCAGGGAGAAGTCGCTCTTTATAGGCCCTTTGAGTGGTGCCTCTGTCAGTTTGGCTTAAGAGACGGTTTTAACTTGCTGTGCTGCTGGGGAAATCTTTCTATATGTATCCAGAGCAGCAGGATGATGGAAGACACATGAGAGAGAGTTTTTGGAATACCTGACCTACATGATGTGTAAAATAATAAGGATTTATTTTCACAATGTGCTTGCCTGTTTTTAAAAGCACCCTAATCTATATATAGACTGTTAAACTGCCCCTGGTGCAGCTTTCAGGCTAGCAACAGGGAATGGTTAAGGTTCACTGCCTCCACGGCCAATAGAACGATCTTCCGTTCAGTAAAGCATCACTGGGTTTATCTTTTATCCCTAAAAAAAGTCCTTGAAATGAATGCCGTCCCTCATCACACAGCGATTCGGTACCAAGCACTTAACATGTGTGACTGCTAGTAATCACCTCTGAGACGTCCTGGTGAGCCAGCTAACTCAACTGCAGCCTGTCCAGCACTTAATATTCTCCCTTTTTCTCCCCACATGGTCTTTGTCAGTCCTTGTCAACAATGCCATTAAGGAAAAATGGGATACACATGAAAATAGGAAAATTGAATCCCCTTGCCCTTCATATTTTAGCTTCAGCACTAGATCCTAAAGTGACCTTTCAGCTGCTGAAAGAACCTTCTCCTAACATGTGTCCAATCCCAAAAGGAACTAAGTCAAAGTCACCCTGTCTTTAGGAATATTTCTAGTGTTAAGACTTAAGTTAAAGCCAGTGTGACTAAATCAAATTCAATACAGAGTGTACAGAAATATAAAGGGACGCTTTGAAAGTTTAACAGCTATTTGCGAATGTAGAGTCTTCACATGTCTCATGCGGCTGTTAAATCCTTCTGCTGAATCCCCTGCACTGTTCTTATATATGTTTTTAGTCTCCAAGGTACAGTGCCCATTAGTTTACATTCTTTGAAACGTCCTTACCAACCTGCATTAATTCGATCAGCTAAAAGGATCATCTGATAATGGGAGAATAGTTGATTTGACAGCTGACATCAAACTGAATAAGAGCTGGGTTTGTGCTGGTGTGTTCTTTCCTTTCCTCACTGACTTCCTCTGACAAGAAAGACATGTTTTATGTTTAAAAATACATAAAACTGTGGCGTTATACTCATGGGTGTCACCGGATATATCACAATGTGATTTATGTGTTAATTGGGAGGGTATGCCGGCAGAGATGTTAAAACTACAAAGCTTCTCTTAGCCAACATACGGAATGATTGTACTGCAGTAATTCACATTTTCACTCATTAATTTTAGATAACAGCTCATTCTTAACGGAGAGGCACACATACGCTGTCTGAATGTACAGGATGTGTTTCTTTAAGGGCTGTTGTCAGATCCGATTGATGTTTTGTTGGTTGCGTTTGTCTTGTTATCTCCGGAAGGCGTAATCCTGGTCGGGGATTATGTGTTGGCGTGTGTGTCAAGTGTGTGTGCGTGCATGTATCCGCAGCTAACCTTGAATACTGCTGGACTCATCAGCCTTTGTATTATTTGTCCACATTTCTGACTTGGCTCTCAAGGACCTCTCTTGGTTTCAAACGTTCAACATTTTAGAAAAACCCATTTTATTGACCGTGAATGCCTTGGCTTCTCATTACTGGCCGTAAATGTTCAAAAAGGGATTTCTAGTTACTACTTTTTTGATGCGTACACCTCACACACAACTTATCAATTATGAAGCTGCGTCACAGGTGTAATGACCGACTAGTCTAATTTGTTCACAATATGTGTGCAAATGCTCTGTTGATGCTAAATAATACACTTCTATTCTATTGTATCTTGTCTTGCTGCATACTTTTGTCTTTTATGTATTAGAAATATCTTTATTTTCTTACTTCTTTGCGGCGTCAGATTTACTGTAAAATGATGTACAGTCATCCCTCATTGTCTAGGGTAAAATGAATCAGGTATACACTCAAATATCCAAAATGCTCTAGGCACGGAAAGTCTAGCTGCTCCATTGCTGAACGACGCATTGTGGACAAGATAGAACTGGTAAAGACGTCAGTGTTGCATGAATGTTGACCTCACGTTACACAACTCATGCCAAATTGTGGCTTGAATTCAATCAAACATTCCAACAGTGTTCCTGCGTACAGACAGGTCCCTGTTCTCCTGAGCGCGGCTTACTATTCCTTAAATGTGTTTACCTTGATGTGAGGTAGACAATCATTCGGTGTGCCACATCAGCTACACCGGCGCCTCTGCTCTGAAATGAAGACGGTCTAAGTGTCGGCTTTACAAATGCCAGGCTAGACAGACACTTGATTATATGATCATTGTTTCTAAAACATTTTAAATGAACTTGCTTCTGAAGTGAAACATCTCCAATTGTGTTTTAGTCATGGTTGTGTGTCCCAATCCGTGTCATCTTGCTGGAAAATGATCCACAATTGAGCATTGTGGTGGACCTTTTTAATTTTCCTGCCTTTTATTTGAAACGCACATAAAGTTCTTGCTGACTTGAAGCCATTTTGTACAAAAAGCCAGATCCACACAGGGACGGACAGGGATCATTTATTTTCATTGAAAGGCCAGAGGGGAGGCTCAGGAGGTCTGGCTGGCAGAGCATCAAGTGAGTTCAGTCGGGCTAGACTGTCATGCCTGTGCTCATCTCACTCACTCACTCACTCACTCACTCACTCACTCACTCACTCACTCACTCACTCACTCACTCACTCACTCACTCACTCACTCACTCACTCACTCACTCACTCACTCACTCACTCACTCACTCACTCACTCACTCACTCAGAAAAGATGCTTCTGAGAGGCTTAACCCAACTGAATTAATAATCTTACCTTGGCCAAAATACCGTTTTAATTGCAGGTTTAAAGACTAGTTTGTAAGAATCTGCATTCAGTCTGCAGCATTGGATACCTATCTAAGTAGATAATACTAAATTACTAAAGCCACACTGGACCCTATCAGCGGGTCAGTTCAAAAACAACCTTACTCTTTGCCAGTTCAAGTCCAAACCACCCCACATTTTTCTCTAATCTTTATCTCTACATGTGTGGCAGCCATTTCAGTGTCTGTGGAATTCCAACAGAGAGAAACATTGTCAGTAGTTTATAGAATACATTAGATATATAGATATATATATATAAAAAAAGTAACTCAAAGTCATACCTATAAATAATAAAACCAGAGAAAATGATAATGCTGAAATGGTCTCTTAATTTTTCCCACGGCTGTATATACATTGTTTCTTCTGCTCGTCCCCATCGTCAAAATATCGATACTGCTGACCTGCTGTGTATGATTGTGAAAGGGTTGGCAATTTATCGCCCATCCCTGTTTGGATGGTGACAGTTTAAGCCCATTTGTATGCAAAGCGGGGCCTCTTTTTTTCATTTGAGTCGAGGCGAAAATATGCTGACACGTCTTATTCCCCGTTGACACGTCTCTGGCCTTTTTGTTTAGTCACTGGTTTCAGTGCTTGGGTTCACATCCCCCTGCAGTTGTCCCTTGCTGAATAATTTCACATATCTGAAGTGACTTTTCACTCCAGTGGATCTTGATGATGTTTCCAAATAAAGAAAGGCAAACTTTCTTCAAAAATTAATATTATTCTGACTGTAGTTGTCCTTTTCCATTAGCACACGCTCAGCTGGGTCGTGTTCCTCCGTACAGCATCTTTCAGGATGATTAAGCATTCGCTACATGTTGACAGATTGTCCGCTCCACCCACTCGTTGTGAAGCTCCTTCGGCTTAACCTCTTATGGTGCTGCAGCTTTTGAAATTGTTTTTTAAACTTCATTTTAGGTACTCAAAAATTCCCCGGCGTTGACCTTAAAGTGCCTTTTGATTATAAAGTGTAATTACAAAGTCATTACAGCGCACAGGCTGCTGGGATGATTAGCGTGATTGGAGCAATTATCTGGAGATGGTGTATGGATAGTTTGTCCTGGACAGAATTAACCTCCAATAACTTTTGGAACAACAGTTGATTTAATGCCTAACATATGAGAGGAGAGTTTTGTTTAGCATTAAGCAGTTTTAAATTGCCGTATTGATGAAGCATTCTCTCTTAAATACTGTACTCTATTGAACTCTTGTTTAAAACATTATTTGTCCCTTTATTTAAATCTGCATTTCAATGATAATCTATTTTTAAATCCGACTTCCATGTGAGATTACCAGCATTTAAAAGAGAGAATCGTACATTACAACTGTCCTTTCATCTGGTTAAGCCAGAGCAATGGTTGGGGGCATGGCAAACATTTGGCAGCCACATGTCGCCCAGCACACAGAATCTATTAATGGATACAAAAAAATACTGATTTAATTCATTATAATGACGAATATTATTCTCATTTTGATATTGTAATCCATCCGTCTGACCCGTTATAGATGCACCAAAGTCTGTTTGATGGAATAGAAGTCTACCTCCTTTTCTCTGCCCAGATGCTTCTCTGTGTGGTGCTGGGGAAAAGGAAAGATGAGCTTCACCCTAAACTGTGAAATGTTTTTCCTCTTACATAAGTCTTCAGTGTAGTTGAAGAGAGAAAGTGTGGCGCTGAATTCAACCGTGCGTATAAGAAAAGCCAACAACTCATCGGATAATCATGAGGCCAGTCCCATGCTGTACCTGGATGTCTTTTAGTTTGATGTAATGTCTTTTTTGAAATAACATCCATGGACAACCTCAGCAGCATTAGAAATAGGTGAAACCATACTGAAGATTGCATAAGGCAAGGCAATAATTCCTATGCTACCAAACAACATCAGGTGAGCTTTACACAACACACAAACAATGAGACACAGACGCTAAACAAACACGTTATAGAATTAGGTGAGTACTAAGTAAATAAAAGTGAGTGTGTGTGTGTGTGTGTGTGTGTGTGTGTGTGTGTGTGTGTGTGTGTGTGTGTGTGTGTGTGTGTGTGTGTGTGTGTGTGTGTGTGTGTGTGTGTGTGTGTGTGTGTGTGTGTGTGTGTGTGTGTGTGTGTGTGTGTGTGTGTGTGTGTGTGTGTGTGTGTGTGTGTGTGTGTGTGTGTGTGTGTGTGTGTGTGTGTGTGTGTGTGTGTGTGTGTGTGTGTGTGTGTGTGTGTGTGTGTGTGTGTGTGTGTGTGTGTCTTGCCACTCTGCCAATTTTACTGCTGCCTCATTGTCTTTCCTTGCTCTCAGGCTCTTCCTGTGTTCCTGTTAAAACAATATGTCATACGAGTTCACGGTAGCTGAAAGCAACTTCAAAATGGACTGAATGTTTCTTTAAAAGTCTTTGTATTGCAGTTTGTACACAACATATTCCAAGAGTAACGGGCTGCAATACATTTTCACAAGACGTACGTGCATATTATGTGATTTCTGACTGTGTGTGTTTTGGATTGTTCTTCCCGTCTCCTGAGAGTAAGCAGTCATTTTGAAACGGGGCCCAGGAACTGACACAATGAAGACTCAGTATTCCTGCACATCTTGTTACTTTTAAATGACCTGGGATACACCTTCTCTGGTATCACAGTACTGTAAATACATTTACACCGTGCTCTCTTTCTCCTCTCGCTGAGGCATGTGTTAGAAAAACAGAGAACAACCAAACACACTTCTAAGGCAAATTCAGTTCTTAAGTATGTTGCTCCAAGAACCATGACATATTTGAGATGTTTAGCACCTGAAAAAGATTAGATTAACAACGTTTCTGTCAATGCATGGCCAAGCATGACGAGGCAGCCAAGCTATATAAACATTAATCTTTTAAGACCCTCAGCTGTCACCCGGAGGGGAAATCAAGTTGACTTCAGCTTCCTGATCTCTCGATGGTGGAAGGATGTTTTTTTTAAAGCGTTTTGCTGACATGAAAGGACTGGTTAGACTGCCGCCCTCGCTTCTTCATTATTTCTTCTTCAATCCATCAACGTCCTCCTCTGCTTATTAATAATTATTGTCTTTCTCCCAGCTCGGCCCTAAATCTTAATAGGTGAAAATAAAGAAGCTGTGCTGCTCCTGCAGATCCACCATGGCATTCATTTTATTCGTCCTTTCCGTTGAAATTACAAATGTGTTTTTAATGGCTGAAAGAAAAATCAATAACATTGAGAAGAACTGGTCTATGGGGCACGGATGGGAGATTGCTGCACTTTAAAGGTGCCATAGAATGGAAAACTGTATTTACCTTGGCATAGTTGAATTGAACTGACATACCGTGAACCTCAAACACCATTGTCTCCTCCTTAAGGTGCAAATCATGAATATGCATATCACAGCGGTAAAACGGGCGAATTACAACAATCCCTGTGTGTTACGTCACACACGGTAGTCCAGCCCCAACATTGGCATACACCAGCTGCTGGAAACACTAACGCTAACACTCACCACTCCGTAACGTTGCTCTCCAATCTCCAACCAACTGGCTGTTCTTCAAATTCCTCGGTTTCCTCCTCCGATAAAGGCTCAAACATGTAAGGTTGGATGCCAATAGCCTCCATGGTTCATCTCTCACAGTTTCCCGAACTTCACTTACTTCTGTGGGCTCTGAGGCAGCCACGGATTGCTCCTTGTAAACCAGCCAATCAGAGCAGAGCTCGTCATAATTATTTAAATGAGCCCCAAATAAAGCCATTCAGCTTGTTCCCTTCTAGGACCAAATCATAGGGTTATAAGTGGGCCTGTAAAACCGCATCTGGACATTATTTGGATCAACCAAAATTATACACCTTCTTTGTAGACATCAGAGAACAATTTAAAATAGATAGATGATAGATGAATTCTATGGCACCTTTTAAAGTAATCACAGGTTTTGCTTGTTCCCGTATCTAAAGAATCTGCCATGATATGTTCAAGATGGAACCTAAAGGGGCCGTATAATGCTTCTTGGGGTTTGCCCTTTACTGTAGTGTGTTTTTCTATAGGTTTTTGCACATATTAATGGTCTGCAAAGGTGAAAATCCTAATATTCCAGCCGTCGTATATAGCTCAGTGGGTAGAGCAGGCGGCCATATACTGGGGCTTGATTCCCATGCGGTCGACCCAGGTTCGAATCCGGCCTGAGTCCCTTCTGTCTCCCTGTTTCTGAACTGCACTATACTAAAGGCACAGGTTGCCCCAAAAATTCTTTAAAAAAATCCTAACATTCCCTCTAGAGGGAGTTTCCCCCCCCCCCACCTCCCTTCCTGAAACGCCTCCATTAGACTCCTTTGTTTACTTCTGTAACATAGTGACGTCACTCTGTACCACAGTAGCACTTCTATTGGCTAGCGCTCCAAAGCGTTGTTCATAACAGGCTAAGGGGCGGGACATCTCTTAGATGTTGACCAATCACAACAGAGCAGATTGGGCTCTGGTTTCAGACAGAGGGTGAAAAGAGGGGCTGCAGCACAGGCTGTATGAGAAAAGTAAAGTGCTTTCTGGACATCAAAGCAGGTAAACATTTCCCAGTAGACACAAAATACAAACATGAACCTGAAAATGAGCATCATATGTCCTCTCTAAACCAAAGCCAAAGTGAGGATTCTTCTCTGATTTAACTGGTACTATGAATGTGCCAACTATCTAAAATATGATGTGTAGAAGCATAAGATCAAGTTACTTTTTTATTAAACCCAAGAATCAAAGGCTTTTATCTTTACCCTCCATCATTTTAATCCCCCCTTCTTTAAAGCTTTGTTCTGATACAACCGTATAGCTTCTTAGCGATAAGCATTATGTATCTTTGATGTGGGGTTTTATGCTCATTTTATCCTCATTTTGTAGAAAGTGAACAGTGTACCGGATTATACCGGGAGGTCAGCTCAACAGAACAAACTCTTTTAAACGTTTTAAGTCCTCATGAGTTTTGATGTCACTGTTTTTTTATATGAAGGGTTGACCTTGATTTTCTAAATAACTTTCAGGTTAAAATACCTGAAAGGAAACCCATAATTGGCCCCAGTAATAGGTATTCGACAGGCTAATAGACTGTGAAATATTCTGTTATGTTCAATAAATTATTTCTGCATTGGTTAGTGCTGAGCTGCATTAATGCTTTAACTCCTTACCATTTTAAAACACCTACAAATGCAGCTTAACACGGTCTTTGGGAAGAGCAGGACTTTTATGTGGGATGCTGTAGCTGTTGTCTTCTGTGTTTCGTTCCGGCAGCCACCAACACTCCTTTGTGGTTTGGACATCCCACTCTCTCCTCGGTGCCTGTCCGACTTACCACCTGACGGGGTAAATTGTGCCAGTACATTGCCTGTGCTGTGTGTCCGTGTGATTGTGACCACTGTGTAAGCCGGTGATGTTCAATGATTCCTGCTTGACATGGTCCATGATCATCTCCTACTCCTTGTAAAACCTAGCTGATTACCAATCCCATCCTCTCGTCGTCATTTTAAAATGTAGTTGACCTTATTAAGCATGTGTGGCCTAGATCCTAGCTGTTTCCTTGCCTCTCGTAGAGCTAGCTTCATGTCTTTGTGCTTATGCCGCCTCTGTGGTTGATGTAGTGGTCTTCCTTCCTGCTTCAGTTGTTGTGCAGCATGTGAAGGGAATGACACAGTTTCTTTCTCTTAATGTTTATCACATACCCGTTGGCCATAAAGTCTCTATAACTCTTCAAAAGAGACCAAAGTTGACTTAGCCGCCGCTGAAGTCTTTCTGATGTGTTCAAATGCAAAATGTGAGGTGACACAAAACGTTTGATCAGTCAGCCTCTGTCGGCTTTGGAGAATCTGAGCCCTGAAGTGAAGCATTTAGGTAGAAAAACTATCAGTCTGACAGAACTTTTGCACAGACACACATAATTCTGAAAGTATTTCTCGAGTCTTTCTGGATATAATGACTTTATTTAACATAAAATCTCATCAGAGTGGTAAATCGTGAGGGAAAAGGATCGTGCAGACTTCTATCGCAGATTCATATTATTAGTCGCATTTTGATCATGATTCATGTCAAAATCTTCAAATGAACATTACCAACATTGTTTCAACAACAATAAAATACAAGACAGGCAGAGCTGTCTCAGAAGTACTAACCTTGATACAAGACTACTGGTGATAATGGACCTGCATTAAACATGCTGTTGCATAAAGACTTGTCTGTATTTATGCAAAACGACAGTGACCGTTGAAGAAGCTTTTGCAATGCATTTTAGATTATTGTTTTCAGTCGATTTAAATACGTTTTGCATCTCAGCCTAAAACTGCCACACAAAGGAACAAATTCACTTCAGAAAAATCCCATCTTTGAGCATCTGAAAGCTATGTTTTATTTAGAGATGTTTAATAAAGTTCCCTTAAAGCCCAGAGGATATTACTTACAAATGATAAAACCGCTCTGCCAACTACAAAAAACTCAAGTGTACATCCACACAGAGACTTCACAATTGCTTCATTATATAAATAGTCCTTCCAGAAAAACATTACACTTATACATCTGACGAGCACGGTCTGCTCATGGGCCTGTTTGTAGACGGGAACTCTCTGTTGTGATCCAGACGCTTTTGTAAAGGAATATTTTAACAAAACCAGGCCGAAATACATCTGGAAACGAGGTCTTTTTTCAAAGTGCCACATTCAATGACTATTCTGTCATCTATATATTGCAGTGAGAATACTTTCTGTATTTTATTCTGATGTAAATAGAAGACCTTCAAGTGTTTTGATATACAGATTTTGTTGGTCAAAGTTTTTCTTTCTAAAGCAGAGCACATTAAGGCACTTTTTTTAAGTTCCTTTTGTTGTTACACTACCTTTTATCATCCGGCAAAAAAATACCAACCTGCTTTGACTCAAGTACTGTCTCCTTTTATAGAAATGCTGGTCAGAGGCTGTGGTATAGTCCTTTTTCTATTTTAAATCAAATAAGATTTGTTATTTCATGGCCAGCCGTTTATTTATTTTTATTGTTATAGATCAGGGGTGTCCAAACTACGGCCCGGGGGCCATTTCAAATTGGCCCTCAGCTAATTCAAAAGGATAATGTCATATGGCCCACAACTGAAACTTGTGCTTGTCTTATATTGTACTTAAATTAAGTCAAGCACAAGACGATATGTAAACGTCTATAACACCGTTTTCATGAGTTCATGAGCCCACTTTTCAAATAAATTCAGTCAATTAACGTTGAAAACATTTTCTAACACATTTCTAAGTTGATAAAAAAAACCAATAACTGATTTACATAACAAGCTTGATATATACCCTTCATATTTCCCCTTATTATAAGCACTCTGAGCGAGCCCTACGGAGAGCTGTGGTGTAGGCTGTTTTTTTCCTAAAGCATATTCAAGTATCAAACATAACTTACCTACACTTGGTTGATTTTGCTAACGTATAACCTAACTTATGAGGCAATTTACTTCACCTCTAGTAAGGGGTCCAGACCTTCGTTTATTTTTCTGTATTTGACCCTCTGTGAAAAAAGTTGGGACACCCCTGTTATAGATGAAGCAATGTCCCTTTCAAAAGATCGAAACAGGAGCATCCAGGTCAAAGCATTGCAATCAACACTGTTTGCTTATGATGTAAGAGTCGTGGCGTGTAGACTTTTCATTTCCCTTTTTTTTTTACCCCAAGTGAGCTTCATTCTCTAATGTCAGTTTTGTCAGCGCGAAATGTTTTCATATCCCGGGAGAATTTCCCGTGAGTCACACTAGCTTTCCACATCAACTCTCTGTGGACCAGTTAAGGTCTTTACATTACATTTTAGTTAAGAGTGCCTCAGAGCACAGAAGTATCCTAAGAAACATACCGTACGGATGATATAAACGCTGATAAATCAAATTCTCACTGAGCACCTTCATTATTAGTAGTGTAGAGTCGCTGCATTTAAAATCAACCTAACTTTCATTCCCTTCAATCATCATTAGCGGAGTTTTGTCTCTTGAGAATAATGTCTTGTGCTTTTTAATTTTAGTCACAGCTTTCCTGAAAATTAACGATCCTTCCAATGCTCTGCAGCCTATTTCAAAATAGTTTCATTTGATTTCTTGTCCTCATTTAACTCCTACAGAAGATGCATCACTTAGCTGTGTGCTTTATTGAAGACCCATAAGTGTCCTGCCTGAGTCAAAACACTGAGAGACATATTATGGTCTATTTATCAATAAGCCTCTACAATATTCAAGCTTTAAAGCACTACCAAAATACCCAGCATGAGAAAATGTAAAGCTGTGGTGCAAACAGAGAGGTGAACATTCAAACAAGCTTATCTTTTGCCAGTTCAGGCTCTTCAGACTATATTTGCTATTTATATTTTTTTAGCAACTATTAATCCGTAATAATCTTCAATGGAAAATTGTTAATTGAACTGTGTGCTCAGAATAAAACACTGACACACACTAACTTCTCTTAATCAAGAAATTAGCCAATCACCTTCGACCGGGGCATCTTTAATCTCAAGATGCTCTGGCCAGTTGTTGCCGTATCTATCTTTGGACCAAATTCTTTAATGGAACGACCGACATTCTCCACCCCCAGCCCCTGTTATACCCGGCACGTATGCTGTAGCTGGATTGTAGTCGCTCCAAATAAAACATTACACCCAGGATTTGAAAAGACATTTTTATTGTACAGAAATAAATGAGTTTGTATGTTTTTTTACTCCTTCGGCTTAGAAGTGATTTATTCACATGCATATTGGTGCAACTTAACCGCTGATATGTGGCGGTTACCGTAGTTTTATTGGGTGCCGTGGGTATTGCACATCTCACAACCTACTCTTGTGAGTTATAAATGATCATGAAGATGACACCGCTGTGGCGGTGGTGGCGAAGTCCATAGGGGCTTGGCCTGGGAACTGGAAGGTCACCAGTTCAAGTCCCCGAAAGACCAAGTGGTGTCCCTGAGCAAGACACTGGTTACCTACACTGCTCCCCGGGCGCCGTACATAATGGCAGCCCACTGCTCCTAACACTAGGATGGGTCAAATGCAGAGACCGCATTTCGTTGTCCTAGTACTTGTACTCTGTGCAATGACAATAAAGTTGAATCTTCATCTTCGACAAGAGTCACATTCATTGCTGAATCTATGGAGAAAAACGATTCACAGCGATCCATTTCCTCCTGAGCTCCTGTTTTCAAGACGTTACATTACCGCAGGGAATCGCTTAGATGCTATGAACATGTCTTATTCTTCTGTGAAGAGAACTTGGTGGAGCCGGAGATGAGGGAAGGACGTTTTCTCACCCTGCTGTGATATTTCTTGCTGGTCCAGGCTTGCAGATCTGCATCTTTTAGTGACCATTTGTCTTACTAATAATTAGACTTCCACCACCCTATATGTCCTAAAGTAGTGTCCCTTTAGAAACGTTCATGTCCTACTTACCACAAGCTAAAATAAGATGCATCCACGTGCTTGTGCTGCCCTTTTTTGAAGTATAAACGTGTCATTTTTTCCCCCTAACAGATCCCTCGTGGAGGACGACGACGCTCACATGAAAGTTGCTCTGGGCTATGGTGATATGGGCATCTCTGCTCACCTTCAGGCATCAAAGACTGGAAACACGCGATTTTTCACAAGCAACACACACAGCTCAGTGGTTCTTCAGGTGAGAGTTCAGACATGTAGCGACAAGAACGTTAACCTCAAATATCTTCACAGTTTAATCATGATGTTCCAGTTTGTCCCATTGTTCCTTCAGAGATCCTGTGAGCAGTGATGAATTATATCAGGCGTTTTTAAGGTTCTTGTAGAAATTACTATAGCAGCCGTTAGAAGTTTTTCTGGGATTTAATGTTTTCCATTTGAATAAAAAAGCACAAGATCAGGAAGTCAATAAAAACCCGGTGTTCAGGTAAGTGCTTGTGTTTAGAGAAGAAACCTCTTCGGTTTACAGCCTCAGGTACGCAGCAGCAAAACAATTAAGCAGTGGATACAAAATGTGATTCTCCAAAGAACCACTGCAGCATGTAAATGAACAGTGCAGCCATTTAGGTCGATATTATCCTGATCGATTTCCGGATGGGGGTTGTTGTTTTAAATTAGCAATGCGCAATAATGGATTTTTGGCCGATAGATTTCCAATATGCCTATATTTTCCAACATATTTTGGCCAAATGGCAATATACAAACATGCTTTGGAAACATTTTTTTGTGTTCCATGCCAATATTTAAATGTAATGTCTGCCAATATCGATCCGTGCCGCTATCTTCTGGAATCCCTTCACTACCAACAATTTCCCTAAAGAGACTGAAGAAAGCAGTGCAGTAATCTGTATAGCTTAAGTTTGATGAAGTCCCTAGCTTGCTGCTTTGCCTACAAGGACAATATACTGTAGCTCCAAACGTATAATTCTGATCCAGTTACGTGCAAGACAGTCAATAAAACAAGCAGGCCACATTCAGTCAGACAGCTGAAGTAGACCAGAGTGGCGTCACAAACCATTTCAGTTCCACGGTCTCCTGCTCGACCTGCTGTGGCCCTCTGCTTAGTTCAGGTCCCTCAGCTTGTCTCGGTTACCCTGATGCATCACATTCTCCTTCCTCCTCTTCTCTTAGGGATTCGACCAGCTGAGGATAGAGGGTTTACTATGTGACGTCACGCTGGTGGCTGGGGACGGCGATGAAGCTTTCCCTGTACACCGCGCCATGATGGCCTCCTCCTCCGACTATTTCAAAGCCATGTTCACAGGTGGGTCTGCAGGGCCTGTTCCACTCCGGCTTCTCCTTTCTCTTTTTTATAGTTTTGTTTACTCGAATTTTCCGGCTAACAACAAAAACACTGTTCTGCTTCAATGTCTATTTCAAGCCAAGTATATAAACATATGTAAATATATTTACATATGTATATATATTTACATACAGGGAGATCTAGTGGTGGTACTAACAAATATTAGTGTAAAAAAGACTAATAATAATAATAACAACTAAAAAACTTAGAAGTAACAGAAATAGAAAAAATGCAATAAAGAGACATTGATATACTGATATCAAATAAAGTTAAGAAGGAATTAATTAAAAATAAATATAAATAAGTTCCTGAAAACAACAGGGCACTTTACTGACGCCATTTATGTTGCATTGGATCTGCTCCTTGTTGCTATGGAGCATACATGTGATTGTTTTATAGATATTTTTTTGTATTATACAATAAAGCATTTTTTATTCATAAACACATCCGTGCTATAACACACTCACTGTCATTTCCCCCCCTGAGACATCTCTGAAATTGACCTTGTGCACACATCCCTACAGCTCCATGTTATAAAACCAACCTCCCATTGTGATGCATTCGTGTTCATGGTCATTCTTAGTTGTGTAAGGACCTTAAATGACAATTATCTCGGCACACTGGATGCAGAGGTTGAAGAGCCTGGAGTGCAGGATAGAGGCAGATAAACTGTCGTGTATAGAAAGGAGACTTTTGGATTAAAAAGACAATTTAACCGAATCGTATGAGCTAAGTAAACCTAACGACGGATCTTCTTAGAGGAAAGTAACCTCACTGCTTTAATTGGAGCTTCTATCAACCCGTAGCCTATTTAAATTAAGGTTTTTATTTGTCATGACTCAATCTTTGATTTGTAATTTAACCCCTTCGTCATTTGCATTACACGGTGTATATAATGAGCTATGAAAAGGAATTTAATATGTTTATAGTCAGCAGAGTTTCTTTGTCCATATTGGAAGTAAGATCAGAGTTTGGCAAGTATCTATTAAAGTTGAAGAAAGTTCTGCAATGAGAACAGAAGAAGAGCTTGTTACGAGTCAGAGGAAACTGACTTTGGGATATCTCATTAGTGATGAGGGAGCTGTGTGAGCACAGATGCTGAGCAATGGGATTCTCCCCGAGACCTTCAGTACTCTCTCTGAACACGAGTCCTTTGACACTTGACACACAAGGACAAATGCATCTGAAACGAAATGAGGATTGTTTTTAATTGAATGTGTTCAGAAGCTTTTTTGTAAGCTTATTATCCACTCTTTCCTGATGCAGGTGGAATGAAAGAGCAGGATTTAATGTGCATAAAGCTGCACGGCGTTAACCGAATAGGCCTGAAGAAGATCATCGACTTCATCTACACGGCCAAGTTGGCGCTCAACATGGAGAATCTGCAAGACACACTCGAGGCGGCGAGTTTCTTACAAATCCTCCCTGTGCTGGACTTCTGCAAGGTTTTTCTTATATCTGGGGTAAGGAAGCAGACTCCACATCTTTCCTCTGCTGTTCCCCGGGCTGTTAAACAAGTTGTTTTTAATTAGTGTATTATAATTGCTGCAAGAGTGTCTTTTCAGTGCGCCTATTGAACTAACTTGATCATTCTTCTTCATGAGAAAGTCACCAGGTAGAACTATAAAACTGTTCTAATTTAAAATGGGTTTGTCTTATTTTAAATACTCTAAAAATGATCCTGGGACGTAATTCGTTTGAATGCAAATAAGGGTTACAACTGAAGAATGCATTGATTGAATTCCTGGAGCCCATATTGACATCTTCATATTGCTTATGTCTCTTGCCAACAGTTGGGGGGGGGGGGGGGGGACTAAAAGCTATTAACATAGTAAAGCAGCAAATTCTCTTGTGGGCTATTTATGTAATCTATCTTTATAAGTGCAAACCTTATTTCAATTTGGCTCTGATTGCAGCATCCCTAAATGCTAAATCACTGATATTTTGTAATTTAGAAATCATCCTGTTTAAGGGCCTGAGTTTCTCTAGAAGATGCAGTCATTAGTTCCAGCTCTCCAAGATCTGTATTTCTTCCTCCCTGCAGGTTTCTCTTGACAACTGTGTGGAGGTGGGGCGCATCGCCAACACGTATAACCTCACCGAGGTGGACAAATATGTCAACAACTTCATCCTGAAGAACTTCCCCTCACTGCTGGGCACGGGAGAGTTTGTTAAGCTGCCATTTGAACGGTTGGCTTTTGTACTGTCCAGCAACAGCTTGAAACACTGCACAGAGTTGGACTTGTTCAAAGCCGCGTGCCGCTGGCTACGCTACGAAGACGTTCGTATGGACTTTGCCGCTAAGCTCATGAAGAACATCCGCTTTCCTCTCATGAACCCACAAGAACTCATCAATCACGTGCAGACAGTGGACTTTATGCGCACGGACAATACATGTGTCAACCTTCTCCTGGAGGCTAGCAACTACCAAATGATGCCCTACATGCAGCCGGTGATGCAGTCAGAACGGACAGCTATCCGCTCGGACAGCGCCCACCTGGTCACCCTGGGCGGTGTCCTGCGCCAGCAGCTAGTTGTGAGTAAGGAGCTGCGGCTCTTTGACGAGAAGGCTCACGAGTGGAAGGCGCTGGCACCCATGGACGCACCCCGCTACCAACACGGCATTGCAGTCATCGGCAACTTTCTCTACGTGGTGGGCGGCCAAAGCAACTACGACACCAAAGGCAAGACGGCAGTGGACACCGTGTTCCGGTACGACCCCCGCTACAACAAGTGGATGCAGGTGGCTTGCCTTAATGAGAAGCGAACCTTCTTCCACCTCAGCGCACTCAAGGGACACCTCTACGCCGTCGGTGGACGGAACGCTGCCGGGGAGCTCGGTGAGTTTATTGCACTGCTTTATATTTCCTTTACTTTGTGAGATTAAACACTTGTATATCAAGGAGCTCCGAGTGAAAGGAGTTAAACACACTGCAGGCGTACCAGCGCTGGTGATCAAGGGCCCGCACATCATTTGCTGTTTGAACATGTCGTGTGCATAATCTCTGTGTAATTTAGTACACTTTAGAGGACGTGCACATTATCAACTCCTTTGCAATCTTCTGTAATCAAACACAGAAGCACGTGCAAAATCCTATAATAATAATAGGTTACATTTGAGCCTGTAGTATGATCTGGTGTTCTTGGGTTTCATTATTCTCTAGTTATTATATCCTTTTAATCGTTAAGCTTTATCCATTCAAACACATCAAAGTTTGAGCCTAGACCCTTAGGTTTTCCAGCAGATTTGAACCCTTTACTTATACAGGTTCAACACTTAAAATTAAGTTACTCATATCTTCTGTCAGATAATCTTGAGTCAGGTTTTTATTGTTGAACAACATTTCCCCCCTTTCAGTAGAACCATTTCAGTAAAGTGATGTGTGTATATATCTGTTCATTGTCGTCTGGTTGCTGAGTAACAGATCAGGAATCTCTGCAGCCGTTAGCTGGACCACAGCGAGGTGCCACCCAGTACTTAAACGGAGCTCTTTGACTGCAGAGGGAGCGGCGTGAGCAGGCTTTTCTTCGGGTTATAATTAGAGCAGAGCCCCGCTTCACTGCCCGTCTACACAACTGCCCTCTCCGCTTTACGTCCCACTCTCACTGCATGTGGTTGAGCCTTGATGTTTTCCTGGACGTGCCCAGCCCCTGCATTACATGTGTTTACTCTGCGTAGGTTATACGGGTGTGGTTTTATGTTCTAACGTCTGAAATGCCAGAAAATAACAACAAAGCTCAACAACAGAAAGCTGGATATTTACAGGAGGAAGCTTTTAATGTTGGCTTGTTCCCTTAGTGGCCCGACCCCATTCCCATTATGCTCTATGTGCTTATTCTGTCTTTTTGAAATGACTAAATGTATATCTTGGAACGGACTGATTTCATTGGGAGATACGAGGTGTCTCATTTTTTATGTTGTTCCTCACTATGGTTTATTTTACATTCTGTGGTGAGGTAGGTGGTATGTCCTTTTTAGCACAACTCTTTTAGAACATGTTTTATTTGAACTTTACATCAAATTGTTTACCTCAGTCACACTCAAGTGTCACGTGATCATTTGACAAAAACCCTATTGAATAATTGTGGATAATAATTGTAGGCATGGAACATTGTGGCATTTTTATGTCACAATAATTCTGGCCCAAATTATTTCTAATTTCTCTTTCACCCCTATGATCATCGAACTATGCTTATAATGTAACTAAAAGCCTACTGGAATAACCTTTCCTTATATTGAGTTAAAAATGAATTATGGTAAGGGCATCAGAGAGACCACACGGTTGATTTCAGTGAATATCCTTTGACTGAAAAACTAGAAACATATCTTCAATGAGGTTTTTATAAAGCAAAAGGTCCCCCTTCATATTAATGAGGATAAAAACCATTGAAAATTTGAGTTTCAAAATAGTTTCCATCGCCTCACAGATCAGTTACAGTAGCTTTCGATCGTTGCTCCACATGTTAGGACCCCCTGCTCTATCTAAGAGAAGTTTGCTCCACAGGGATTATTAACCGCGGACACAGATTGACGTGTCCTAGTTTTTTGAACAGCACTAATAGAAAATCATGCTAATGAGGCATGTGACCTTTTCAGCTGCTTATAGGAAAATCTGATAGAGTAAATAAGCCAATTCCAATTAAAGTGAACCCCTGGTCGCTGTTGGTAATGACGCAATATTCAATGAGGTTTGTACTCGTGGGTCAACTCAATACAAGTTCTATTCTATCTGTTCAAGCGGGGTTAAGGTATACACTCATTTTAATCTTCTACATTTCCCCAGGTGGATCATCCTGAGCTTATTGATGTACTTTAAAACAAGTATTAAACGTATTGGTAAGATCTTCAAAGGGTGTTTTTTTATTATTCTTTGGTAATCCGTTCACTCGCTACTTTTTGTATTAGCAAGCTTTTTTTGCACAATATCTCTAAATGTATATGACATCCCAGAAAAACAAATACAGTTACTCTTATCCCGTTACATGCAGCGTAGAGTTCCCTGAGCTGGGAAGATAAGGACATCACTCATCTGTGGCCGTGGGGCTGTGCTAAAACGTACAGTTGTGCTACATTAGATGATGATGTTTGAGGCTAGAAACGCAAAGCACACGCTCTTCTAAAACCCTAACAGTTCATTGCATCATCGAGGTGAAGATCCCTGAATGTGTAGTTCTTCAAAACCTCCTGTACTTCCTCACAACCTTGTTTAGTTGGACCCTGGCTGCTTGTGGTGGGTTTGTTCACCTATGAGTGGCCCTGTTCCGGTTTCTCACAGATTTTACGGAAAAATCCTCTGAGGCGCAAAGATAAAGGATCTCACAATCTCCCCATTTCCTGTGCAGTCAGTGCATCTATTGCTGGGGGGGTTGTAGCGATGTGTACTCTGTATTTAAATCCGTGTTTTAGCCCCCACGCTGAGACCCTCCAAGGCCTTATTTGCTGCGGTTTGTCCTCCTTACTTTTGACTTGACCTACTTTTTACTAATACGTTCTTTTTTGTTTTGTCTTTTTCCTCAAGCTACTGTGGAGTGCTACAACCCAAGGACAAATGAATGGACATATGTTGCCAAAATGAATGAACCACATTATGGCCACGCTGGGACGGTGTATGGTGGTTATATGTATATTTCAGGTAAGCTCATTTGTAATCAGCAGAGAAAGAGGCATTGTTGTGTGAAAGTGTAATCAGTTTAAAAATAGCTTTCTTCAAGTCATAATTAGAAGGCATTTTCAGAGCAATTTTAAATTAGATTTGTTTCATTCCAAAGCTGAAACGACTGATTGCTTCTTATATCATGCAACGGAAGACAATCTAAGCTGTGGCTGATACCTTTCGTGCATGCTTCATGGGTCAGAGAGAGAGCTGTATTATGTACATTTTCAGGTTGATATTATTTGTTTTCTCCTTTACTGTGACATTTTTACATGCATTATTGTTCAAAAAGCTCCTTGGTTTTTTCATACTCCCTTTGCTGCAGCACCTCTTTTCACCCTCTGTCTGAAACCAGAGCCCAGTCTGCTCTGATTGGTTAGCTGGCCGGCTCTGTTGTGATTGTAAACAGCCTAAAGATGCCCCGCCCCATAGCCTAACACTGACTTTGTGTTAGAGCGCTAGCCAAGAGAAGCGTAGGTGTTAGAAAGTGATGTCGCTATGTTACAGAAGGGGAAAAAAGGGGTCCAAAGGAGGTAATTCAGGCATGGATTTTATCCTTTGCAGACCATTTACATGCACAAAAACCTATAGAACACACTACAGGAAACGGGAAACCCCCAAAGGGCATTTTATGGGCTTTTTTAAAGTCTAAGATCTATTAGGAAATTGGTGTTTACATTTTCAAACAGTACATGAAAGAGAACTTAGTTCTTGATGTTTTTCAGTCATTCAATAATAGCATTTTGATCAGTATTTAAAAAAGATTGTTAGACCGTACAACAAAGAGCGGGAAGTTGGGTAACGTCTGCTCGGGTTCAGTGCTCGGAGCAGAGGCCGGACGCAGAGACGGCTCTGTAGGTGTCACCTCAATACTTGGTTACTTCATAGGATTGAAAACAAATCCTGCGTTATGGAGATGAGCCCTACTTTCTGAGTGTGACTAATCCAGAGCAGTGCCACAAAGAAAGGGGATGGGAGGGGTGGGAGAGGAATTGGGAAAGATGGAGCAAAGTAGAGGACTGAAGCATGTATAGGAGGTGTAAAACACAAGAGCTGTGTTAATTCCTCCTGGCTCTGGGTACCCTCCTCTTTGTACAGAACATGAACGGTGTTCATAAACATCACTGCAGATTTACTGCTGATGTGTTCTTTGAGAGGAAGAGAAGAGGGAAATATGGAGTTTCATCATTCAGACGTGTGTCCTCAACACCCTGAGTTTCAAAGCAGAGGCCCAACAACTCAATACTATCCAGATTCTGGAGTCACAGTAGGATATTATTGCACTTTTAAAAGATGTGGATAAGATATATTGCTTTTTCATTGCAAAATATGCACTTTGTCGACATCAATTTCTTCTATTGCAACAAAAAACACAGAGACAAAGATTATAGATTTTTTGCCAATGTCTTCGTATTTTTTTGACCAACTTCCTGCCAATCCCTCTGAGCTCATCTGAACAAAACATATCATTTATATCATTATATTGAGACACTTTGTGTAATGATAAAGTAATGCTATTCTGTGATGTATTGATTTATTTCCCCCCACTAATAACATGACCCTTATCTGTTAACACAGGTACAGTATGAAGGTTTGTTCAATCACAGCATGTGAATACACACCGCCAAAGCAACAAACATTACTTTATAAGATCAAATATATATAAACACAATATAAAAGTGGCATATTATGTACAATTAATGTGCAAGAATAGAGAGCTGGTGTATCGGTGTTCTGGACTAACTGTAAGTCCTCGGTGAATCAACATGAACAACATTAGCGTCTTTGCTCCGGGTTGCACACATGCTGTGCTTGCAAGCTGCAGAGCTTTGGCACATGAAAATAAACAATTGAAATCTTGTTAGCAGTATTCTTCAGCTCATGAACCATGTGAGGTGCTGACCAGCTCACACGCTGCTTTATTAGATACACTCCCTGATTTAGATTACTGTGCATGCAAGCAGTGAATTTAATTTCATAATCCACAGATCTCCCCACTCCTGCTCGTCGTATTCATCATGTTGTAGTTGTGGACAGAACACACTGCCTACCATATCAGTTCCACATATCTCTCTATTTATTTTCTGTTTGCAATAATACATTAGAGTGCAGCCCCTTTTTTAAATTTGATTTATAATGTTACTAAATCTGACTTGCCGGCATGATTACCATGTTAAAACGAAAAGACAGAAACTTTAATTCCATTTTAATTAGTTAGTCTCACATGGGATGCAGGAGAACTGGGGCATATTTGGTTACCACCCAGACCGTGCAATTTGGCAAGTCTAATATTACCGTGGAGCGTGGATGAAAGGCACACTTTTGAAAATAAATAAAGTAAAGTAATGAATAACATAATACTCATGGTCTGAGCTAATCAGCTGGCACCCAGCTGTTTCTCAATCTCCCGCCTCAGGCTGCACTCCGCACTACATAGTATGTATTGCTCTCGCTTTTTGATATTTGAATGGATCCCTTTTGTGTTGTTTCATGTTTGACTGATGTGGTCAATAGCGTGGTAAATTTCACATTGAGCCGATGTCTTGCTTTGCACCTGCAGCAGTGCTTTCCTCATGTGGGGGGAAATGAATATTTGTGGATGAAGCTTGTGATGTAGTCTTGTGAATTGCTGCTGGTTTAACACAAGAAACATGCACAACAGCTGGTAGGGAAACGTGTCTGTAATGGACTGTAGTGCTTAAATGCAAAAAAGGTACAGAGCATTACCCATTAGAGGCATTTTGCTGCTCTGTAGTCCCGGGGCTTGGTCTTGCTGTGCAAGGTGACCCAGCTGAAGTGCAGTTCTGTGTCTGTCTGTCAGAGCAGATCAGCTCACATCCCGTGGCCGTGCTGCTTTGCTGTCTGAAGTCATCCTGTCAGCTGCAGGAACCTGACACATGCACTCAGCGCACGCACAATCACAGCTCCAGTGCTGAGGCACAGTTCAGACACGAGTGCTGAACCAAGGCTCAGCCACTCTTCCCTTTTTGGTTCAAGGGTTTACCTGAAAAATGAAGACCTCTGTGAAGGTCTTCAAGTTCAGACCAATTTCAGTTATTAAGGGAGTCATCTTCCATGAGGATACTGAACTCATCAGTCATTTTAGCTAAGCTGTCATGACAACAGACAGTCTCATAGACTTGAGTTGCTGCAATGTGATTTTTGGATGTGTAATAATTACAATGATGTGTAATTATAACCCCTCTGCTGGATTTCAGAGGCTGATACTTCAATATTTAGAAGTTTCTTTGACTTCTTTCCATGGACAATATAGAAATAATAGCCACTCTGCTTCTGGATAACTCAAACCTAGCTGCCATCTATTGTCAACCTGTCCCCCGGACGCTGGCCTGGCTGATTTATTGATAGAATAGTCATTAGAGCAGCGAAGAATAATCCATTAGTTGTCAAGCATTAAATGAATCGCCAACCTTTTTCGTACTTGATTAATACGTTTGAGTAAGACAAAAAAAGTCTCTCATTCCAACTACTTAAATACAGATACGTTTGTTTACTCCTAATTTACAATAAACTGAATATCTCGGGGCGCGGACAAAACAAGAGGACGTCATTGAGGGCTGTGGGGAATGCTGATTGGCTTTTTTTAAAGAGATAATAATAGAGAAACAAATGGACAGACGGTAAGTTCCAGCCTCTTCACTAATAATTAGTAATAAGTTCTTCTTTGTATTTTTAAGTTTCCATTATAATCATCATGTATGTGACTAGCTTTTCGGTGCAGAAGACAGAAGTATAGTTAATAATGTGTCTATTTTTTTTTGTAGAAATGTTCTCCAGCACTGTAAAAGATTGTTCAGTTAAAGTTACAAATGATTTGAAAGAGGTTTTTAATCAGCACTCGTGAGTAAGGACTGTCTCCGATGGGGACTCTGTGTCTTGGTAAGGAAACGAAGCTCATTAGTCATTTTAATGTATTTGTATGAAAGCTGGTTTATTTATGGCTGTTCTCTGCATTTCTCTGAATAAAACTGGTTCTTAATTAGTTTTATTTATGCATAAGGGCAGTGATCTGTAATATCTGAATGCCTTTCGCTCACTTTTTGAAATATTGCCAGCACTGACATAAAGGCAGTTCTGCAAATGTTGTAGGGATTGGTGAAGACCTTATTTAATGTGTAGTCTGTCTTCCCTCTATTGTTGAAGTGTCTGTGACATGCACGCTCTCCTCAACAATGCCACAATGCAATGTGTTTTTGAAAAGTGGAAAATGATTGTTATGAGACCGAACTGTCAGGGATGACTCAAAAATAACGATGATTCATGGCTGTATGTCTGAAATTTCAATTGGCTGCGCGCTGTAGCGAGCATACTGATGTTACAAAAGGGGGAAGTAAATGAGTGACTTTAGACACTGCTGAGATCTGTTTGATAGTGAGATCTCATATTTCTACCGGGAGTTATAACACGGCTGAAATGTCAAAAGGAAAACAGGACGGTTGGACTTGTACAACGTGGTAATGGTACTCTGAGGTTACTTAAGATAACTTACCATAACGGGCAACCATTACTGAAACGCTCTAGTCTGATTTTCTAAAGCAACGTGCATCCTCTAGAGAATTGATTAGGGTTGCTACTAACGGATATTCTCATTATGCATAACGATTATTATCTCAATTAATTGTTACGTCTATAAAACCTAAGAAACCTAGTCTCAAAAGTCCATGGAGATGTTTTATTCAGATTTGACGCATAAAACATAGAAAAGCAGGACTGGATATTTGAGAAGCTAAAAAACACGTGCTGACAGTTGTTCAAAAAACTTTAACAATGAGTCCGTTATCAAAATAATTGCTGATGTTTTATTTATGTTTTTGTCCATCGATGAGTCGATTTATCAGTGCAGTTCTTTATTTAACTGTACTTTATTCCAGAGTCAGGCACAGATAGTGATAGTTGAGATTTATACTGACGCTCAAAGTCTAGACGCTCTTTATCATCACGGGGTATTTTTGGAAAACGCTGAGCCCTCGTTTCCGGCTTCACCTCTGTCTACTCTACGCTGTGTGTGTGCCGACAGTGATTCGACCGTCCAAGCATGTCACCGCTTTTTACAGAAGGTCCCAAAGGCTAATGTATGTTTTGGTGGCTGAACAGTGAAATGTTTTTATTTCGGGCAAAGTAAGAGACGACACAAACAATACCCCAGTGCGCTGTCTTTGTAGGGTCTCTCTGAGATAGAAACGTGTCCAGTGTCTCACTAATGGCACTGATGACACATTAGGATACCGGGACGCTGATCACACGGCACTGTATCCGGGAAAAGGCTGAAGCCCTTTAACTGAATGAGAAGAGCAGCAGGGCCTCTTGAGAGGAGTCATAAGGACCTTACGTCTGCTCCAGCACTGTTCCACTTGTCAGGATTTTTATAGCAGACATGCCCCGTCGAGTACTTTGATAAAGAAAATGGATTGTATCTTTGGGTTTGATCGGTGAAGGAGGAGCAGCGTCACAGATCTGAGTCATGGCAGCTGAATAGACGGCTTAGGCCTCGACAATAAACTGTGCACCGTCACTGGGCCGCAGCAGAAGAGGGATTCTGCCTCCATCCGGCACGCTCTGCAAATCTTCTCTGCATTCGGTCCTAGTCACTCTGCCTAAGGGGGAGGGGTGGGCTGGCTTCCACCCAAATGCATGCTGGGATTGTGTTCCTCTTTATTTTAAGCCTTCCCTGTAGACATGTCCTGTTTTTTTTCTTTCCTCCCCACTTTCCCTCAGCTTTTTGTGTCCCGCCGTATACCGTCTGTTGGTGCGGATGTGCTTGAGCGTTTTGTAACTGCGTTCCCCTTTGTACTCATCATCAGCATTATATCATACTGTAGAAAGATGTCACTCCGGTGTTATTCCTAATTTGTTGTTTGAGAACTACGGCTCGAGGAGAGGTGACATCTAAAAATGTACGCTTTGTCCTGATTCTTGTTCTTCATAATTCCACGGAAGCAAATGTTCCCATGTGATGTCTGTTGCTCCACATGGCCTGCATAAATAAATGTGGGTTGACATGTGGGAATGAGTCACAGGTCGGCCTGATTGACGGGTCGACAAAACTGCTCTTACTCCTCCAAGTGATCAGATCAGAGGCTAATTTCACCTCTTTTTCTCCTCTTTGCTGCAGGGGGAATCACTCATGACACTTTTCAGAAGGAGCTGATGTGCTTTGACCCAGATGCGGATAAATGGACTCAGAAAGCGCCCATGACAACGGTGCGCGGCCTCCACTGCATGTGCACAGTGGGCGACCGGCTCTACGTCATCGGGGGCAATCACTTCCGGGGCACCAGCGACTACGACGACGTGCTGAGCTGCGAATATTACTCCCCCGCTCTCGACCTGTGGACTCCTATCGCTGCCATGTTGCGAGGCCAGAGCGATGTGGGCGTGGCCGTGTTTGAGAATAAAATCTATGTGGTGGGCGGATACTCGTGGAACAATCGCTGCATGGTGGAAATAGTACAGAAGTACGACCCCGAGAAAGACGAATGGCACAAAGTGTTTGACTTACCCGAGTCGCTGGGCGGGATCCGAGCCTGCACACTCACAGTTTTCCCCCCCGAGGATCTCTCGGGCTCGCCCTCCAGAGAGTCACCCCTCTCAGCACCTTGATGAGTAAAGGGGGGCGGAGCTGTGTTTCGCTCGTAACCCCTTGCCCACCCGACCCCCTCAACAAACACTCCTTATAGACATTGTTTGCACTTCCTCTTCGGACTACATCTGTACTGCATCCCTAAGTATCCCCCAGTCCACCCCCCAGAAGCTGTGCAGAAACCCCTCCCTGAGTGATTAAACCCACGTACCGACAGTTTGGCAACCTAATTACATGTTAAAGTTGCATACTCAGTATATTTTTGGCAGGAAGTACCTTGACTTGAAAAGTGACTTTGCAAATCAACTTTTCTACCTGATGTCTGCAGTTTTCTTATGTCTCGTTTCCTTAGGCGTTCTACCTTGAGATGTTGACTACCGCACTGACACTCTCTTCTAGTCTATGCCAGGTTAGGTGCAGCAGGTGACTCCTGAAGGCAGAAGCATAGGGACGGACGAGCTCCCAAACACAGCCGGTTTTTAACTCAGGGGTTGGCCCAGGCCCCATCTACGATGCTCCAGTACAGTTTCACTTCTTTCCTGCTATTGCTATGAAACTGTTAACAAAATGGTGTTTTCTAAATTTAATAAACATGATTTTGAAAGTAATTTAAATGTTGTCATTACTGACTACAGCAGTCAGGCTGAGAGGTTGTTTGTATGTGGTGACGCAACATTCCCACCGTGCACATAAACACATGCTGCATAACGCTAACCTTATACAGTGTGTGGGAGAGGAACTCCGTCTGGAGGGAACTTTGGCATTTTAGCCTTTGCAGACCATTATATGCACAAAAACCTACATAACGCGCTACAGGAAAGGGAAAACCACATTGTTTTGAAACTTGTGAAATGTATTTGTGTTTTCCTCCGGACTTCCCCTAAGCCTAGAAGGAATTGGAATCAGGAACAATCGGTTTATCTTACAGAAAAATAAATGTCATTTTTAACATGTGACCGAAGTTGATGGAGTAGTTTTTATTGTGCCTGCATCTGCCAGTGGGCCCTCACAATAACAGAAGTCATAATGATACGTTTCCTTCACTACAGCACAGACATGATGTTCTCTGCAATCTGCGTACATAGGCCTCAATTGGTTTACAAGTTAGAAAAAATCTGCCCAGCGATCATGCAGCCCTAACTGTAGCTTGGTCCATACGCTGGAGTGAACTTTAGGAAGCTGTATAACCACTGAGCTGCCTGCCAGTGATGAATTATGCCGCTGACCAGTGTTAACTGGAAACTGGCACGACCACCGCTGTCGCCTCTCCTCCTGGCATGCAGACAGACGGTGGTGTCGCCCACAATCTGCCCACATGCTCCTGCCCGATTAAAGCCTTAATGGCAGCATATGGTGTCGGAGACGTCTGCTTCACGCTGTGACCAGGAACAAGGATTTGTGTAATCACCAGGTGAGTTTGCTCTGGAGTCTGAAATCCTCATTATACTCTCATTATATCCCATTAATGAGGCGCTGCAGCGGTCCCTCTGATTTCACATTTTAGCCACTGTTCCTGTGTTGTCCAGCAACTAAGTCTCCACTCATAACAGGTTATTTTTACACGTCTTCAGTGACGGACTTCTTGCTTTTGTGTCTTTTAACGACTCACTTTCAGCTTTTGAATCTCCTGTTAGAGTTCAGTTTTTTTCTTTGCATGTTGTTTTATGCACAGTTGTCATAATCTTTGCGAAGCTTTGTCCCTTTGTTTTGAAAAGGACTATATGAAAACCTTTTGTGAGATTTCAAAAACTCAATTTTTTCGAGGCGGATTATTGTTAAGTCTCTTTGATGAAACAGTTTTGCACCATTTTTAAAAAATAGGCCATTTTGTAATCCTTTAATGGAAGGTCACTGATGGAACAGAAGAGCTCAGCTGCTGGCAAAAGCTACACATGACAAAAGGTGGTGGAACTTAAGCGGTTGAATTTAGTGCCATCTAACCATGGACATTTCCCTGAAAATCAAATCATGCGCGGTTAACCATGTAGCTTCTGTATCACCTGGACCTGAAGGGAAGATGTAGGGATGCAGTAAAAAAGTCAAAAGAGCACAGCAATGCTTCCTGGAACATGAGGATGAAATATAGAACAGCTCCCTAGGCTAGCAAAGGACTACAAATACATCTTCACTATGACTGCATCAATTATTTTATTAAGATGTTCGGTAATGTACAGATTTCACATGACAAAATAAATGGTTTCAAACGGCCTTTGTTTCCAAAATGCATTGCTCAATGAAACGCCTCATTAAAGCTCAGAGATACAGTATGATGATATAAACCGTGAGATTATGCAAATTGACCAGCTGTCAGAGGTTTTTCCATGCTGTTTATAGTTGTGCATGTAGGCTTCCAGTCTCTCTTCACACTGGGTCACATCTTTAATGAAGTCTGAAATATGGATGAAAACGTTCTGACATTTTGTACAAAACATTCATCGTCTCAGGAGGATGACTCTGAATTTGGTGATCCCCTGACTTCGCCCTCTAAAGAAACACTGTGAGACTGACTTTAAAAAAAAGAACATATTGGTACTGGCTACTGGATGGTCATACATTCCGGTAAAGGCATTCCTGGTCCCCAGAGGATGACTTGCAAGATTTAGTGCTGTCAAATGTGTCTGTGATTTGATATATGGCTAAATGTCTTCTGATTTATAACATTCCCATCAGCCTCAACTCCACTTTGTGCTTAGCGATAACACACGTTAGCATGCTAAAATGCTGAGCTGGGGATAGTACACATGGAAAATACCAAACATCAACATGCTAGCGTGATCACTATAGGCTACACTTGAGCCTGCTGATATTAGCATTTAGCTCAAAGTGCTAATATTTTAGCCTAGCTGTAAACCCTTGTCAATGTGTTAAATAACCTTGATTTGCCAGGTTTTAACTCACTCTCTCAACTGACTTCCTTAAACAAATCAATAATAAAACTAATATATTAGCTCATACCAGGATGGAGGATTTTTTAAATAGATGCTACCATCAGCTTCAGTGTAGGCTTTGTTCCAGTGATCAAACCAGACCGATTTGAGTGATTTAATAAAAAAAAGCACCAACCTGTTCTCCTACATATTTTTGAAACATGAATTGATTTTTAAATGTAATTAAGAGAGAGCATTCCTTTACTGTGCAGAGCACTTTAAATGGCTCAAAAAACGTACATCATCATATCCACAATCTCTGTTGCAATGCAGCACATGATGTTCCAGAGCCGGTGTGTAATCCCTGCCTCAGCATTGCATTGTTGCTTGGTGTTTCATGTGAGCCAATGTCAACATTACATGACGCAGAGCTTTGTGCGTCCTGAAGACTGAAGGCTTGGATTTTTAATGAACAGTGTGTCCTCGGTGCTGAAGCAAAGTGAACTGGAGCAAGAAATTACACCCGTTCACCACTTCCCCCCTCCCCCTTTCTCCTCCCCTCTGCTTCACTACCTGTGTTTCTCAGCAGATTTCAGCACCGCAGGAGGCACGCTCTCTGGATTCATGAAGCAGATAAAAGGTGTGTGTGTGTGTGTGTGTGTGTGTGTGTGTGTGTGTGTGTGTGTGTGTGTGTGTGTGTGTGTGTGTGTGTGTGTGTGTGTGTGTGTGTGTGTGTGTGTGTGTGTGTGTGTGTGTGTGTGTGTGTGTGTGTGTGTGTGTGTGTGTGTGTGTGTGTGTGTGTGTGTGTGTGTGTGTGTGTGTGTGTGTGTGTGTGGACTACGGCCTGGCTCCTGACATGAATGCAGCACAGCACGTTTATGTCTCCAGACTGCTCCTCCTCTCATCCAATCCTAGCCAGAAAATGACCTAGATTCTGCAGGCTGCTGGGTGTGTTTACATACACAGCACATTGATGAGATTGTCAGTCAGGCGGCAGTGAGGAGAGCGATATGCTTACATTAACTAAAGCACCAATCTGCCTCCTATCATGATGTAAATACTCTGCGGAGCTACAGATCCCTGCTGTCCTCTTGACTGCATGCATGATGGTGTTAATGGCTATTGATCCTCTGGCTGGCAGACCGCCAAGATACCCTGATATCACTCTGACTAGATATGTTTATTTTTGCACTGAATCACAAGCTGTCTTCCATTATTAGACTCCCTAAAGGTTTCAGGTCTGAGAAAAAGTTTACATCTCCATTCTCTCTCTGTCTCCGTTAATGAATATTTAGAAAAGGTCAAGTCATTGCTCTCCTATGGAGCTCTGTATCCTCCCGTGGCGGTGTCCTGAATAATCTGCCCTTGATTCATCTCTCGTTCCGCCCCAGCTGTAGTGGGGTTTTTTTTTTTTCATACCAGAGATGGGAGGGGTAATTGGGATTTGTTTTGTTCAACATCTGGCTGCCTCAGATTCTAGTTTATGCCTCAGTCGTATCTCTGTGTGCGTAAAACAAATTTTCCACCCTTAGTTGAATTCTGTTATGGCCTAAATACACGACAGGATGTGCAAAAATACATATTTAAATTTAGTTTTTTCAACTCCAAGCTCAATTGTCGAAGAACAAACACTGCTGTCGAGTTCTTGGACTTAACTGTGTTTCATTGTGCATGTTCTCCCACTTTTCTCCCGTCGATCAAATCATATTGGAGACTCTGTGATTGACTGGCAGCCTTGTCCAAAGTGTCTCCTTACCTTCACCCAGATGCATGCTGGGATATGCTCTGTTGCCCTCTTGACAATGAAAAGGGAAAAGCAGGTAAAGAATATAAATGGAAGGAGGAGGTTCAGACAGAACAATGCAGTTCGCACACTGAGAGCTTTTAAGTGTGAGGTTGTCCTTAGAGGCAACAAAAAACATGTTATTTTACAAAGTGCACCGAAAGTTCCTCCAGCTGGAACAGTGCGTCCTCTCTGGGGAAACTACTTAACCTCACAGGTTTAAATACAGCGCTGGGCTCATGTCCCTCCAGGTTTCCAACACCTAAAGATTCAGCTGCCGGCTCCTGAGCAGAAACTGAATGCCTTTTATAATACCTTGTGAGAACAAATCAACACCCGGCTATTTAAAGAATAAAAAGCAGTCGTGTCGTTTCTGAAAGTGATTTAATACCTTTCACTCATGTGCAGACAGCTCACAGATATGACACTGCGCAAAATAAGCCCAGAGAAGTGGGGAAGAGTGTCTGTCCGTTACATGTGATACATCTTTCCAAATGTACCAGTTATATGATGCTCTCCTCTAACGACACTTCTCAACCCGCTAAAGTTATTGGTTTGAAAAGTTTGGAGTAACAAATGATTTTATTTTATATTAGTAATGACCGTGTAAATATCTTTTACAAAACTGTGGAAGAGTAATAAGAAGGCCTCGGAGGAGCAAGATTGTCTGTCCATATGTCACCACTTTGTGTGGAATGGTGCCATTTTTAAGGAAATTCCCTTAATATGTTTCTGTGGTATCAAATCCATCAGAAAGACACAGACACCAGGTGACTGTGACTTTGACCTTTGACCTCTTCTTTTCGTTTTGGTTCACAGGATTGTGAGAAAAACAGCATTTCCATCTCCCAGTCTGTATCTCACACACAGAAGATCGACAATACAGTTGACTTTGACTCTGACTTACGCCTGACCCTAATACTTACAAAACAAACTCAAATAATGTAAGTAACATTTAAATGTACCTAAAAGTATTGAATTGTTTTTTTATGGTTGAAGAGGAGTTTTATAGTTTGACCAAAAAACATGCTGTACTATAATCTGGCATCTTTCAGCACGAGTGTTTTACACGTCCAGATCTGTCCTCTGGACGCTGGCCGTTGTTCTCTGATGAAAAGCAAAATGTCATCATGATTCCTGGCCTGTGATGGTATGTGACGGTTGAAAACGCGTGTGTGTGTGTGTGTGTGTATTTGTTTGTGTGTGTGTGACAGTCCTGATGCCAGAGTGATTGATAACTCTCCTCTCGGAGCCGGAGCTCGTTTTCAACCTCCTCAACTCTATCCTGTATAATGCCAGGTTGCCATGGTTACCCTTGCTCTTCATACAAGGAAATGTGGATGGGAAAAACAGGAAAGATTTTCTCCTCTTCTCCTCTATATGAAGGCTCTCGCTGAGCCATCCTGGGGGTTTAAGAGGAGAGCGCCTGTCGAGCAGAGGATGATGATTTATTTTTTTTAAATTTTGGGACACGGAGCAAACATTCCGCCGCTTCCTCAAACACACCAAACCCAAAGCTACTCTCCTCTGCGATGTTGAGAAGTGGCTGAGCTGATTGCCGCTGCAAACACATTTTCATCCTTTCATTAAAGCAACTAATTTCCATTCTCACTACATTATCACTGAGTGGATGCCAGCGGCTTTGATTTCTGCTCTGCTCTTTGCGATAATGACCTCTAGTGGTTCCTGTGGAAACAAATGAAAGTGTCTCACACTGAAGCCGTTCCTGAAAGATGACTAAATGATGAAAGATGCCACACTTGTTTTGTTTTTTTCATTTCTGTAGACGTCGTCGACGGTGCCAAAAAAATGTAACTTAATCTTGTACATGCCTTGTTGCTTTTGCATAAATTCCCCATCATCCTTCGTGTGACACTTTGAGACAGAAGTTAATCTTTTTATTTACAGAGTCTCGGTGTGAGCCAAGACAGACAGACAGTCTTAAGACATAAACAGGAGTCGCCTGCAGGGGGATCAGTTTGAACAACCTCCCACGTAGACCCAGAGTTTCCTCTGATGAAGGCCACATTATGTCCCCTATAGTCCCCTGTTTTTAACTCTAAATTACACGTGTTATCAAAGACTTCTTTAATTGATATCCTTTCATTTCCTGTCCTTTTATTCATTATACTGTCTTCGGAAAAGGCCAGATAAGATGAAACCGCTCTGCATTTGAATACAAAACCAGCATGCATTCATGGCTGCCTAGATCCAATAATGGGCCTGATGGATGCCTGACCCACTTTGAGGATGTTATGCCCTGTAACAGCTGACCCCGGCGGGCAGAGAAAGCAGCCATTAGTGCCCATGCTGGTGGATAACTAATAATAAGAACTTATATTCCCGGCAGTTAAATGTTAATTCATTTTTCATGAATAATTAATAATTGCATGAAATTAAATAACTGTTTGGAATATGTGCCCTTGTAATGTTATGGGATGGGTATTATGTTACAACCTGCAATTACTGTCATTGCTTAAAGCCTCAGCTAAAAGCCAACGCCATGAAAACACATTCAGGGTTTGTTTTTATCCAGAAATAAAACAATTACTCCGTATTTAATTTAATTTCAAACATTAACAGGTTATGCAAATCAATTAAACATAATAGCATTTAGCAAACTACAAAAGAGGTTAGGTTGGTAATTATGTTTCAACCTCCTTTACACTAGTGTAGACGGTCGGTAAAAAGTCTTCTGTCTGTTTTTCTATCCATTGATTGTCCATCCATCTACACTGTGCTCTCAAATGCAAAGGACATGTTCATCCCTTGCAGCTTTAATGATGTGTGTTGATCTCCTTTACTGCCTTTAGTGCAGAGCAGTCTTCTCTCAGGATTGAAAAGGACCAGCAGAGGGCATCAATGTGACATTACTTCTCCAAGCCTAAGGGGCAGAGGCCTCTGAAAGGTACCTTTGTATCGGTTGTGAAAATAATCTTGAATGCTGAAAGACACTGATAAAAGTCCTGGGTTACTAAATAGCCCTAAAATATTTAGTCTGCCTACGTGACATCGAGGTGAGTCATTTCTCCATTCTGTCTGTTTAATTCAAAATTTCCTCACTCCATGGTCCCTGGTAACCACGCAGTAACAGAATGACAGGGAGAGGCTGTCACAAAGTATTTAGTTGTGAAACCCCACATTCAGAAATTCAACTGATTTACTGTTTAATGTGACCTCAACATGCGTCAGGGTTTACTGAATGAGATAGGAGTGATTCAACATGACTCTGCCCAGTACACAATCCTTACTGCTGCTGACCTTGTTTCAAAAGCGGCCTGCAGTTACAAAAAAGCTGTGTCATCTCTGAGATTCATCATTGCTGTGTCTCTGCTCCGTCTTTTGCTGGAGATGGGGGAAAATGATCAGCAGTTCAGAGGAGCCGGGGCGTTTCAGAGACGTTTCTCCTACGCATATTCCGCACAGATCAACTTTATTCCAACGGAAATGGAAAGCTGTCTGCGCAAGCCCTTGCCTGCACCGATGGTTGCCAGATTTTTGCATTGAAAACCTCAGGAGGATCATTCATTAGAAACGCATGCAGACAACAATCAGCAAACGACTGGCAGATCATGCAATATGGTTATTATGTGCCATATATCCAATATTGTTCTTTTTATTGAATTGACGTCATATATATAGTCTTTCATTAAAGTGATAATTAAGTAGGAAGGCAGAGTGTGACACTAAATCACCTTTAAACACTTTGAAATCACACTGAATTTATTGCCTTGGAAAAAGATGACTTCAGGTTGTGCAAACTCAAAACCTTGATGGATTTGTTTGTTGTAGTCTTCATGAATTGAAATAGAACATTTTAGGTCCCAATCTTCACAGAATAAACATAATCTTACACTAAACATATCAGTTGTATTCAAATAAGATATAACATATGTATTTAGTGATATGAGTTTAGTCTTTAAGTTAAGCTTTAGGTTCTTATAATCAATGCGATTTAGGGCAACAAATGAGCAGATCTGCTTATTGAGAACTTGATGTCTCTGGGTAAGGTAGACTTTCATTGGTCTGTAAATATTCAAAAACATCTTAAGTTTCTTAAAAAATAATTTATTTAAAAAAGAAAAAGACAAACCACTTTCAAACTAAATACACAAGTACATGTTGTGCTGTTCTCGTACCAGCAGAAACACCTATTCTGCTGAGGTTTAAGTTCATTACATTTTGTTCAAAACAGGCTGCTACCACGTGAAATTCTCCACCCATGTGTCTGCATTTCCTCTGAAATTGGCCCGTTTGTGTCCAGATTTCCCTCCCAGTATGACAGCGACTGCACTCTTAGGCCGAATATGTGTCATAAAAGCAGCATCTTGAGCCCATTTCAGCGGCTGAAATGAACAATCTGTCGTGTCTCCAAAGTACAACTGTTAGCTGACTTCCGTGCAGCTCTGCGGGATGTAAATTGTGCAGTGCAGTTAGAAAAAGAGAGATGCCAGGAGCAGTGGAACAACTCCATGGCAGCAGCCAGAGCAAAAAGGAATTATAACATGGCTGCGAGACATGCAGATGGAGGCTTAAACATGAGATAAACTCGAGGGGGTTTAAATGTTGGACTTTCTTCTCTTTTTCACCACCCTCCAGTTCAGTGCTGGATGACTGGAAGTCTTAGCTGGAGTGATACGAGCCTCACAAATCCATATCCGATGAAAAGGCCATTGTGTGACAGCTGGAAAAACAGCAGCAACACTTGAGCTCATCCAGAATGCCAACACCACTTCCGACAATGACACACAGATGGAGAAAACACCCATCCAAAAGCTGTTAAATAACTACCCATTTTAGCAACTCAGGACATGTTTAACTGAACTGAAAAGCCAGACATTTAACATACACATACAGTAGTTTCAGTTTAAATGTGATGTTTCTCAAAACTTGTATTAGTTTTAGGAAATCTATCAAATCAAACTCTTTACATATTTAAGGTCTACAAAGCACATAATACAACACATCATTCAATTTCAACTCATAAAACATAAAGCGTTCAGTCACTCTTTAAAGAACTCTCACAGAGGGTTACATAGAAAGCGTAACACATTTTCTCTTTACTGTATACAGTATGTTTAACCATGTCGGCAACTGCTAACAAACATTACTCAAATATTCACTTAAATGCATTAACACAAACTGTCAAACAAAAAGGGATATTTTAAACCTGTCCCCAAAGGGTTTTTTCTGGATTCATCTTTCAGAAAACGTATATTTAATAAATACTCTTTTAATCTGGTTTTCAAATCACACCAATGAGAGGGTTTTCCAAATGTCACGTTTATCCATGTGAGGTGACAAGATGCTCTTTTCTTTAAATGTAAGATATCCTGTTTGGTGCAGATATTCTGAAGTCCACACAGTTAATTAACTGCAGTGACGCTGAGGAGTCTCATGGGACAGAGTCTTCTCTTAGCTCGGTTTTGTGTTCACTGTGTCTCAGTTGTGTTGTGCATAGAGATGTTGGCCTCCTGTTTCCTTTGCCTCCTGTGCCTCCAGAGCAGCACGGCCAGCAAGAGGAGCAGCAGGAAGCCCAGAGCCCCCCCGATGAGGCCCACCAACAGAGTCAGACTTCTGTCCCTGGGTTGGTACATCAAACAGGACCCCTGACTGGTTCCAGCATCGTTCACCGCAACCACACAAACCTCTGACATGTGCTCGATGTCGCCCACTCCACCTTTCCTTCGATTCTTCCCAAACGTCTGCCTCTGTTCCCCACCGACTGTCACATTAAAAGCTGTGATGTGTGAATGTGGTGCACACCACTGAACTACCACCTCTGACCCATTCCAGGTGACCGATATCAGGGTGGGGGACTCCGGAGCCTCATTATATAAAGGTAACCCTGGACACAAGCAGCCGGTGGAGGCTGCCAGTTCAGCGCAGGGGGTCTGATCCTCCAGGCAGGGTTTGTAGTTGCATTGCTCAGCAATCTTTCCATGTGGAGTCCCTCTGCTGTCTGTTAAAGGGGTGTCTGTGACTTCCTCGTCGGGGTAATCATGTGACGGAAAGGTTGAAATCATATGTGGTGTTTCAGGACTCATGGGATACGTGCCTGGCACTTGTGATGTTGTAGGAAGGGGACGGTAACCTCTGATGAGAACCAGGCAAATGATAGCCAGGGGGAAAGGAAGGTCCCTGATGGCAGCCATCATATTTCTGGAGATGAAAGAAAGTAAAATTGGAAAATCTGTTTTTGCATAGGGATCAAAAGCAACAGCCTCTTGGGCTTCCAGCCATGTGTACATCCTGAGTCTCTTCTTTTCCCCACATGAGAGGCGCTGAATGAGGACATGCAGTCATTTCTTCACTGATGCTCTGTCTTTTAGAGGGTATATAACTGCACAGGGAATGAAACATATAGCTTAAATCTGAGCCTAGTGCCTGCTGGGAAATTGAACAAAAAACCCTCTAACTTCATAGCATTAACTGTCTGAAAAGCAGCACACGCTGCTATAACTCTGAAGTAAGCAAATGACCAAACTGGGGGCACTACATTAGTTTCAGCTTTTGTTCTGTGGCATGTTTGTTAATGATTTATAGCCTTGTTAACATAGCTGCTATGATTGATCCTCATTTGTTAAGATTTGTCGGTATTTCATACTAATTCAGCATTCCAGGCGTCTTGCACAACAGGTCCAAATGCCTACACACCCAAGACTTAGCGCAGCCCTCTAAGCTGGATCCAATTACAGGACAGCTGTACATGCCATTTCCACAAGAATCCACACAAACATACCTGAAATATGCGCTGTGCTGGACATACATAGAGTATCAACAATGGATCCCATTTACAAATGTCCTTGAAAATATAAGTCTGGTTAACTTCACAGAACCGGAGCTACTATTGAACACTACTCTGTGCTTTTGGTTGAGCCACAGCGTAGCTTCAATCTCTCGTGTTAAGAGTGAAAACATATTCAAAAGTTATAAACCTACCTGTTGATTGCAAAGCTTTTCAAATCTGAGTGAGAATGAGCTCCTTTCTCCACTTCTTCCCGTCCACTTGTTCCTTCTGTTGCTTTCACCTCCTTTATATCTTCCCTTCTCCCAAACAATCACCTCCTTCTTTCTGCCCTCCTCCCACAATCCCCCCTTATACTCTGCTGCACCGGCTCCACCTCCCTCTTTGCTGAGTGCTATGTGCTTGCTTGTAATGGCTTAATCTACAACAATACATCCTTTTCTGATGAGGTGAACCATGTGGATTCCTGTACCATTCCTTTGTGGAGTGCAGATTTTTCTAGAGCATGTCCTTCTTGCTAATGATCTCTTGTTTTCCTTTTAGGGTTGAGGGAAATTGAGTAGGATTGGGTAATGTCCGCGTCAGGGCTTTTATTCATTAGGCTTCATCATCCCTGACGTATGCCATTCATTTCAGGCAGCCTATCCCATCATCTCAACCACATAACCTCTCACCTAAAAGAAATGTATGACTTTATTCCAAATAAACGGAAAGGAGTGAGTCTGGTGTGCAGCTGTTTACCAAAAAGGCCGGAAATCAACCTGATTGAACTTGCTCTGGAAAACATGTCTTTAATAACTATGCTGGTACTATTCCTAAGAAGACTAAAAAACGTCAGAATAAGAAATAAAACTTGTGTTGTCTTGTTTTAGATCACAACTCCAGCCAGCGCTTCCAGGAAAGAGAATAACTGAACATTATGTTTATGTGACATGTGGGTAAGCAACTTTACCAGCTGTGGCCGGCCTCACCTCTCAGCTTAGTCTGCAGAAAATATGAGCATTATTAGCTCGCATTGTCCTGTGCCAGAAGTGTTCAGTCAGCTCTGACTGAGAAAACAATTACAGTGGGGCAAAAAAGTATTTAGTCAGCCACCAATTGTGCAAGTTCTCCCATTTAAAAAGATGAGAGAGGCCTGTAATTTTTATCATAGGTATACCTCAACTATGAGAGACAGAATGAGAAAAATCCAGGAAATCACATTGTAGGATTTTTAATGAATTCATTGGTAAATTCCTCTGTAAAATAAGTATTTGGTCACCTACAAACAAGCAAGATTTCTGGCTCTCACAGACCTGTAACTTCTTCTTTAAGAGGCTCCTCTGTCCTCCACTCGTTACCTGTATTAATGGCACCTTTTTGAACTCGTTATCAGTATAAAAGACACCTGTCCACAACCTCAAACAGTCATACTCCAAACTCCACTATGGCCAAGCTGTCAAAGGAGACCAGAGACAAAATTGTAGACCTGCACCAGGCTGGGAAAACTGAATCTGCAATAGGTAAGCAGCTTGGTGTGAAGAAATCAACTGTGGGAGCAATTATTAGAAAATGGAAGACATACAAGACCACTGCTAATCTCCCTCGATCTGGGGCTCCACGCAAGATCTCACCCCGTGGGGTCAAAATGATCACAAGAACGGTGAGCAAAAATCCCAGAACCACACGGGGGGACCTAGTGAATGACCTGCAGAGAGCTGGGACCAAAGTAACAGAGGCTACCATCAGTAACACACTACGCCGCCAGGGACTTAAATCCTGCAGTTCCAGACGTGTCCCCCTGCTTAAGCCAGTACATGTCCAGGCCCGTCTGAAGTTTGCTAGAGGGCATTTGGATGATCCAGAAGAGGATTGGGAGAATGTCATATGGTCAGATGAAACCAAAATAGAACTTTTGGGTAAAAACTCAACTCATCGTGTTTGGAGGAGAAAGAATGCAGAGTTGCATCCAAAGAACACCATACCTACTGTGAAGCATGGGGGTGGAAACATCATGCTTTGGGGCTGTTTTTCTGCAAAGGGACCAGGACGACTGATCCGTGTAAAGGAAAGAATGAATGGGGCCATGTATCGTGAGATTTTGAGTGAAAACCTCCTTCCATCAGCAAGGGCACTGAAGATGAAGCGTGGCTGGGTCTTTCAGTATGACAATGATCCCAAACACACCTGCCAGGGCAACGAAGGAGTGGCTTCGTAAGAAGCATTTCAAGGTCCTGGAGTGGCCTAGCCAGTCTCCAGATCTCAACCCCATAGAAAATCTTTGGAGGGAGTTGAAAGTCCGTGTTTCCCAGCGACAGCCCCAAAACATCAGTGCTTTAGAGGAGGTCTGCATGGAGGAATGGGCCAGAATACCAGCAACAGTGTGTGAAAACCTTGTGAAGACTTACAGAAAACGTTTGACCTCTGTCATTGCCAACAAAGGGTATATATCAAAGTACTGAGATGAACTTTTGTTATTGACCAAATACTTATTTTCCACAATCATTTGAAAAAAATTCTTTAAAAGTCCTACAATGTGATTTCCTGGATTTCTTTTTCTCATTCTGTCTCTCATAGTTGAGGTATACCTATGATAAAAATTACAGGCCTCTCTCATCTTTTTAAATGGGAGAACTTGCACAATTGGTGGCTGACTAAATACTTTTTTGCCCCACTGTATATCAAATTACTCATTTACTTACTCATTTAACAACATGAATTACTATTTTACCCCAATATACTAGATCTAACACCTGCATATAGACATGTTTGTATATTTATATTCAACTGATCACTGTTTTATCTTATGTTATTTTTATGTATACTGTTTATTTGTTATCTTTTATCATTGTTATTATCCTTGTGTGAATTCTTATCTATGTGTGTTTTCAGTTGCTTCTTTATAACACCATACCTTCTTATTATGTTTCTTATATTTGTATTGTATATTTTCTATCCATCTTGTGTGAGCCTTTGTCAGTGGGGGAGTCAATGTGTTTGGGTCTTACTGGAAAGTGTGGGTGTGTACGTATATTTGTATGCAGGGATATGGGTGTGCATTGTGTAACACGTGTATCTGATTTCAATACTGAAAAACATGCATCTTTTTTTGCTTTATTTCACAATAATTTATGTTCTTATTTTGAAGACTTTTTTTATCCCAGGGGGGAAATAAGGTTGTTGTTCAGTTGCCCTTATCCAGCTACAAGAATAATAAAAGAGTATTCCAAGTTATGGTAAAGTTTAGTCTGTATCACAGAGACATACGTCCAGGGGTGAAATGAGTCAGTTGTATGTCTGTACATTGTTTATCAGATTGGGAGAAATAGTGTCAGTCTTATTAAATAGATGGTGTTACTGGCAATATGAGCAATACATATTTCTGTTGTGACAAAAAAACGCCAGGCAGATGGTAAGGGTTAGAAGTGTTGTAACATGACCCACCATGCACTGCCCCTCTTTGCAATGCAACACGTCACTTTTTCCCCAACCACTGTGGCTGGTAGGAGTCTGCTTTCCTCATTACAAATGGTTACATGTGAATATATATTTATTTATAATTATATCAATAAAACTAGAATAGATATGACTCTTCCTTGGTAAATTCCGTCCTCTTTAAAGGATCCAAGTGCTGATAAATAAGCAAAGGTTTAAGTGTTCATTCCTTCCTGTTTGGAAGAGTCATTTCAATTACATAGATGATTAATGTAGGGTTTTATACCTGACTTCAGTATTATTAAAGCGTCTACAGTGCCCCCTACAGCCTAAAATAATAAGAGGCAGCCCTGGGGGAAAAAGGGTGAATTTAATTCGGAGCCAGGCAAGCCGAGGTCTGTGGTTTCTCAGTTACTCAACTTGGTGGTTGCATTAATTAATTTTGTTATGATGGATTGCATTTTTACATTGAGCCGGTTCATCTGCGAAGCATCAAGAAGTTCATGATACGTTTGGCCACTTTGACAGCATCCTGCAGCACACTTTTGATATGGGATGAAGTGCTATGTCTTTAGCCGGTTTCTCAGTATATATAATCACCTGAGCGTCAATGACCTGCGTGTGCTTTGGATGTTGAACCCTAGAAGTCTCATTTAAGATTGAAAAGAGGAAAACTTGAGTTTTTCTCCGCAAATGGCTGCTGCACCGCCGCGAAGATTGGACAGCATTTTACCCCGAGTTCTAACTCGCAGGCGTGTAAATAGAACCGAATACGACTTGTACACGGGACATGAGGGCGGCTTAGAGAAGCTTTCTCCTAAAAAAATTAAAAAATACAGCCAGAAGCCACGGGGACATGAATATGGCATGAATAAAAACAAATACGGATTATCATGACTGCTCAAAAAATTGCCAAGCCATGTGCTAATTAGCACGTTATTTAGAGGTGCAATATTAAGTTGTGTGATTGCAAATGCCAATGAGCTGCAAATTAAACAATAACAACAATTATACGGAAAAGCCTATTCTGCAAAGCATTTATTGACACATATTGTCTTTCGTAGGATGTGAACAATGTGGACGATAATTAAGGGGAAAGCGAAACAAAGTTTGTTTCTTATTCTGAGGTCATTCAATGTTTCAATTGATCTTTATCTAGATGTCATTTTGTCACCCCTTTGATAAACTTGGAAAACTCCATCCATCCATCCATCCATCCATCCATCCATCCATCCATCCATCCAAAAAAATAAGAACTCATTTGGCTATTTGTGTAGTTTGGAAATATATTAATGGGTAATAATTATTGATGCATCTGTACCTCACTTTAATTATGCAACTGTTGAGGGTGGAAGGTATTTTCATCACTTTACTGCAGGGTAGCTTAAGCTATGGTATTATTGTATAATGTAGAGTATGTTTACCAATGTGTAAACAGAAGCATATTTGACCTTTTAGATGAAAGACAGAAAAGTAGTGTGTGATTTTAGGTTTACAAATGTTATTGTTTATAAAGACATTTTCAATGCAACAATTATATATACATATTTTTGCAAGATTTTATAGAAACACAAATTAAATTAAATTAAGAAAGGACCACTCTAGTTTATTTGCAATGCTCTGCTGAAAGGATTAAAAACTCCCTTCAAGTTCACACTCAGGGCACAGTGAACACAGGCTGCGCTGACGCCATCCCTGTGCGACGGGCCTGATGCACCGTGCAGTTCCGCTGGCTCAAAGCAGGAGATGGGTGAGTTGCTGCTGCGGACCATGATATCACTGAACCATCATTTACGGACTTGAATAACGCCGGTAAAGATCCGTCAGCGCTTTCCTCCTGCAGAGTCACGGTGTTTGCAAGAGGACGTTTTTACCGACTGGCGTTTTTAGCTTTGAAGCTAGCAGGCTAATGTGAGGTAGCGGTGCCAGGGCCTGCAAAGAGTTCATTGTTTTTGTCAGCGACACCAGATAAACACAATTTGAGCAGATGTACTAGCGGCTCGTTGTTTGTTTGTTTGTTTGCTCGTTGACACCACTTGCAGGTTTATTCCAGGTTGTCGTATTTTAGACTGTTTTATTGGCACTTGAGACATTAGCATATCCTCTAAACGCTAGCAAACTGCATTTAAGCTAACTTTAAAGCCATGACTGCCCGGAGGACAGGCTATTCCGCTGCTGGCATGGACTCCACTCCTTCTAATAGCGGAAGTGGAAATCGTAAACAGAGCATAATAAACGTCACCGACAGGACAGGGGTAGAGTCCTGTTATGATCGGAAAGGAGGGGGGGCAGCGCAGGGTAGCGTGACCGTAACGTCGCTGAAGTCCCGGCTCGCCCCGACCATCCAGACCGCCATGTCCGCTGCAGGTGGACACTCTGCTGGGCGAAGTGGTGGTGGTGCTCAACGAGACCCAACAAGAGCTACTGCACAAGGAACAGGAGAATGAGAGACTCAAAGTGCGTCTGGAGGTGTCTGAGAGGGAGCTGAAGACCCTACAGGAGTGTCTTTGCAGCGCACAGAAGCTCATAGACCAGCTGCAGATCTCCTACACCGGCTCTCCGTCCATCGGTCAGTCCGTGTTCTCCCCGTCGCTGTCTTCCATGGCTTCAATGGCCTCAGGCTTGGATCGAGACCACCAGGGCGGCCGAAATGTGAACGGAGCCGGGGTTGACTTAGGTCTCGGTGGGTCAGTGGATGACTCCCTTCACGGGTTTGAGACAAGAGATGACTACAAGATGTGCCAGCTCTCCATCCAGCCCGACGGCTCTGTGACTAACCATGCGCTCGACACCTTTACTTCCAACACATCGCACATGTGCTCCGATAGACCAGGTAAATATGCTATTTGAACTGTAGGGTATGAAAGGGCTAAAACTAGCTATTATATAAGTTTAATATGAAATAAACCAGAGCTGTAAATCTCCACATTTGAAAGGCAGAGTCAGCAGGTTTGGTATTTTGCATTGAAAATAACAATAATCAATAATGAAGGTACATTTTTTCTGTTTGACTCATTGATTAATCAAATAATCACTTAAACTCCATTCCGTTTTACTTTTCACGGTGTCCTTTGACTATATGAGTCAGAGGAAGTAAAGCAAGGAGTTATTTGAAATGTACATATGGATTCGTTTTTGTATTTTAATATTGTAGTCCCTTCTCATTAACCATCTCCGCATTTTTGAATTTGTGTTTAGATGAGAGGCAGACTCAGGGACAAGGTGGAGCTTCCAGTTTTGAGATTAAAGAGGAGCAGTTGCCCGTTTCAGGCTCTGGTCAGCCCGGCAGGAAGGAGCCCGGGATGCGTAATGACAACAGTGATCTTGGCTACGTTCAAGTTGGCGACGAGGGTTCCCAGCGTTCCTTTACTCATCCACTGCGTCACCAACGACCTGGCAGTGACTTGCAGCAGGGCGGACTTGATGGACAGAAACAGTTGCCTAGAACTTCTGGAGCCGGAAGAGTAGACGGGGTCTCACCGGGCAGAGCAGATGACTCTGCTGGACCTTCGGCCTCTGACACCACAGGGGAGCCCTCTTTAGATAGACCTCACCACTGTCTGGAGTGTGGAAAGACTTTCCGTCTGATCTCCAGCCTGAAGAAGCACATCCGCATCCACACTGGCGAGAAGCCTTACCCGTGTGGAGTGTGTGGCCGTCGCTTTCGTGAGTCAGGGGCGCTCAAAACCCACCTGCGTATTCACACGGGTGAGAAACCATACTCTTGTTCAGAGTGTGGGAACTGCTTCCGCCACTTGGACGGTTTGCGCAAACACAGGCGCACACACACCGGAGAGAAACCCTACGTTTGTGCCATCTGTGGGAAGCGCCTGAGCCGCCTGCAGCACCTCAAACACCACCAGCTCATCCACACCGGGGAGCGGCCATGCTGCTGCCCCTTCTGCAACCGCAGCTTCAAGGAGCCCGCAGCGCTGCGGAAACACATCCGCACGCACCGGGAGGAAGGCGGTCACATGGGGATTGTTCCCGGTGAGGACACGGACCCAGACGCCATGGACGACATTAACAACCTCCACCCAGCAGCGCCGTCCCCCCAGATGAGATTCGGGGACTGGGGAGCTGACGAGGATGACAGCTCAGTGGTGGATTGTGTGTAGGAGCTTTTAAATATAGGAATAACTGTCTGCTGGCATTTTACCTATGAATCCTTCTCCGGGTGGAAAACACGGAACAAGGTGTTCGTGTGGTTTGTAAACACTATAAGGTATCTCTGTTACATGCTGTCAAAGTGTGAGGCTACATATAACCCAAGCTTTGGAGCCTCGTTTATATCTGGTGTTTCCATGCTCTTAGATGTAAATATATAACGTTTAAAAATATCCGCGGTACATTCTTCAACAACAACAACTACTATATTTGTCCGCACATACATCAAGCAGCAGCACAGGTTGTTCTTGGCACAGGGAGTTGCAGGTTGTCTAACTTCTCCTGTGGTAATTGATAGCAGATGTGTACAAGAGCTGTTTTTCTCATTAAAATAAAAGTGCCTTGAACACTCAGTCAACCATCAACTGCTGTTCAAGATTTGAGTCAGGGCAAGAGCTAAGTTACGACTCTGGTCATGAGTTTTTTTATAGTTTCAAACATTAGAGATTGGGTATCTGTTGAATTGTCCCTCAGTTAGTGATCAGGCACACTGAGCTCCCCACAAAGGTTGAAATGGATCCATTGGACTGGTTCATGTTTCATGTGTGGACAAGCATGCAGGAGTTCAGGCTGTTTGCATCATGTCGCTGTTCATCGTTGATTAAACCAACCTTTACAGTTTTTTTTGGTCAACTATTTAAGCCTGTATCATATTTAAATAGGGTTGCTTGTGCTATTACACAACAGAAGAGCCGTACAAAAAAAAAAGTCAATATTTTTCACTTTGCATCCTTAAAGAGCAGGAGAAATACTTTAAATGGTGGCAATTTTAACCCAAACAGCAATGTTTTACTACCTCTGTCTTTATCTTTGTTGCACTGCTGGTCTTTTTCCCCCTGCTTTTCCTGTGTGTAGGTATTCCAACACTGTCTTTTATAAAAGTGCATAATATGGCTGAGAGAACACAGCACATTTGTGAATTTATTGTGATGAGAAAAATATTTAATGGCTACAAAAATAGCATTAGTAGTGGATTCTTTCAATTCAAAACGTTGCGTTTCTTCTCTCGCTCTACCTAAATGAAACCACCCGTTAGCTAAAAAGCTATAATATAAATTCCGCTTCCTTTTCTCTCTTGTGTCATGATGAAGCCTGAACCAGTCCTAATCTGAACTGTTCTTACCTCTGCAGAGCTTCTATCGGTAACACACTCATCATGTGGTAAGTGCAACTGTGTTTCAACACCATCTGACATTTATGCAGTCAGATAAACAGCTTAGACTTTATCTAATTTCTCCAGTTTTGACTCGTTTCTCTTTTATGGACCATACGTTAGCATTCCCCCTTTGTTTTTTCAAGCTGCTACTGTTTGTCCTGAAAGCCTTAACCTTTTCTGGACTTGTATTACTGTAACCGGCCAGTCACTAGCGATTACTAGCGGACAGATTTAGGTGCTTGCATGTGCATATCTGTTCTTCCGCTAGCGTCTAATGCCTTCCGGCTGTTTCTGTACATAAGAATGTAGTTTTAGCCATTTTATCTGGATTAATGAGGGTTAGCATTTGTTGAAAAGTTTATGTGCAAGAGGAAAAAAAGGAAGCGGTGTGTATGTGCGTTAAAGGATGCTGACACGCTGTTTAATAACTTATAATCTTATTCAAATTCTTCCTGATGTTCTTCCTGTTGTGACACGACCGATGCATCAGGGTTTACAGCAGAGCATTAATCTTCTCAGCCTTTCGACGTCTGGTGTCTTTTCCCTTGTATACTACTATAACAATCTCCATGTAACTATTCTATGTACATTTACAAGTGTAGGGGATTTTTGAAGGCACTCAAAATGTTAAATATATTACTGCATAGCCAGAAAAGGATTTGCCAAGGTAGTCTTGACCCCAGATAATCATATTTATTGTTTTTTGTATTGCAAACAAGACGGGGCCTTTTGCATGTAGGTTTAAACTGAAATGACATTCTTCCTTAAGTCAGTATTAAATGTGAAAAACATTTTTTAATGCATCTGTGTTGAACATGTATTCCCCCTCGTCACATTCATCCCGTTACCTGCTGTAAATGTTATTATATTAAAGGGCCTTGTTTCTACCTCTTCTCTTTCTGTGGCTGTTTATTCAAAGTTAAGTTATCGATGTCATTGACGATGCAGCAACTTGCTGAACGATAAAGCCCGGAGTACTTTCTAATTTGTGTTTATCCTAGCGTTATGACTTCAATCTCACTCACTTTGTATCGAGACAGGAAAACCACATTTACCCCGGAGGAGAGTTTTCACACAGACTGAAGCTTTGCCAAACAGATTGTGTAGGTGCTGTTGACACGCCCAAAGGCCAGTCTCAAATAATACCCTTGCCTTCTCCAGATGCTGAGTAATGGCAGCTGTGTTTATACTATTATGCTATTTAAGGTGACTTTTGGTATGCTCACAGGAAACTGTAGTTAAATCTTTTTGCTAATGCAGTCTTCCCAGTGTTGTTTTAAAACAGCTCATGTGATTGTAATAATGCTTGTGTAATCAAGTAATGTAATATGAGACACAACTATTGACATTTTCAAAGCTTTAATGTCAAAAAAAGTCTTTATGTTTCTCGTACTGCCTGTGCTGCAGCACCTCTTTTCAGCCTCTGTCCGAAACCAGAGTCTTCACTGATTGGTTAGTCGGCCGCTCTGTTGTCATTGGTCAACCACCTAGAGATGCCTCCTAGAGTGTGTGGGAGAGAAATTCCCTATGAGGGGAACTTCAGCAGAGAATTTACATGCACACAACATCTAGCACGCTACAGGAAAGAGAAAACCCCCCTTTAAAATGTAATAGCACAACTTAAAATAACAAGCCCATTAAGGAGTTAACTCTCCCCACGTAAACTGAATGAATTAATCCTGAGGATTTAAAAGATGCCAACTTGTCCCAACAAAACTAATTACAAATGGGAGTTGTGACATCAAGTTGAAACAAGTGCTGCAGAAAGCCTACAAACGAGATATTTCCCTAAACGCTTCAGTGGAAGTTCACACTGCAGAGCTTGTGATTCATGAGGAAAACAACGGTGGTAAGTGAGAGGGAAGCATCTAAACAAGTCACAACAGATAGAGGGGAATTGAAATCTCAATAGAAAATATTGCTAAGAAAAATGCACTTCCCCTGCTGCAAAACAGGTCCCACGCCAAGACTCCATATATTTCATATTTTCCAACTGCAGCATCAGATGGCTGGAAAACACACCTTGAATAAACATGCAGGAAGTCACTCAGTACATCGCAATTCTGACGTACATCTCAGGCGCATAAGAATCCAGTTTTTAACTTCAATTTGTACATTTTAAAACAACGCTATGCCTTCTAAGGTTGTAATTACTTACCTTTTAAATACTGTTTACATGTCCATGCATCATCAATAACAATCCAATTATATAAAATATACACTCTAACATTGTCAGGGGCCCTCTGATGTATGTGACGTACTTTTATTTTTTACTTTGACACTATGAAAAACATCCTGAGGATCTCACTTCTGCATTCTTAATAAGGAAGTTTTACTCGTAATTACATTTTATGACATTGTGGTGGTACTTCCACTATCGTCCTCTGATAAGCAGAGTTCCTTCTCCCTGTAGCAGCTGGTTTTTAGGTTGTGTGATTCAGCTGCTTATTTTTCTTTTCTGTTTATCATCAATCTCTGGTGCGATGGCTGACATTAAAAGGTTTCAGTGTTCAGAAGGGAAGTAATTAAATTACACTAATAATAATCCTCCGGCATGGTTCATGCGTGACCTACAATGTATTTGCGTTCTGTGTGTGTGTGTGTGTGTGTGTGTGTGTGTGTGTGTGTGTGTGTGTGTGTGTGTGTGTGTGTGTGTGTGTGTGTGTGTGTGTGTGTGTGTGTGTGTGTGTGTGTGTGTGTGTGTGTGTGTGTGTGTGTGTGTGTGTGTGTGTGTGTGTGTGTGTGTGTGTGTGTGTGTGTGTGTGTGTGTGTGTGTGTGTGTGTGTGTGTGTTTCTCTTGGCAGCGGATGATGCAGTGATGGCGAGTAGCAGAGGCGGAGAGAAATGTGAGAGCGGCCTGTGAACTCGCTGCAGGCCCATGCAGTCATTTCCGCAGCGACTGAAGGTAAACACTCACTTTTTGGAGAGGAAGTGACTCAACTCTCTCTCTCTCTGTCTCTCTCGCTTCCCTTCTCTCCCTTCCTATAGTGTCCTTCTCACTTTCACCCCTTGTCCCTGTGACCCCAAACATTGCTGAACCATCGCCTTTTTCATTGTTATGTCGTGTGATTGATCGGCAAGCTGGCTTTTCCCAGGCTTAAGTTTAAGACAGGACTGAAATTAGGTTTTCAGAGGGCGTTTCACCCTCTGTTTGAAACCAGAGCCCACTCTGCTCTGATTGGTTGGCTGGCCGGCTCTGTTGTGAGTGGATGACCACTTAGAGATGTCCCGCCCCTTTTCCAGCCTGTTAGTACAATGTGCTGGAAAGCTATCCCGGATATACTCGGGTGTATAGTGATGTCATTATGTTATGGAAGAAAACAAAGGAGTCAATGGAGGTGTTTCAGGCAGCGGGGAAGTGTGGGGCAGAAATTCCCTCTGTAGGGAGCTTTAGGACTGTAGGCCTTGTAGACCATTAACATGCACAAACCCTATATAACACACCTCAGTAAAGAGCATTAAAGGGCACTGTTGAAAAGGACAAGAAAGAATCCGTTTCTCTGGTATTGGATGGTGAATTTAAAGTGCAACATTTATCGATAGATGAACCGACATGATGTGTGATAGGAACTGACCTGTGGAACTCATCACATCATGTAACACACATCTGTAAAGCTGTAGTGCAGATGTCACATATTTTTCTCACTAAGGGAATACCTACATTTTGAACTATCACATTACAAAAACCAGATGTCCACCTAGCTGCATCCTTACAGGTGGAGTAAGCCCTGATGCTGACCTCAGCATGAACCTAATGACCATACCAGAAAATGTCTACACAATTTTCTACGTCTGAAACTTGGAGGGGGTTGATTGACATGATATGCTAGTATGGTGCCAAAGCTAAGACACATGCTAATTTGAATACTTGTAAATCAGAAACTAATCAAACACAAAGCAGCACAGGTAAGTATTTCTTAATTCTCAGAGTGACACACACAGCTGTACAGATTTGATTTGAATAGTGGGGGTGGAGAAGAGGGGGTGTTAGTTTGGAGAAATAACCAACAAGGAAACCACTTTCAGCTTTGCTGCTGCACCGCCTGGCTGGCCCGCTGCCAGCTTTCTCCAGAGGGTTGGCTCACCCCTTCTCCTCCTCTCCTCCTCCCTTCTTTCTCTCCCAATCCCACATACGCACTCTCTCCAAAGCAACAGGCGAGAAGAAAGAAGGAGCAACCAAAAAGCGAGGGCAACTTTTCTGAAACCACTGCAACGAGGGAAACTTTTCTTAAAGATGTCCAACGTGTCGGTTTTGGTGACGGATCACTTGCGAGGGAATTGATTTTTATTTTATTTTTTACAGGAGAAGCCAGGAGGGGAGGACGCGCTTTTTTTCTTCTTCCACCGTATGAAACGTCAAAAATCTGCCTGGGTTTTTACAGAGCAGGCGCTTCTGAGCTGGAGTGATTTAATGTCCCCGGGTCTCTGTGGAGGGCAGTGAAGGATGCCAGGATGCCCACTCTGATCGCCCATCTGCTGGTCATCTGGCTGAGCGTCCACAGGCTGGTGTGGTGCACGGAGCGCTCCTCCACCCGGGAGCGCTTCAAGGTGGTCATTGCTCCTCTCATCTGTAAGAGGATCTGCCTGAAGGGCCAGTGTCAGGATACCTGCGAGCAGGGCAACAACACCACGCTGATCGCGGAGAACGGGCAGGCGGCCGACACGCTCATCGGACAGGGCTTCAGGGTCGGTGAGTGAAACAATGCTGTTTATTTACAGGCGGATATAATTAGGCCGCCGAGATTAACTAATAGTGCTGCTCTGACCTCTGGGTTTAGTTTATCCTCTTTGGGGAGTAAAGGGAGCCCTGTTTTGGTTTGCTCATAAATGGTGCTTATTAGACTTTATAACTAGCTTTTTAACACTTTCAGACATTGTTATTGGACAATAACTACTTTGAATCGTTATTGGAAACAATAGAAGTCCTCACCATGAAATTCCATAAAATGCTCAAAATGGGCCTTGTTATAACAAGTCAATGGTGGAAAAAATGTTACAGCAACTTCTTAATGAAGTAACAATAACTGCTTTACTTTATTGCAAGGAATAGTCTTGCTCAATACTTGTGGATTGTTACTTCAGAAAAAGTACATTAGTGATTGGAAAAAGTACATGAAAGCGAAAGTATCCTACAACAAATTGCTCCCTTCTCATGTCTCAGAGTTATTTTTCTAACAGTTGATTCGCTGTTTGGAAGATTTGTTTCGACATGTGTTTTCCAAAGCCCAAGATGTCTTTCCTAAATATTGTGAAAATATTCAGTTTACGGTCAAAGAGGATTAAAGAAACCAAAACGTATCCACATTGAAGAAGATATTTTTGACTTTTTCCTTAAAAAAATAATCAAACCAAATGAAAACTTTATTTAAATGTTGACAATGAATTGATTCATATTAGCAGCTCATTTCATGATCTTACCATATGACTATCGACTGCAGAGGTGTATCTCTTACAAAGTCCTTTAACATTGATATACTCAGAGTACAAATACTCAAGCACATAAAGATGACAATGATCCCTTTAAAGTTCATTATCTTCTTTATAACTTACATCGATTTCACCCCAGCCTTTTCATCCACCATGAATACATGTCATTAAAATCTACGCCAAGTACGAATAAACTCTGCTCTGCAAATAAATAGGTTACTACGAAGAGGTGAGCTGGGTTTACCCTCCACTGCTGGAAAATGTTTCCATATTACGCTCCAATTACTGAGGCATGGCTCATTACATAGCATATAAATGTCCTCCTAAGATCTATACTTCCCCTCTCACTCCAGTGTCTGGTTGGCATGAGTGGAGCCTTTCTGCGCCATATCAGATCAGCTGTGGTGAGACGTGGAGCCGTACAGTCTACATCAGGCTCCGGCCCAGAACTGGATTTCACTGCTCAACTCCTCTCTTACTCGCTCAGTGTAGAGAATAAGATGCTAAAAGAGAAAATGTTTGTGTCTGAGTTGGTCTGTTGTGAGAAAAAAGGAGCTTCTTCTGTGGAGGACAGGAGTCTTTCAGTGGATGTTGTCTCTTTTTCACCAAAGTCGATATGAACCCCATTTTCAGACATGCCCATCGGAGCAAGCATAATGTGATCATTCAACAGCTTTATTTCTGTGGTCATCACACTGTCGTTTTCTGTTCTGGAAGATGTAAAGTACAATTAACTGAAACACTGCCAAAAGTAATATCCGTCTAACTCACGACGACTTGTTTTTCTCCTAAATTGTCGGTGGTGATTGAATCCAGAGTGGGTGAGCTGCTCTGGATGCTCACACAGGTGTGGATTATAAAGGGAAAGCTAAATTGCAATGCTACTGAATGAAAAATAGATAGATATAAATAGATATCTAAATCCACGGCTATGGAGAGCCCAAAGCCAGGAGAAGAAATCATCAGCACATATTTGATGATAAGGTTGGTCATACCTCTCCAATTGCTTTCATTGGTTTGCTAGTGTGGAAAGAAGCGGGCTGTTTTTAATCGAGGTCAAGTGAATCCTCCTTGTTTTGCCTTGGCAGGATTCTTCCTCCTTGACACCATGCAGTGCTGTGGAGTCAGAGAATTGGCTTTGCTCCCTCTTCTCCCCCCGACTTCTTTGTGGTGCGTCACGTTTTGGAGCTTCTGTGTCAAATAATTTAGGAGAGACATTTTAGATTCCTGGAATGCCTCGTGCTGCTTTACATTCGGTCTGTGCAGTGAAGCTCTACAGTCACCTGTCTCCTGGGTTTCACAGGCAAAGCATCTGAAACTGATTTTAAATGGGTCTATTACTTTTGTGTGGCAAAGAGGGATAGAGGGTTCATCTTGCATTGGAGAGGAGACCTGTGTTGTTCGGTTAGAGGGCTGGAATGCGGTGTGGACAAGTGGAAATGTCTCTCTCCCGTGTTAAAACGGCCATGCCTGTAGCAGAAACAATATGAAGACTTTTCCATATTTGTGCTATTGTGACGTCAGCACAGCGAGGCCCAAACTAAGTAAACCTTTCCTCAAAAGAAAAGTTTTTCCTGTCAGTGTGTGGAGAATGCCTTTCAGTGCATGGGCTTCAAGATGTTCAAGGTTTTCCACAGACGGTAAAGTTCAAAAGTGAAATTTAACTGGACAGGCAGGCGAAGGATCAAGAAACAGTCAGGTTTCAGTAGATATCTGGGATTTCTGCCAACAGATGAACCATTTTTTGGTCCATTACTTTGAGTCATAGAGAGAGGGGGTTCATTGGGCAGTTTGACATGACCGAAGCTTTGGAATAAGAAACTGGGGACATTGCTGTTACATGCTATATATCTGCTCCGAACCGTTTTAAATCCTAACAGCATGTTTACAGGATCATAAATCAAATGTAGCCTTACATTTAAGTTGTATGAATGGTGGTTAAACATCTGTAGAGCGAAGTGGAGAAGTGGAGATGTCGGTGTTGGCAGATGATCCAAGGAATTGTTTTGCCATTCTTCACTTATTCATCCCCAACACATTCTCTTTACTGTTCTTTGAAACGGAGAAGCGAGAGAAAACAAAGCAAAGGTTAAGTGTTTACATATTCTTTGTATTGCAAATGTTTGTCTGTAGGTCAGTCGACCACCTTTCAAACTAGTATCAACAACTATTGAATGGACTGCTATTTAATTTAGTACAGACTAATGTTCGATGAGTTTGTATTTGAATGCAGATATTTAGAAAGCAGGGCGGACAAGGAATAATGCTGATATTATCTCCCATTTTGTTGCCGTTAATGAACAAATGAGACACCAAATTGCTGAACCTTAATGAACATTTATTGAAGTCTCACTGTCTGCAAGGGCTCTGTTTTCTGAAGTAGATCCGCACTCCATGCACCTATTCTTGAACCAAATTTGACCATAGGTTGTCAAAGCACCACATGATTGAGTTTAAGTTACTTAACAACTGAAATTATAAGCAGAAAGCAACATCTCTGTTGTGTGTAATGGACATCCATGGTGTTGGCACATTGACATTTTTAGCTAAAAACAGGATCTGCCTTTGTGAGCTCATGCATTGTCCAATGCTCAACATCTAAAAACGGCCTTAAACGGTCTTCCACTAGTGCAGACTTAACTTTACTTTGATGATCCATAACCCTAGCATCGAGATTTGTAGTTATGGGTAAAATAACTTCATAACTAATGGATCGGTTGCTATGAAACATATAGTTCAGATATGCGTGTCCCCCTCAGGATGAATTGTAAAAGGCTTTTTAGAGGGACCCTAAATCGGCAACTCTTCTGCACTTTGTGTCATATGTGAGAGATCTTACACACACACACACACACACACAGTCAGGGATAATAGAATATCTGTTCTGGTTAGGTAGGTAGCAGTTAGACTGAGTACTTGGCTACTTAATATATAGTATACAGTATACCTCATAGCATAATCATTACTTTACACATGTTCTCTGAGCTCTAGCATACACTGCAAATACTATGCTTTCTCATTAAGTGAACAACATATTTAATTTGCATTCTGCAGTGAAGGTGAAATATTCCTGATATGCTCTGATCCTGTTTCCAGGGAATCCACATGACATGTTATTAATATGTCCATATTTCAAAACACACTTCCTAAAACTGGTGAAAGCACAGAATTTTGAAATCCTCCCGGCCATGTTGGCAGGCAGATTAAAGTTGGCGTTTACAGCCTGATACCACTTTTTCTTGGATTCTTCCTCAGTCTCAGTGTTTATGTGGAGAATAAGATGAATGATCATGAAGCCCGGGATAATCGTTGCAGGTCCCATTAGTGAAACAGTGCAAACACATTGGGTGAACCTTTGCTTATTCATCCTATCGCATGTCCTCTTCCATGTCTCCATTGAACATGAACCTGTTCACCGACAGATAAGGACTGTCTTTGTAATTATGTCCATGTGTTTGGCCGACAAAATATCCAACAACCAACTTTTTTCAGTCCTTAGCACGTGAACGTTTGGTGTAAATTGCAGGACAGGGTGAATTAGACACGTTTTTCTGCTCCTTGGAGACCGAGTGTTATTGTTTTTGTGTGTGTATCTGCCTCACACTTTGACCACTTGTGATAGGAATAGTTCAAAGAAATCTTTTTAAAATATTCTGTATCTGTGCACATGCCTTGGCATTTTTTCAAACTAGAAATAGTCCATTTTTTTATCGCCGTTGCCAGCCAGAGGCATCCCATCCATCAGCCTCTCTGAACGCAGCTGCTCGCTCTTCTGCATCTCAGCACCATCTCTTTTTTATCGGGGCTCCAGACATCCAGGCTACTCTAGATTCCCCTTTTTGTCTGGAATAACTTAAAGCATGGGGCCTCATGTTGCATAGGAAGTGGTCTTATCATATCCTGGTCTGGGCTGGTCTCCCCTAAAATGGGCATCATGAGAAGTGGATATGGCTATTTCAGGATTTCCCATGTGGTTCTTTATTTAGAGTAAAATGACAGTAGTAACTCTGTGGTTTGTTTTGGTTTGCCGTTGGCATGGGTCAGAGGTCCATGGGAGCCTGAAAATATACAAAAGTTCATTAAATACAACAGACAGAGCCGGTTGTGCTTTCTCTCTGTTTGGAGTTTATTTAACCTTTCAAACCCCCCGGCTCGTCCCCACACACTCTTCTTTCTCTCATGCCAGAATTTGGAGAAGGCGGTCTGACACAGGCAACCAAAAACCTGAAGCACTCCTTATTTTTGCCACAGGTTGGACTGAGCTCAGAGGCGAAGCTGGGCTCGGCTCCCATACTCACACCCCCTCAAACACAAACCCATGTGCGGGAGGCAATTCCACATTCATTTGCACCTTTTAAACCATGAAAGCTTCCACCTTTTGATCATATCCGCACTTATCATGACTAGTATATACTATACTAGTATATACTATACTAGTCATACTATACACTATATGCTGTTCATTACCTCTTGTTAGGGGATTGAGGGGAAGGGTGTTTTAATATTTATGGATGCACATTCTGTCACCTATCCGTGTCTATTTATGCATGATGTGAAAATAACGCAAGGGTATTTGGGATCCACCAACCTCATTAACCCTTCTATCACTGTGTCGAAAGTAGACACTATCTCTATGAAGACAAACTATAAATGCTATAAAAGGCTGTATGACTAATAACACAGCAAATTGTATGTATGATCTTCTTGGAAATACTCCAGGTACTATTCACAGCATAGTTTTCATGTGATATAAAAACAAAAATGGTATCTCTCTCCATACTTTAAAGCAGCCCAACAGTCTCTTCCATCAGGATTGTACCGCAACATTAAATCATAGATAATCCCAGTGATCTGAGCAGGAGTTTCTTGGGAAATCCAACTCCTCTATCATCACATCCCGAGCCCCAAAAAATAAATTCATTGCATTATGGAAACAAAGCAGCAATTAGTCTTCTTCTGTAACGTCACAAGGGAACAGTGTGTATATTTGCATGTGTGTGTATCTGTGTGTTTGGTGCTCAGGAGCAGTGTACTGAACCCGGCTCAAACAAACAGCCTTCTTTGCCATCTTTAACACTCTCCTCCCATTTGCTTAGCGAGGGGGAGAAACGGAGCAGTTATTTAAAGCCGCGCAGAGGAATGCGAGCGCTAGGGACTGCACCCACACCGTGCAGGACCTTGTAGCTGTAGCGATTAGCCAGGGTAAACAGAAAAACACGGCCTCTGCCATCGCGGCCTGCCGCCATGGCCTGGAACTGTGCAGCCTAGAGACATTACCTGCCACGCGCTCCAGTGCTGAGTGCTGCATATCCCGCAGGGCAGGTATCTGACATAATCTCAGCAGAGCACTGTCAGCACTGCTCTACCTGCCTGCCCTCCGGTCCCTCTCACTTCAGTGAAGACACTCATTATATGACATCATTGCTATCTGTGCCGAGATCCTGTCTGACTCTCTGGCTCTCTTTCCTCAAACATCTCTGCCAGAGAGGAGTGACAGGGTAGCGCTGGAGTCGTGCCCACCCAAGAGCTATGGAAACCACACTGCATATTTCCATGACATTTGAAACTGGTATTGTGCAAGGCAGAGTTTGATCCAGATTTATGCAAACCTCCTTCCTGAGATCCCTTCTTCCTGAAGGTGGCTGCTTCAGTTTCTCAGGAGTCTCTGCTCGTCGTCCTGTTTCTGTTAAGGTTACCAAACTGTTGTTTTAGGCGCACTGTGAGAGGTAAAGGATGCTCTTGGTGACAGTGGTGGACTCTGGCTAAGGGCAGCACCATTGTTTGGATAGCCGAGGCCGAGGCCGCTCAGCTTTCTGGGGGTTGACTGAACGTAGAGAGTTTGCAAGGGGAGGAGGAGTGCGTACGCAGGTTTGTGTTTCAAAAAGCAGTGATTATGTCATTTACTCCCAACGTCTGGCTTGGCTGCAAGAGTCTGACCCACTCCATGCGTCGCTCTCTGTCACTCGGTGTGGTATGTGGTCTTTCGCTGCCAGTTGATGGTAGGCGTATTTGGGGATGCGGTTTCCCACTTGGAGCTGATGGTAAAGGGAAGCACGTCATATGATGATAGTCATTCTCTTTCTAAACAGAGACTCCAGCAGCAAAGTGTTTACTTTTGTGGGACCCAGCCGTGGCTTAGTCACGGTTGTCCAAGACCATTAAAAATGGCGTTGGATAGCACAGATAGACTGTTCATAAAAAGTCGACATACACACCGTGACGTCACATATTGGTTTGTGGACTACGGTGGCATTTTGGCTGTCTCAATTTTGTGTTTTAGAAACAAGAAATGCTATGAGAGGATTCAGCTAAGTACTACTGCACATATCTTTAGGCGACTGAGATGTTACAATTAACCTTTTTGAAGTTTAAACACTGTGAGAGGGTTAAAGATCAGAGACAAAAACACAGAGAGCACCCAAAACCAGACAACACTGTGGTAGGGAAGTGTCAATCACAAGGCAGCCACACCCTAACAATACGCAGCTTTTACTATCTATTTGACTGGAAATTCCCAAAAAACACGATGCAGAATTGAAGAAGACATACAGCGACAGAGCAATAAATTCATACAGCTTGAGGCAATAAACGCTTTGTTTAAATGATTACTGAGGTAATAAATCAAGCGAGAAGCATTTTTTCTCATAGACCTTTATACAATCAGACTTGAGTTGATCTGCTGGATATTAGAGATATTGCAATTCTAAGGTTTATTGGCGTCACTTTACAGACCTGGAAGACGCCACTTGGATCGTAATAATACACTTAATTGAGGAATACTCATGGAAAAACGTTTTTATACTTAAGTGAAACTTTTAGCAATGACAATGAATCAAAGTGTGCAGTGTTAAAGGGTTGATGAAAGTGGAAAAAACACGGAAAATGACACCGTAGATATTTCTTACTAATTGTTTGGGTGTTTCAGGTTTCACATTGACAGTATTGTCGAGCTTCACTACTTTCATTTCTTCCTAGGTAGCCGATTCCAGTAAACAAGCTCAGAAAGATTGCATTTGTGGGACATGCCGCTGAACAAAAGCTGAGGGCATAAATCGACAAAAGATGCAGATATTGTTGGTGAAGTCATACAAAAGATGGCTTTTCATTAGTCTGAAGGACTAACAACTCTCTTAAACCTCTCAATATTCTCACAATATTGTCTTGTTTGTTTTAGATGTATAAAATCTGAGTTCAAAAGAGTTTTATTGGGAAATATTTGTCAGACCTCTTCTTGGCCAGGAGCAGCGACTTCCTGGAGACGACATGTAAAAGTGAATATTTGTGGAAGCATCATATCAAAATATATGTATCTCTACTGATGAGTTTAACTATCATTGACCAAAACTCTTATGGCATCACTTTTTTAAATATCAGAATTGGTCGATTCAGACTGGGACTGAATCATAGTGAGGGTGATTGGTCAGCATCATCGGGTAAATTTCAATTTTTTTGCCCCAGGGTATCACTGTGATGAAAGAAAGCTACAGTTCAGGCCATTGTAACATCTGTCATTGGGAGACGGTGTCTGCAGTAGCTTTCAGCTCTGCGTGCCGGGGAGCTTCTGAGCTGCGGTTTGTAGGACTGTAATTTGTTGTTTCTGTGCTGGGAGGGTGCGGCTGCGGCGAAAAACGGCTGCTGTGGAGGGAGGGGGCTGAAGATGCGTCATCTCCAGACAGACAGACAGGAGTGGGTGGGTGGGTGGTCACAGGGCACTTAGGGGGCAACCTTTCCTCCCTTTGTCTTTCTTTCTTTCTTTTCTTTCTTACTAATTACACCTATATTCATGGCTGTACAAAGACTTTCTGTTCTGCTTGCAAAAAAAGCACACATTTGGTAAATATATTTAAGGAATCTTTGTCTATCTCCATGTGGCATACATGGTATCTTTTTTGTTATACCAGCCTAGCTTACTTAGCAGTTCAGGAATGCACAGTATGTTTTTCCTTAAAGGAAAAAAAAAGTGTCTGGGAATCACAATGATCCCACTGAAACGTCACATTATTTTTTATCTCTGCCTCGTTTAGCTTCATTGACTCACTCTCCCAGATGTATGATATACAGTCTATGACACAGATATGTTCCCACTGCCATCTCATGCTGTGAGGGGATCTGTCTTTCTCCTCAGCCGGTGAATAATGACCTCATGAAGAAGGAGCTCTCACTCGTATGTCACATGAAACACTCTGACGTGAAGAAATGGAAAACAAAGACTTTTTTCCCCAGTCTTTTTGTCTCGTTTTTCACTTCAGTTTTCTCTTGGAATGAGCGCTGCATGGGAAAATTATACGCGTCCTGACTGTCTTGGAACGTACCTGCAAGCGAACGTTCAATATTATTCTAGGTTTCGGCAGACACAAAGAGTCAATGCTGAGTAGCCTATAGTCTTAGCTAGTTCAAGTAATTGAATCACTACTTTGTGGAGCTCTAATGAAAGATGAATCCTCTTTGAATGAGATGCTGGATTTTAACTTTTAACTTTCTCCATTTTATTCGTGGAAAATAATACTCATGTTAACAAAACTGCTTCAGTCCCTGTCCAACTCATTCTGCTTCTTCATGCCACAGTCATTCAAACCACCAAATAACTCTTAGGTGCGTTTAATTTTTAATAACACACCACCTCTAGACTGAGGAATGCGTTAGATCCATAAAGACAAAGGTGTGGTACGAAACAGAGTTGAGGCGCTAAGCTGACTGACGGCGGGTGTCAATGAGAATTTTCTGTTCGTAAATCCTGCTAATGAACTCCGAGGTGAGGATTTAAAGGGAAAGTCCCCTGGAAAGTAAAATCCTTGTTATGATCTCAACTTTAAAGCGTTTTGCTCTTTTCGGTATGTAATGTGGTGCAGTCACCTAACCACAGCGGCGCTCCAGGAGACAGTACACCCTCAACTTAATAGCTCTCTCACACACATGGAAGAACACACCCGTTCACATATAAGATCTGCAGAAAACATTAGCCACTGCATTGCCAGTATTGCTCAAGCTAAAACGAAGGAGGCAGATGTGAGGGAGATCAGCCACTATGTGTTATGACATACACATGATTTATTCCTCTTGGAGCTCTGCAGACAAATAATACAGCATCCAATAATCAGGGGAGTAAAGGAATAAAGGGTAGTTGTAAAACCTCCTGTTATTGAGAGCTTTAGTTTGATCAAAAAAGAACAAGAAAAACAGTAACAAAAAGAGGAAAACTAGCTAAGGTTATAAATATCAGACATGTAACATAACTTACAAAGGCTAAAATCCCTGTGTTCCCTCCAGATGGAGTTTCTCTTACACACATCTCCCCCACTGCCTAAAACACCTCCATTGAACTCCTTTGTTTACTTCCATAACGTAGTGACATCATCGGCTACCACTCCAACGAAATACGAAAAGGGGCGGGACATCTCTAAGTGGTTGACCAATCACAACAGAGCTGGACAGCTAACCAGTGACGGCAGACCGGGCTCTGGTTTCAGACAGAGGGTGAAAAGAGGTTGCTTTGCAAAGGCAGTATGATAAAAATAATCCTTATGTGACCATAGAGCCAGTTTAGGGATGGAAGAGAAGTGAGGCCAATGCAGAAGTTAGCTGACTCTATGAGAAAATGATCCTACTTTTATTTCTGATTTATTACCTCATTAAACATTTTCCTAATGAGTTTGTGGTCTTGATCGCTGGTTTCAAGTTTTCTTCAATAAAATGTAATGTTTATTTTTGTAATTATGTTCCAATTTAGAGTGCAGTAAAGATGAACCTGTAAATGCTTTAAGGAGGGGCTACCTTTTGAAGTGTCATCCGGATCTGGGTGTTGTCCCGGTTTTCTTCCTAAACTTGTACCCTAGAAGTTAATTATAACATTTTAGTGGCATAACACTAACTTTCTCTGTACTCCACCCTCTTGTACTTGATGTCATCGACCAAAACAACACCCTTAAAAACCATAGTTTACAAACTAATTGGGTTCCAGATTAAAATGTTGGGAAAGAGAAAACAAGGCTGTGAAATTGATGCTCTGTATCTGCACAAATGTGTATTTGTCAGGATAGTAGAAGGAGGTGGGCTGGCAGTTGCAGCTGTCTATTGTACTTTGCACTATGTTTCATGTCATCACAATGACTTCATTTCACAAAAAGATCTCTCTCCACGGCCCGCGCCCCTGACTCCACCCCAAAAATCAGTAATATGATTCCCATATTTTCCTTTTTGTTCATTAGTTGACCCTGACCGGTCTCATTCAGACACCTTTTCATCCAGACGGGGCCTCAGCCCAGACTTCCCCTTACAGTGCGTCCTCTCTCCAGTCTCTGTGGGTTCAGATTGTGTAATCACGTTTGGAAAATACTTTCTTTTCCTGACTTTCTGTCTGCTATCCTTATTTTCAACCCCCGCATCTTTCCCAGTTTCCTCTCGTTCTAAATCCAGTACTGAGACGAAATCTGAACCCTGGAAACAAGCTCTTAAATTTTCCGCCTCTACAGTCTGTGCTCCTCACCTTCTTTTCCCTGCCATGCCTGAGACTTCTGATTCTGCATGTTGCTGCTTGCTCTCAGTCCTAGCGGTTACAGACCATTGTCACACGCAGTTAGGTAGTGAAAGGCTGCTTCTGAAGTATCCATTTTGCTTCAGATTTAAACATTTTACCCCACCAGTCGGGTGTTTCATTGATGTCCTTTTAATTTTTCTGCCAGACTTTCACTATGCAAGGATGTCCCTGCTGTGTTTAAAGTGATCTTGTCCCCCAATTACGCCACAGCCCAGACTCCCTGGCAGTCCACGTCTAATTACTTCCATGTGTATACACTTGGCGTGGCAGCAAAAAGAGGCCTCCTATCCTATTTCTCCTCTTCTCTCCTCTCCTCACCTCTCACCGTCTCCCTCACCTCTCCTCTGTCAGGATGGGGTTTTGTGTGTGTGTTGAAGCTCAAACTGGACCAATTAGCGGCAAGAAAAAGTGAAGATGATAAACGGTCCTCTGTTTGGAAGTGTTGGATGATTTATGGTTCTTAATTGCAATGCCGATAATTACCTGACCATCGTCGAAGCAGACTACTGGTAGTGAAGTGTGGGAGAGAAACTCCCTCTGGAGGAAACTTTCGGATGTTTTAACTTACTTTCTAAGTAGGCAACATATTTTTCTCAGGGATAATGGCTCAGGTGTCCCAAAATGTTGCATGTTTCCAGCCCTATGTGTAATCTCACTTACTATGAATGCTGACATGACGTCGACTTTCACTATTACCTCTTTAATGATGGTAGTGCTAGTAGCATTGTTTGGTAACATCTTTTTCTGGTTCATTCCTTCCTTGCAGTTTTCCCCACGGTACCGCTCGCTCTCACTTTCCCCTGATTCTTCTATTGTGGAAATTTCTAAAACAACTGGACTCAACAAAAGCTCAATGGGAGACCCCATAAAACAGAAGTGAATACTGTACTTGCCATGAATCTCTCTCCAGCTAGCTTCTTTTTTCCAATGCATTTTTAGATCTCTTCCATATGTCAGAATAAAGCTGTTGAACAGATCCATGACTTTACCTGCTGCTGCTGACTGGCTGGAGGGACCTGTTTGTCTGTCATGCTGATGTGACTTTTACATAGGTACAGCTCAAAGTGAATCATGCCACAAACATTTTTTTGTGTCTGTCTGTCGTATTTGTGTGATATAACACTAAATCATCATGCTCAGTCTCTCCCTGGTGTGAATGGATACAAAATGAGCAATTCCACTCCGATGAGACTCATGAATGACTTTTTTTTGCGGTGTTTCATAACTTGTTATTTACTTATGATGCTTGAGTGTGTGTAAGCTTTTCCTTTTCCTCTCAACAGATGTGATTCATAGCTCTGAACTGCTCACCCCTCGGTATGACAAATCTCCCCCTGTTTCTCTCTACAGTTGTGTGTCCCCTGACGTGTATGAATGGAGGAGTTTGCAACTCGAGGAAGCACTGCCTTTGCCTGCCTGGCTTCACCGGGCGGCTCTGCCAGTTTCCACTCCATCACACGCAGCAAGCTCAGGCAGCGCGGGGCAACAAGCAGCCCATCTACCCCCTGTCTTTAAAGCCAGACATCCAGAAGCAAGTGGAGCAATTAAGCATATCGCGTACACAGTTTACGCAAACGCACTCAGTTTTCACCCTACCCATGTCCCACTCATCTGAAGGTATCTATCAGTTAATGCTAGAGCTTTTGCATCTCCCAATTGGATTTGGTGAGTGATTAGATATGTGTTTGTGATGCATTTTGTTCCTCCAATGTCTTCTTTTTCTATGTTTTCAGTGCAGTTTAATGTACGTGTTCACCACACGCCAGACACCTCTGTGGTCATTCAACCTCTCGACCAATCAGATGTCAAGCTTCCTCACAAGACAGGTCCTCGACAGATCCCCTCCAGGCACAAACCAAAGGGACGCTGCTTCCAGGAGACCACACCCAAGCAAGCTGTGAGTTCACGCTGCAGTCATGGAGGTTTTTTAATATTTGTATTTCCACTAATAGCATTTCTCCATCTCGTGTCACTTTAGTGCAACAGCACCCCACTTCCTGTTCTGACCAACCAGGAGGATTGCTGTGGCAGCGTTGGGAATTCATGGGGACAAAACAAGTGTTACCAGTGCCCCAAACTACCCAGTGAGTTTGAAAATTCATCTCCTGTGCACCTTAAATTTCAAGCTGCTCTGATTCACTTTTTCCAGCTGTTTTAGATGTTTAAGTTGTTTAGTAAAAGTATCCCTTTGTTGATTTATTTTCTGATCTACATCATGTGTGTTCGTGGGAAGAAAATTATTGTTTGTTGAGCCAAACATGTCAAACATTCCCTGCAATTTATCCACTTCACCTTCTAAAATGATGGCCCTGGATTAAAACAATTTTCATACCTATAAAAATTTGAACATGAAAGTTAGTGGTGAGGCGGGGTAGGGGGTGTGTGAATGGTTGGGAATGAGAAAGCGGGAGAATTACGGGAATTACACACAGACAGTGAGACAGAAAAAGAGAATGTGGAAAATAACCCTCCACTTAAGCGTGTTCCTATGGGCCTGCCCAGTGCAGGACTGTCATCACATTGCTGGATATTGGATTTCAAGCAAAAATCTTGGCTACTCACGTTTTTTCCACTCCGCATTTTATTCCGTCCCTCAGTTCTGACTCACACAATGCAACCTTTGACAAAACCTGATATACTGTACGTCTGGTTAGTCTTCAGACAACTGATGCCTGCCCGGAGTTATGTCTGTTTGGTTACATTCATATCCATTTATAAAACCTGTTGTTTTTTATGAAAATTGCAAAAGTGAGCTGAGTGATCTTTTACCCTATTTTCGTTGCACTTTCACGATGTTTGTGTGAGTTCAGGCTTCCCACAGCTCTCCAATAAAACTGCCTTACATGTTTATACTCCCTCATGGAAAGAAGAACAAAAGCGTTAGATGTTCAAAGCTCATTTAGGGTAACAATACGTTGGTTCGAACCTCATTAAAGACTTTCCTATTCTGTGACAAGCTACACTTCAACAAACGCCTCATATAAGCTGTCTTTATTAAAGAACAAAGAAAGGCAAAGACAGAAGAAAAGAAAATATTTGGGGAATATGTCCAATCATAAAATCAGGCAAAAGTGTTAATCACACATTTTGGGAGGAGATTTTTAAGAGAATAATGTTGTCATCTAACTCTCAAGCAGTCAACTTTTGCTTTTCAATGTGGGCTTCAGAAGGTTCTACACTGTAACAGCATCATTGCCAAAAATACAACTGCTTTTATAATGTGACTGCATTTCTTAAAGCTCAGAGTGCTGTTGTTGTTTGTTTTTTTCATTGTGTGAAAAATGTAAAAAGCAATGGGTGCTCGAGAGAGAGGTTCAAACCTTCCTTTCTTTAAACCCTCTGGAAACGTTGCCAGTGATTGTGTAAAGTACATGTTGTTCAATTGTCAGATTTAGTTTATTTTAGTTACTAAAATTGTTAGTTTCACATCAAATTAGTCTATTCAGGAAAACTCCATGTGGTGCTTTAAGATAAGCTAAACATCCTGTAAAGTTTCCTGAGATTGTCAAAGCTGAATGCTAACAAGCGCTAAAATTCTATGTCTATTGTGCGTGTTCAACAACTATTTTTAAAGGAAGTTATTGAGTACGATCCAACCTCAGGCCTCCTCATTACACAAACTCACTCGTGTTTCTCTCCCCTTCCCCTCCTGCGCTTTGCCATGTCTTCTACATCCTCAGATGCATCAGTCAAGCATACCATTGTGGAACACTACGGCTCCACCTGTCCACAAGGCTATAAAACATTCAACAGCACTCACTGTCAAGGTGAGGATGTACAGAGTTGTTTTCTGATTCAAAGGGGCCCTATTGTGCTCATTTTCAGGTTCCTAATAGTATTTAGATTTGTACTGTGAAATGTTTACATGCTTTAAAGGTCTTGGGGGAGTGTGTGGGAGAGACACTTTGGGATTTTAGCCTTTGCAGAACATCTACATGCACAAAAACCTATATAACACACCCCTGAGAGCTTAAATGTAAAAGTACCTAAGCATAATAAAGAGTCCCTATGTGATAAAGATCTTGTAGCAATAAAAAATATTTATCAAAATAACCTTTTTCTTTATTTCTTTTCCTTGTAACCTGGTAGATATCAACGAGTGCTCGATGCAGGGCGTCTGTCAGAACGGAGACTGTCTGAACACACTGGGCAGCTTCAAATGTACATGCAAGGCCGGTTGGGTGTTTGACAGGAATCGATGTGTTGGTGAGAAAAGAGGCCCCCCTCTGCCTTTCACTGGAAATCCCTGAATAACATTATAGTTAGTGGGATTCCCAAATGATCCCCTTTTGTCTCTTCTGTCAGAGTCTCAAGCGGAGCAGGCTCAGTGCTTCCTGATAGCGTCTGCGTCCCGGGGCTGCGAGCGCGCGGTGCCCACCCCCCTGACCCAGGAGATGTGCTGCTGCACGGTGGGCAAAGCCTGGGGCCGCAACTGTGAAAGATGTCCTCAGGTGGGCACAGGTGAGTGGACGGAGAGGAGAGGGTACCGGCTGCTGAGAAAATGTCCTTATTTTTAACAATCAATCAAACCTTATTTATACGGCACTTTTCATACACAAATCTTGTAATCTAAGATACCAGGAACTTTTGCAAATATTAAGAGAGCAATTCCCCCAAAATCTTGAATATCTATGACTGGCTTCCCTTATATTTGAGATAAGTCGAATTCAATCATGGTTAACTCCTCTCCTCTCTCCCTGTGATGCTCAGTGGCCTTCAGTAAGATCTGCCCTGCTGGGAAAGGATACTTGCTCCAAACTACAAGAGAGACCATGCTCTTCCCTCCCATCATCTTCCCCCCTAAGCCAGACAAGGAGGGTGAGTCCTTAAATATGCCTTACATCACTTCTCTCACCTCTGAAACCTTTCTGCTTCTCGTTGTGTAGTACGGATTATCTGAATTCAGAGTGGCTATCTTTTTTAATTTTAGATCCAAATCCGGTGACTGTGACTGAACAGCCTCCCACCAGCACTACCCGTCGAGTGCCCGGTAAACTCCCCTCTAACCCCAGTTTCATACTCCATATGGACAATATTAACGCTTCTCATTTGTGTTAACTACTGGTAATGTACTCCGCCTGTCACAAAGAGGGGAGCATTTTGCAACTACTAGTGTAGATTAATGCTCCCAATGTGTGGTGAAGACAACAACATCAGGGACTAAAGATCAACATGTCATATTTCCTCCTCCAGTCTGCCCACTTCATCTCTCCTCTGTTGAATCCACAGTTGTTAAACCCACCCCGCCAACTATCATCAGAATGACCCCAGGCAATGACCCCTTCGAAACACAGACAAAAGTCTTGCGTGAGTTTCCTGCAAACAGACTCAAACATGTATTCTGCTTTAACCTCATAGAGAGTTGCTTCTGTAAAGGCTGGTTCATGTTTCATGCGCCTCAAAACTGGAAAACCCAGCTCTCATATTCCCCAGTAAGAGAAGATATCGTGGTCCTTCACTCACAAATGACATGTTGACTTTTTCCATGTAACGACACAATTTATGACAGCATGCAAAGGAGTTCTGACCCTGAGGAAATGTCTCCTGATGGAAATCAATAAATAAAGTCTAGTTTAACTCTCAGCTAAGTGTAGTCTGATGCATGCTTCTTAAATACCTAACAGACGGTTTTGCATGCCTCGTGCATTCAACCATGAAGCATGAATCAGCCTGAAGGCAATGTTCACACTCTTCGTGTTTTATGGAAGCAAGTGTTGACATAACTATTTTTCCGTGCTGGTATTAAGAAGAAGGTTACGTGAGACACTTTATTTTCATAAAAAGGAAAATACATTCTTAAATGAGTCATTAGTTTTGATACAAAGAAGCCAGATGCTTTTAAAAACTTGAATAGTGTGAACATGTTAGAGAGCATGAGTGTTACCAGCTTTATATATATATTAAATAATCATAATATATATTCACACATACATCTGCTATGTATCTATATATATGTATGTTTATATAAGATGCATGTGCTCCCTCCTTGAAGCAGAGGCAGATGAATGCAGGCTAAGCAGGAACATTTGTGGTCACGGGGAGTGTGAGAACAGCCTGAATGGCCACATCTGTCACTGTCACCCTGGCTACCATCTCAACCCGCAGAGGAACATCTGTGAGGGTAAGAGACAATGGTAGAGACACGGTGATGGACAGCAAAGACACATTCCTCCTGAAGTTTCTAATGCACGGATGTCCCCTGGCAAGCTTACTGAAGATAGATATATATTTGATAGAAAGGAGGATCATTTACCGTGTATGTGGCTCTCATCCTGTCTACTGGGTAATATACAAAGTAGATAGTGCTTTGAGATCAGCATTAAAATACTTTTGCTGACTCTTGGGTATAATCACTCTCAGGAATGGTTGTTTTCTGAATCAAATACAGAGAAATTATAAGAAATGTTGTGTTTCGGCTGTGGAAGCCCATTCACCTGTTAAATCATAACTAAAAGTATAAATAGTTAATATAAACTAATGTAGCTTTTCAAGGGTTTCTTATTTAACTGTATTACAGAAGGTTTAGTAAAGGGGCCTTCCTCTGATTTTACACAACAGGGCAGTTTAACGTAACAACTGTAAATGCATTTGGTGTTTTTAAAGTGACTTTTCAAAGTATAAAACAACCTCTCTTAGAGATACTATTGAGTTGCATTATGGGAAATGTAGGCTCCAGCGATGAAAGACTCTCTAAGCAGTATTAGAGACTGAAAGTCATCTGCTGCTTTGATTTGGATGGATTTAAGAAGTGTGAATTATTTTAGAAACACACGTTATTTTAAAACAAGAAAGGCATTAAGACATAAATCCCATTTATACTTAAATGGTGAATTAATTTCTCTGACTAGTTAAATATAACTTTATAACATTTGAAATCCCTACAAGACTGAAGCAAATACAAATACAGTTTTGGCTGATAATGCTTCTTCTTAGAGTGAAATATATTCATGTGTAAGGTTAGCTGTTAGTAGGTAAGAGGTACTTGATGTAATGCGTGACACACACATAATCACTGATGCTACAGTAAGTGGTTAAAAACACTTCCTGGAATCGGAGCATTGTGTCCCTGGAGTGCTCCATCCATCTGTTTTTGTCTAAAGTATTCAACATTTTTTTCATCATGTGTCATCATTGCCCTTCTCTGCTGTTGTCCAGATGATAATGAATGTGATTCAGAACCGTGCGGCCAAGGCAGAGGCCTTTGCATCAACATAGAAGGAGCCTACAAATGCCACTGTCGTCAGGGCTATAAACACATGGTGCAGCATGGGAGACTCAAGTGCGTAGGTAAGTTAGGTTGGCTGATTTCCATGTTAAAATGTCTTGTTCGAATAAGATCCTGCATTGGCTCTATACTTTCTGTTTTACAGACATGAATGAGTGCTCCAAGCAGGACAACTGTGGTGTCGGGGGAAAGTGTGTGAACCTGCCCGGCTCCTATAAATGTGAATGTCACAGCGGGTTCAGGAGCAAGTCCCACCGTCAGTCGGCATGTGAAGGTATAAGACACTGATTATTATGACAGCAGTGATATCAGCGCACAGGCTTTTCCACCTACAACACACCTATTATTCAGTGTGTCCTTATAACCCGCTCGCGTCTGTTCTCCACGTGTGTGTTTGTGAATACTTCTTCAAATCATGGGTTTGTGACACTTCTTCCCACTTATTCCAGACGTTAATGAGTGTTTGAGCCCTGACACGTGTCCCAATGAGCAATGTGAGAACACACCAGGCTCATATGAGTGTGTTCCCTGCTTGCCTGGACACGAGGCCCGCGGGGGTATCTGCTATGGTGAGTGCAACCCTGCCGTTCAGCAACATTAGTTATTAGCTGTTTTTTTTGTTTTGTGTGTGTTTTCTTTAGGGGTAATGCCACATTTAGGGCTTTTATTATCATGCTTAACATTTCAGGAAGAGTTGACCTGCTCCATCAGTGGATGGTGTTGCAGTTAAATCATTTTGTGTTATCTGACTGGTGATAAAATAGGACACTGATTAATTCACTTAGAGGCCCAAAGAAGCCAAAGATACTCATTAGTTTCAGAGCAGGATAAATCAGTCAGCTTATCAGTATGGTTCATAACTTATGCCAATACTGTGTAAGGTATATTCCAGGGAAACATCTAAAAATCAGTCTTTACCTTAAAATGTAATGTCATATTAAATATTGCACATAATACGGTGACACATTTTAACTTCTTCAATGGTTTCATGCGCTGTGAATATGGGCATCAGGTAGGATTTGTCTAGGCCTCTACATGTGCACAAACCAGACATAAAAATGGAATGGAAAAATAGGGAATTATAGAATAAATCCAGTATTGGGAGTCTGTAAAAATGTAACCAGGCCTTCAGCGAGTCGCAATACAAACAATTACTGCACACCTTTTTGTCAATAAAAGAGTGCAAGAGAATGTTGCAAGTAACCAATGTGCAAAGAATTCAGAAATAACATGTCAATAAGAAGAAATAATAACTGTACAGTGCATTCAAATACTGCTTATTGTAATAATAACATCTGAGCTGTTTTCTATTCTTATTCAACCAGGATGAATCTCATTGAGATTAAAATCTGATCTGGCCAAGAAGCTCAGCAGCACCGTTACAGACAACACATATAAAACAAGAACCGAGAAGCTATCATAGTCACAGTCAGAAACATCCTCATACAAAGCATCCACACACAGAGTTGCACTTGCATCTGCTCAGAGAGACCGGCTTCCTGAGGTTCAGCTCACGTTGCAGCTGTTTCCACGCAAATGGAGCAGCATAACTAAACACTGTAAAAGATGTATGCTATGATCTGCTTCATGTCCCATCAGACATTAATGAGTGTCAGAAACCTGGCATCTGTCCTAACGGCCGCTGTGAGAACCTCCCTGGTACTTACCGCTGCCTGTGCAACGAGGGCTTCTATAATACAGACAGCAAAGGCTGCAGTGGTGAGTGAAGCTTACCTAACCTTTGCATCACATCAAACTGACTTGCTGTTGGGTGTTGAAGTGAGGGATTTAAAATCTCTAGTTCAAAGTTCACATCTTCTGCCTTCTCCCAAACAGACATTGATGAGTGTGAGGACACCAGGCTGTGCGCTAACGGCCGATGCATCAACACGGAGGGATCCTTCCAGTGCCAGTGCTACACAGGATTCCAGCGCACACAGGAAGGCAGCCACTGCGAAGGCATGAATTATTTAACAAACCATTTATTTTAATCGTGCAAGAGTGGAAAACAAAGTACATTTACTCAAGTACTGTACTTAAGTAAGATTTTAAAGTACTAATACTTTACCTGAGTATTTTAGTTGTATGTTACTTTAGCCTTCTACTACACTACACTTTAGAAGCCAATATTGTACTTTTTACTTCACTATATTTATCTGACAGCTTTAGATTTAAGTTACTTTAGAGATTCAGATTATAATCTAATACAAAATATAAATCCATTTTTAAATAACACATTGATTTTATGTTAAAATACCCAGCAGCGGGGTGTGAAGTAATCAAAAAAGTAATAGTCATATACATATATGAACAGTCATTATCCGTTCATATGATATTTATGATTCTGAAATGGGTCATAACGCATAATGAGTACTTTTACTTTTAGTACTTTAAGTATATTTTGACACCAATACTTATGTACCTTTACTTAATTAGGATTTTGAATGGTGCACTTTTACTTGTGACAGAGTATTTTTACAATTTTATATTGCTACTTTTACTTAAGAAAACAAGTATGAGTTACATTGCTGTTCACATGGAACAAAAATGCAATGCTTAAAGCATAAAACTGGTTTTATAGACATTTGATAAGTTGTCAGCACAGGGCTGTCTAAACCAAGTGTGAGTAAGTCCAGATCGGTTCTGATCCGTTCATATATCCTGCTCTCTGCATGCTTCACATTCCAACATTGTTTTTGTTTCCTTCCCTTCAGATATCAATGAGTGTGAGAGGCCATCGAACTGTCAGAGGGGCCGCTGCATCAACAACATGGGCTCGTACCACTGTGAGTGCCAGAAGGGCTACACACTGGTCGGAGGAAAGAGATGCCAAGGTCAGCCTCTACAAATCGTATTCGTCACCTCTTTATTATATAAAAGGCAGATTCTATTTTTTTGCTATGAACGAGCAACGTACTCATACTTATTATTGTCTTTATCTTTTGAATTGTCATTGTTTTGTGTCGTCACGGTTGGATAATATTTTACGTAAGGTTTTATTATTTTTGTATTGTCACACAAGTTGACGCATTGCATAACACAAATGTGTACATGCTGTGGATATTTTAAGAACATAAGAACTAAATCTATTTGTTTGCAACTCAGATGGTGTTTGAATTTAAACAAATACCCAGAGCGCCATGTGTGATTTCCCTTACAGACATAGACGAATGTGCCGAAGACAGGAATCTCTGCCAGCCCTTCGGCTCTTGCGAGAACAGACCCGGCTCGTATTTGTGCGCCTGCAACAATGGCTTTGTCCTCTCAGAGGACAAACACAGCTGTGAGGGTAAGCCTGCTTTGAATCCTACCATCTTACTGCGGACCCACATTTATCCCGGAGCTTACACCAGGCCCGAACATTATATCCCTGCATGTCCCAAACCGTCTTGGTTCAAACCAATCTGAAGGTCTGATAGTCAAACAACTATAATTATTAGTTATATATTACCAAATATGATATTCTATAAGCATTACATCTCAAACTAAACAATCATTAAAAGAAATCCCAGCTTGGTGAGCCCCTTTGCAGTCCTTTTCAATCATTAGACCTCTGTTTCCTAATGTTCACCGTGTTCGTTCCCACAGCCGTTCGAGTGCAGGTGGATGAGAAGAAGGAATGCTACTTGAACCTCGACGACACTGTGTTCTGCGACAGCGTCCTGGCCACCAACGTCACCAAGCAGGAGTGCTGCTGCTCCATTGGAGTGGGATGGGGAGACCACTGTGAGATCTACCCCTGTCCTGTCTCCCAATCAGGTACAGTTACAGGACAGAGCGTGTGAATTGCGCAAGTAAAAAACACATTCAATAAATCCCATGGATTATTTAAAGGCCTTAAAAGTCCTTTCAATAACATAAAAAAAAGAATTAATTGGTATTTTAAAAGTCTTAAAACAATCTTTAACTCAAATCATGTGAAGTAACATTTTATAGATCGTTCTTTTTTTATGGTTCTTTATAAAATCTCACAACAATCCTTTTAAAAATAATAATAATTTATCTCATTTTGCTCGCATTAACGTAAAGCAGAACCATAAAGCGAAACATTGTAATTCTAAGCGGCATTAAAAAGTCTTGAAAGATGTCTTGAATCTAACTTGTCCTAAGCTGAAGGAACCCTCGTTGAACATGTTTACTTACAAGGTTTTGGACAATAATGACCATAGTTCCTTTTTTGTATTAAAACATTAATATAAAACTGTATGCTGTGAAAACTCTGGCCATGATATCTGTATGACATTTTATTTTTGTAAATGCGTTGTGCTAACACCAATATAGGGATTGTTTTTCTGTTGCGTTAACCAGTCATAAATGCATGCATCTGAGGAAAAGTTCACCACATAGTAAACATGATGTACTACTGTAAATCTACTGTATATGTTCATGTATACTAACCTCTTTCCTGTCCTCTCCAACCAGCCGAGTTCCACTACCTGTGTCCGAACGGACAGGGCCTCTACTATGATGAAGGACTCCTGTACAGCCTGCCTGTCTACCATGGTAGATTTTATACAACTTGAGTCACTATATTAACATGCACCAGTGATAGTGAAGTCATTCCTGCATTTGCACTGAAATTCTTTGCTTAAATAAGAAATATAAACATACATTTCCAAATAAGGTACCAGTTTCTTATGAGATTGGGAAATTAGCCATTGTTATATTATAAAACAAACTTTGGGTAAGCCGGCACTCTGTTCCTGAGAAGAGACTTTTCCTTCGTTGTCTGCAGATATCGACGAGTGTTCTCTGTTTGCTGATGAGATCTGCAAGAAGGGTCGCTGTGAGAACACGCAGCCTGGCTACGAGTGCTACTGTCAGCAGGGCTTCTACTATGACAGCAACCTACTTGAGTGCATTGGTAGGTAACATATAAAGGCCCTAAAAACTGTAAAAAAAAGTACTGTAACAAGGCTTTATAACATGTTAACGTTGTCCCTCAGATGTAAATGAATGCCACGACGAGTCTCTGTGCACCAATGGTCACTGCGTCAACACCGAAGGGTCCTTCTTCTGCAACTGTAACAGGCCCTGGACACCAGACTCCTACAAGAGGAGCTGTGTGATCGCAACAATAGCCGGTGAGTTGAACAGTATCAGCGAGCCGGTATGTGGCTAGCTACTGGAGGAATTATCTTGAGCTCTGAGTAAACCTTTTATTTTTTACCACAGATGTGAATGAGTGTGAGGACCCAGGCAACTGTAAGAATGGCCACTGTGTGGACACTCCAGGGTCGTACTACTGCTTCTGTGCTCCGCCCTGGACCCTGGCCACCGACCGTAACAGCTGTGTGACTCCCGAGGAGCAGGCTGGTGAGTCCAGACCCTGTGCAATGTGAGGGGGGGTTCAGAAAGAAGTGGGCAACAGCAGTTTATTCTGATAAAAGCAAAACAAAAGAGCAATTACAGTGTTGGCTGTCTGTGCTTATGAAAGGCAGTGTATGTGAGACAAAACGGATTACCTTGCCTAGTTAAACACGGATGGTGAAGAGCTGCTAACCTTTTTGTAGGAGGAAACGTACTAAACAGACACGTAAACATATACATATCCATGTGCGGTAAAAATTGTTGCATTCAGAGTTGTTTGTCTATGCAGCTCAATGCTGAAATGAGTGGTGCTAAAATATCTTACATTTACCCCGATTATGACATCTGCAAAAAAAACTTTACCACTCTGTTCCAAATGACATATCTGGGTTTGCTGGTCAAACACGATGTTGTGAAAAAAACAAGAGTAGTCGTCCTACTGTGCTTGTTTCATGAAACCTGAAGCCAATGCTCTTGTTTTTGTGTGAATGAAGATGATCTGACTTGATCCAAACATGGTTATGAGTCGCATTGGATTCCAGACAGGCCAAGTTGACCACATTTTTCAGGCAGGGTTTTCTTAAAACTTCTTTTGACAAAATCCATCCTGAACTGAAAATGAACTGTTTCCTCCTCATGGCCTGAGGTTTGGGACATGCAGTTTAATTCCCGCTTGTTTGAAGAAAGGAAGGCTGCAGGCACTATCCTTGTGTGTCCTTGTCAACTCTTTGATTAGTCAAATGTATGGACTTCACCTGAGCAAAGGACTGGAAAGCACTGGTTTGGTGACAGTGAAGTGCCATTGTTGTAATTGCATATGATGCCCCCAGTTTTCGTTTGTTGCCATCAATGTTTACTTCAGCAGTTTGCAGCTGAGTGTGGCAAAGCTAGGACACAAATCTTGGTTCCCTCCCACAAAAGAAAGCATTACTCAGGGGACAGCATAAAGTGTAGTTCAGCTAACTCTAACTGAACTGAATCTTATTCATCTTATTTATTGGCTGGTATAAAGCAGACATTGTAGTTGGCTATGATGTTAAAGGCAGAAGTAAAAGGTCAAGAGCTGATGAATCATTTGGAGCCTCACCTAGTTGCAAGCTTTGAGTAGTGACTCAAGTGTGGAAAAAAGGCAGCCAAAACAGGATTTCCTGATGGTGTTGCTTCAGAGGGACCTTCTTATAAAACTGCTGCATCTTGAAATTGAAAGGAGCTGCAAAATACTTTGTTTATTTGGACATGACTGAAATGGATCAGATTCAAACATAGAAAAGCCATTGAATAACATCCTTAATCCGACCTGGTAGTCCAGATAATTCCTGAAAACACAAAGTATGAATGTCTCTGTTCTCCCTGTTAAAACCACAACATGACCAAATGACTAGAAAAGTGTGAGTGGGTAGACCCTATGAGCTTCAAACCAACTTACGTGGACACATGCTTAATTTTAGAAACATCTTGTCAACTCAAAAAGTGATGATAACTACTGAAGATGGATTCATGTTTGTCAAAGTGTTTCAGACAAAAAGATTTGCTAACCCGGTCCAACCAATTGTTTCAGATTGATATGTTTTAGGAATTAAACCAATGTGAATATGGCTTATTCAGTAATGGCTTGTATTTCAAACAGTTGGAAAATCCAGAAATGTTCTGAGTATGTAGTAGACACTCATTACTCAGGATTTTAGTCCTTCATGATGTGTGACACCATATCTGGTTTATTTAAGCCTCAAGAAAACATAGATATGAAGAAGAAAGTATAAGATTAGACATTTGCTCCAACCACATCCTGTCAGACACAACAGGCCTTCATGGCGGGATCATTTTCTCTGCAACTTCTTAGCAGATTAAAGAGTCTTCCTTTTAACTGTTGCTGGAACCAAGCTTCCTGTTTCTTCAGTGTGGTTGCATGTTTACTAGAGATCAACTGCAGTGTAACGCATGAACAAACGTCATTTTGTCTTGAGCATGCAACATTTATGGTAGAAACTTAAAAAGTACATAGAGTAAAATACAGAGACATACAGTACAGGGGGTGGACACGTTAAGCTCTAAACCAATACAATATTACTGCAATGAAAATGTTCCACTTTTGTTGAGAGTTTATTCAAGTCTGAAGTTTAATTAACATATTTTTGACAGTCTCGGGAGAAGAGGGAGTGTTTATTGCAGGTTAATTGTACTGATGAGTGATTGTCATTATGTAGCACAAGTTTTCTTATTATTATTATTGTGTCCACTACCTACAGACAAAGAGCTGGCCCCAAGCAGATGTTCATACTGTAACCAGTGTCTGTGGTGCCCTTTGCAGATGTGAATGAGTGCCAGGACCCCTCGTACTGTAAGAATGGGAGGTGTGAGAACACGCCCGGCTCCTTTCACTGTTTTTGCGACCCTCCCCTCACCTTCAGTGCAGCGCTGAAACAGTGCGTCTATGACGGTGGGTAAAATCAGCATCGGCTCACCTGAGCATGACCGATCAAAATGAGTTTTGGCTTACCTTGACATCTGCCACTCATGTTGCTCTTTGTAATTCCTCCCAATTTGTGTCCCATCTGGCCTCTACTGGCTTTATTTCCCCCCTCTTACCGCCTTTATAGTGACAGTTTCCCAATCTTTGGAAAAAATAGCACACTGTGTAGTTATTAGATATACATATCGAATTTCCCCTTTCATGCACACAAAGCATTATCTGAGCATGTTCAGTTTGAGAAAGTGATTGCTTTAGGCATTTTTTTCTGCATGTCTTTTTTTTCCAAAAGCTATTTGTGTCTGTGCTGTTATGGATGACAAACTCATTTCTTCTGGTAGAGCAAAGACAGACTCTACATTGAGTATAAAAGGGCCTGAGCTCCCTTGTGATTATTTTGCCTCTAAGATAAGGGATTCAAAGGACTTTAAGTCTTTTTCGACGGCCCTTTTCACGTAGTAATGAATTTATTTGAATTTGGCTGGTTTAATATCTGTAGTAAATGCTACAGGACTGTTTGAGTGTGACGCTTTGTAACCAGCGGAGCAAAAAATGACATTACACACGCTATTTTAAACACAATATTAACGCTTCTTTACATTTACAAAGAGCTCTTTGCCTAATGAGGGTGAACTGTCAGCATAGCCTCATCATCCATGCTGCCACTTAATCACACAGCCATTAATCTAAAACTCATGCCTGTGATTTTTCATTGTAGTTTGCAGATAGTACTTAGCTTTGTATTTGACTTTACTTAGGTAACTTTAAAATGTTTCTCTAGATTTTGATAATGAATAGTTTAATTGTGTGAATAAACTCCATAATGTACAACCAAATTTAATAGGGTTATTAAGCCATTTATTCTCCTGTATCTATTACTAACCATGGACATCTGCTGTATGCCATAGCTTGCTGAAAGTAGTGCCTTCAGGCTATACAGGAAAACACTGTATTATGGGGTGGACTATTACATTTTTCTCCTGACCTTTATTACCCCAAATATATTGAGTGTGTGTGTATAGAAAAAATGCATAGTTATGACTTTATGCCCCTACTTTACTTTTAAATAAACTCTGATTTACTGATTTTGTTTCATTAAAAACATAAACTGATGAAATAATTGTATTTTAATCATTTCTAATAGTAGTTTAAGTCTTTATTATGGCATTTCAAATACAGAATATACCAGAAATAAAATGTAATCCTTAAAGTTCAATACTTCTAAAATGTTTGTCTGTTGACATCGTCCACAGACGTGCATACAGCTGTTGTTTTTTAACTGATCATAATCTTACAGTTCAGGGTTAGATGAGGTGACTTCCTGTCTAAAGAGCGTGTTTGAAAATGTCAGTGCCTGAATTCTTCTTGAGAAACTTTTTGATGGTTGAACCACAGCTAACATTTAGTGCTTTTGTTTTCTCCTCCTTTTTTACCCAGATCGCACTGCAGCCCACAAGGACGTGTGTTTCCTGCAGGTTGACGAGGGCTTGATCTGCAGCGAAAGAAACGGCTTGGTGGTGACCTACTCAGAGTGCTGCTGTCACTACGGGCGCGGCTGGGGGCCCGAGTGTAACACCTGTCCACCAAGAAACTCAGGTAAGAGAACCAGTCCCACTGCAGCTCAGCTTTCACTGCCATTTTCCTTTCTTTTTACCTGAAAATATATTTACTCCTTGTGTTCAGAGATGTTCAGTCGTCTGTGTGAAATGCATCTGGAGACTGAGTCTGATGGGGATCAGGATTTCCAGGCAGCTTTTGCAAACTATAACCCAGGTAACACTATCTTTGTTCAAATCCAACCATATGTCAGACACTCTAGTGTATTTCCCCCCAACTAAACCTTATTTTCTCCCTACCTTTCCCCTGCCTTAATGTAAAAGGTGACAGTTCAGAGGAGGATTCGGACGAATGCAGCTGTGTAAATGGCCGCTGTGTGCGCTCCTACCTCGGCACCATGTGTGAATGTAACACAGGCTTCAGGCTGGATCACTCCCGCACCCGCTGTATAGGTTTGCACTTGCTAGTCTTACAAAAATACATTTTTTTCTCTGAATTTCTAAGGAATATACAGTAGCCGATAAAAGTACATGGGAAAGTGTAAAGTTTTGCACTGTTAGAAATATTTCTTCTTTCTGCTGCTTACACTCATTGAAAACTGTTTTTCTTTTCAGACATTGATGAGTGTGCAGAACCAGTAGCTCGTATCAGTCCATGCAAGAACGCTCGCTGTGTGAACACCGCTGGCTCATACAAGTGCTTCTGCAAACACGGCTTTGTGCCCACACGCAGGCCAAACACATGTGTCCGACGCAGAACTCGGTAACCTCTGCGTGTCCCTCCGATCATCCATATCTAGTATGCAACACACAATACATGCTGCACACACACAAACACACTTCTGTCTCACCGTACGAACATGGCGGAGCATGTAAAGGCAGTTAACCCGAAAACATGAAATCTCATCAGGAGCCAAATCATAGCAATATGAAATGTTCAAAACATTTTCAGCTCCTCATTCTGTCCCCATTTCACATTTAAAGAAACAATCAATACAGACAAGGAATATCTTTATTTGTTTGTTAAGCTTTTTGTAATTATTGTTTTTGTTCAGTTTAAATTGTGATTTTTTTATTTTGTTTTGTTTTCATTTATCTCCTTGTTATTTCTTATTTGATTATCAGATCTCAAGCCCTTTTGTGTATTAATATAAAAAAATCTGTTATTCTGGTTCTATCCCTTTTCTCATTTAATATTTACATACTACAGAAAAGCCATGAAACGTTTACATGCTACTGTATTCCCCTTTACATTCCCATTTAAGTCTGCTTTCTTTCATTTTTAAATCTAAACTTATGTCAGCTGATATTGTATTTTCTGAACCACACATTGTTGATTTTATGTGTTTGTACAGTTTGTCTGATGGATCAACAACTTCTGTAAGAATGGTCCCTGTCCTAGCCCTGTTTATCTGTTGATGTAAAATATGAGAAACCTGAAGTTTTGTATAATTTGACGTGCGCACCTAAGTGACTTTGAGCTAGAACAAAAAAATGTCATGCACTTAGCAATGAACATAGTGGGAATATTTGCTAAATGTAGCTTATTCCAGAAAAACAAGAACGTTGGACATCTTTTGTCAAAGTATGTAATATTTAGAAAACCAAAGACGCTTTTGAGAGAAGTAGAATTTGATTAAAAAAAAAGAAGAATCTGTCATGCATTCGTGTTTTTATTAAGGGAAGTTTTAAAAAATATGAAACCAAACCATACAGATAGTTTTCAGAGTTCACACATATAGTCAGGAGTATGGGAGACTGCACTGTGGAGGTTTCAGTGCTGCATTTTAAGCACGCCTAGAAAGTAAATAAACCCGGCACATAGAGGGTTTTCATTGGTCCGTTCGCTTTACTCTTTTGCTTGTTACTTCAATGTACAGATCTGTAACTTCCATAAACTGGATTAATTTAAGAAACGTTGTTGCAAGCTTATCTTGATAAGACGACAAATGTTATTTTGCTTCTGCATATATATCCTGAACCCCAGCATTGCAGTGTTTTTTTTAATCTGATATCTTTGATTTGATTCTGATATTTTTGATTCCAGTATCAAAAGGGAAGGACATTTGCTGTTCCTTCAGTGCATCATATTCCTATTTCTAGAATATATTCGTACTAATGACTGATTCCAAGTTGTTGATTTTACCTTCTGGACTAAATGGCTCAACCCTGATTTTCTTTAATCTGAAATACTGTTCCTTTTTTGCTAAGATGTTTAGGATCAACACGTGTTACTAACTAACTAATTAAGCCCATGGCAGACACACTAGAAGTATACTGTATATAGATAGATAATGAGTTATGGTGTTTTCTTTATATGTTAAATTGTCCAAGAGAGCTGAAGTTGTCCTCATTGGTCCATTGGATCCATTTGTATTCACATATCCTTGCTTTTACAAGACTGTCTTGTAGCGTGTTCGATCGATCTTCCTCAATTAACCTGGAATACGCTTTTAATTTGACTTCATCAGTCAAGAAAAAGTTCAAGCCTAAACATGTCAACAGTTAGAAATGAATAATAAGTTTGGTTTGGTCAACTTGAAAATAAAATGATAAAAGATTACTGATGCTGAATATGGGCGGACATCAGCTACCTGAAGAACAGCACCATCTTGTGAACTCTTTATGTTTGTGACTGTAATCCCCACCAGAAACCTCAGTCAACACAAGCTGCTAGTGTTCAGCTTTGTGGAAGCTACTATAAAGCCCATCCCTCAAAAGTTAGCAGAAATTTCAAATAAAATATATGATGCTCATATCTTTTTTAATTGTAACTTCTACTGCTATGTTTGTAATTGAACACATCATTATACCCAGTCAACTTCTTAATGAATAGATTTTCCATAATCCTATGTCATTATGGGCATTTGGATGTCAGAGGCAATCATCTTGGTTATTTTTCCCATAAATGTTTCCCAGAATTTTTTAAAATACTAACGCAATATGTTGTAAATTACACTTGATTGACTTAAAGCCATCTTCTATGCAAATCAATGACTCAATTAACCATTGGGTGTCTTTATCATGAATTGTAATTTATGTTATGTACACCACACTAGAAAACCACCTTTAATGTTACTCTCCAGTTGTCTGGTGATATAGTTAGAGTTTAAACTGGTTTTGGATCAAGAAATGATCTAAAAGTAGGCCATATAAAGGCAGACACATGCAATTTTCGCCCTCGTCTTAGTTCTCCTTCTCTTTTATTTATAAATTGTTTCAGTGGAATGCAGGAAGAATAATAAGTAATATCTTATTTTTAAAGATTAAGACACATTAAAGAAGAATATTTGGTACAAAGTGTTTCACCTAGGCATTACGCATGCATTATTCATAAAACAACAGAGCATAAACCCTTTTAATTGCCTCTTTTTGCTGCCCGTTGGAGCATAAATGAGATTAGAGACAAACGTCAATGAGGAGGGTGTACTGTACATTGCTTCCAGAAGGCTTGTTCTTATGGAGACATTAGAGGTGTGAACACAGACCATTTACCAAGTAGAAACAAACCTGATGCGCTCTATTTCAATCCCTTCTACACAATACTATAGCTGTCAAAAGAACTGTCCCAAAGTGCAAGAAAGTGATATTTCATTTGTTTAGATTTCTTCAAATAATGTTTTCTGACCAACATTTAACCAAAACTGCAATCCTCTAGTAAATTGTTTCATATTTTTTTCCACACATTCATTTTGGCATGTCAAAACCAGATATGACCGTGTATAAAAAACGGGGCAAAAAATGACCCTCCACTAGAGGGAGCTGCTTGTACATGCGTGCACTACAGAATATGCTTTCCATCACTCCAACTGGCTCCTCGCCTTCATCAAGTTTGTGCCATGGTGAAGTCAGTTCAGGTTGTGAATAATAAGGGTTATTTTTCTCTGAGGTATTTGCATAGATAAATCTAATGGACATGGTGTCAATATCTTGGTCAATACAGACCTTCTCTGCTCCTGTATTACAATACATGCATCATTACTACTCATTGTTCTTTATTTCAACTTAATGGAAACATACAGATGTGTTATCGATGAATACAAATAAAAAACTGCTTTAACAGATTAAATGTACACTGCTGCAGTTCTTTTCTGTAGATCAGGCAAAAGCTATGGTGACTTTGAGCCATATCTACTGTACATGGTCATAGTAAAAAACAAGCATTAAGCATTGTCCCCACACTGTGTTTAATAACTGCACTGTGCAATAAAAACAACCAACAAACCCAGTATCAATTTATGAGCTTCAATATAAAGATGAAAACCTCTTTGAAACTAAAGTATTTTTTATTTCTGGGCAAAATAATCAAAATGGGTCTGCATGCTTTCACAAAACAAGGTCTCAGGCTTCGGGCTTAAATTATAAGGAGAGCATATGTTTCATTCCCTGGTGTACAGGAGCTATGCATTTTGTTGATTGACTACCACACACCTGTTGTTTTCTTCATGTGCTCTCGAGCAACATGTGCCTGAAACCACAATGTGATCATGTGACCCATGTTCCATGCATGTGAAACATTTTGTCTGCTGATTTGCACGCAGAGAAATGGGTGTAATAAAACCGCAAAGCTGTGTATCCCCCTTTATAGATTATCCTGTGAGCTCAGGGAGTCACGTTGCACCATAGTGGCACCACTGCTCCTCACTGTCCTGGTTTCATTCCGTCAAATTATTATATAATTTCAAACTGGAACAGCAGGGTGACCTCCAGCAACTAGTTTAGGGAGAAAGAGTGATAAGAAAAGGGACGTGAGAGGGAGGGAGGATGAGCAAGAACCTGGACAGAAATAGCTTATGTGTCCTTGGGAGATGACTCAAAAAAGTGGTTAGGAGGATATAAATATCTTTTAGTAGGTCGCATTGACCGAACTATCACCCATTAGGTACCTGTGGCTGCAGCTACGAAACTTTCTTCTTTGTTGGTCAATTACAGCTTTAGGTGACTTGAAGTTGAGGGACAAACATTTAACATAACGAGATAAGGATTATTCACGAAGATAAAGTGTCACAACCTATTTGAAAAAAGAGCCAATGAGCAAAGAAATATTTCCTTGCCTGGTCAAATTTGGAGAGGGAATCAGAGTTGTGTTGCTGATAAGGAAACAAACCCAGCAGCACATCTGCTCAAATAAAGCACCATTTAAAGATGGAAAATACTATTTGAAACAGGATTCAAATATAAAGCAATCAACCTAGTGGTGATAAGTACATCTTTAAAGTACAGTAAACCTTTTAGGGCTGCAGCTTTAGGCCACAGGAGCTATGTTGATGGTGTATTATGCTTCTTTCAGTTTGTGTCCCTCCCTGCCTCAGACATTTATTGAGATCAGCATGGAGACCCCCTCCATTGACCCAACATTGGTCTCATGTGATTCAGATTTAAGGCTGGGAATATCAGTCACATTGTGCTGGAGGGGAAAAATAATAGAGACCATGTCCACCCGGCTGTGAAGCTATACAGTCACACCAACGTTGCCAAACACAAGCCCCCCAACTCCACCCTGGTCACTGGACACGTTAATAATGACCCCACCCACCCAGGTCCCGTCTATAGTGAGCAGACAGAGAGGGGGTTTAGCTCAAACTGCTGCAATCTGCAGAAAGCACTGTGCTGGACACACTCTGGCAGCCAGTGGCAGCCTTATATCCTGCACTCAGCTCTTTCCCTTTGTCACGGTGGATTGTGGATGAGCTCTCTGCTGGGTGAGGGTCTGTGAGCAGGGGGCGTAAACAGGTTGTGTGTGGCCACACAGCTCACAGTGATTTTTAAATGCCAGGAGGCTTTCTTTTTAGCCTTAAACACTACTGTACAGCTTTGCAGGGAGCCAGATGTCGTTTACACTTTATCTTTCAGGAATTTCAATGAGTTAGCTTTTTTCAATTGAGTGGTGGTACCAGACCGTCATCTATCAATGTACTGTAATTTCATTTCAAACATTGTATTGCTCAGATGATACAGCAATAAGGGGCTTTTTGAACAGTCATTCTGGCAATTAAATGTAATTAAAACAATGAGAACAGTTCTTTTACACAAAGTTTGATGTGTGTACAATAAAAATAAAGTATGTTCATATAAAAAGTCAGTCTACTAAAAAAGTAGGTACACGTGACTAACTGAAATATACAGCTGAGTACATTACATTTTGTCATCTCATGTGGGAGGATCACATTAGCGAGCATAATGATAGAGAGATCAAAGTCAACACCAACAGTATGTAATGTTTCGATTAATCATTTACAAGAACAGAACTGGCGTTTGCAATAGATCTCAAAATGACAGACTGACAGTTAAAGAAAAGACATACTGTAATTGTAATCAATGCTGGCAATGCATTGATGATGAATGAGTGTATGAAGTTGGGTCCTTAACTTTATATGTTTTATCCATCCATCCATCCATCCATCCATCTTCTCCCGCTTTTCCGTCAGGGTCGCGGAGGTAACAGCTCCAGCAGAGAGCCCCAAACTTTCCTTTCCCTGGCCACATCAACCAGCTCTGACTGGGGGATTCCAAGGCGCTCCCAGGCCAGCGAAGAGATATAATCCCTCCACCTGGTCCTAGGTCTACCCCTCGGTCTCTTCCCAGCTGGACGTGCCTGGAACACCTCCCTAGGGAGGCGCCCAGGTGGCATCCTCACTAGGTGCCCGAACCACCTCAACTGGCTCCTTTCAACGCGAAGGAGCAGCGGTTCTACTCCGAGTCCGTCCCGGATGACTGAACTTCTCACCTTATCCCTAAGGGAGATGCCAGCCACCCTGCGGAGAAATCCCATTTCGGCCGCTTGTATCCGCGATCTCGTTCTTTCGGTCATGACCCATCCTTCATGACCATAGGTGAGGGTAGGAACGAAGATGGCCCGGTAGACAGAGAGCTTTGCCTTCTGGCTCAGCTCTCTTTTCGTCACAACGGTGCGGTAAATATGTTTTATGTTAATGAAATATGCAAACTATTATACTAATATATGGTTTTTGCTCATTGAAAAAAGAAAACGTCTGTTTTGATGGGGACAGGTGTGAGAGAAGTGCAAGATGCAATTTGGTTATGCCAATACTTTACCCCAAGACTTTACCCCCTTGGCAGGATTTGGTGTCACAAAACTTCCCAGATGTGTAGTTGAGTTTAAATGAATGCTGTCTTTGCAGATGAGTGTGGTCCAAGCAAGGGCGCAAGAAGTAGGGGTGGCAGGTTAGGGTCAAGGGGTAATTAACCCCAACTTCATGCCTCTGTCCATATTTGGCATTGCAGCTGGTCTGATCCCATTGCAAGACAGTCTAGTTGTATTTGAGTTTATGTTATCAAGTGAGCTGCTTATAATACAACACATACTTTCAGCAATGCTTCATTTATTCAAATGTGTTGATAGTTTAAATGAAAAGCAACTCTTTATGATATAACATTTGAAAAGATCCTGCCCACACGGAAACCTTCAACTACAATAATACACTGAGAGCAAAACACTGTGGAACCACACTACCAACACAGCAGAGCATTTTCATTACCACTAACTGCTCATAATGAGTAGCGTGCTGCTTTCCCAAACTGCTTAGCCCTCTCTTTGAGACCCATCATCCCATAAACCCTCGCCACTACCACTTTGTTGGTTCAGCACCACCCATGCTCACAGATACACACCCTATCAAGAGACAGACAGAGAACACAAAGACATAAATATAATTTAGGTGTTGGAATTTGGGTGCCTTCCTTAGTGCCCGTCTACGGACCACCAGCATGAATGAAGCCCGCTCTAGATTCTGCACTAAAATCACCCCTCACATTACTGTACCATACCACTGAAAAAAGCACAGAGGAAAACACGTATCTTGTCTTGAGGGTCTCTTGCACGAGGATCTTCCAGGGCTTTATGAATAACCCAGATCTCGATGCCTTGCTTGATGTCACACACCAACCAGGTGCTGCATAGTGTCTCAGGAATAATTTAGTGCAACGGCAGTTCTGCTAAAAACCAATGGAGAATGGAAAACCGGTAAAAAAAAAAGACATCAAGATTGTGGGTTTTTGATTTATAGAAAGTATTTCAATCAATAAAAAGTGCTTAAATGGGGGTGATCAATGGATTACAATAACGTCATTCTGAAGTAGACCTATAATGCATAGATATAGCAGGCTATACTGTAGGCTACACTATGTATTTTTTATAAACTACCATGGATGATTACTGTTTTTAATGAAATCTAAGAAGACACAATCCTACATTACCCTCACCCTCAGTGACTGTAATAAGGAGATAGTTGATGCATTTGAATCTGTGAGAAACGAGATGCTAAAATGGGCTGCAACCATACAGTATACTGTATATAGCTGCAGCCCCATGTGGATTGAGAGTGATGCATTCAATGTGAGCTAGAATTTTTCCCTGCTTGCATTTGTACAATTTCCTCATCGCCATTAACTAATTGCAAGCAAAAGGCTATTTTCAGATGCACAACTGAATGTGAATGTTTTAGCACCAGGGACAGCACCAGATACAGAACATGGGGCAGAGCATCTTTTCTCACAGTTATTGTTGAGAATACTAAAAATGTGCATAGGGTTTTTCATGTGACTGTGAAGGGTCAGCACCCACCCACACACACACCCCCACCCCCCACGCACACCCCTAACTACCACCACCAGCTCGTCCACATTTTTTCCCTTCTGCCTGTTTAACGGGAGTGTGGGGAACCGGACTGAGTGAGAAACGGACAGCCCTTCTGATGCTCGGTCACGGGAGGAGAAGCTGCTGCGGATATCCGTCTCATACCTGCCTCACAACGGGCTCTTTTTGTCACCGATTTTTCTCTTCCCCCGCTTACGGTTTTGTGTGAAAGCGAGATAAAAAAAAAAGAGGTGGTTTCGTAACACGCTGCACCGGTAGCAGCGCGCGGAGGAAAATTCATGTTTCCGAGGATGCGGATTTAACGGAAAGACGTTATGTTTGTTACCTGGGATTTTTAACCGTTAAAAAACCGTTACATGTTGAATTAGCTTAGTCGCACACATCGGCATAGAAGATATTTTTGATGTCTGCTGAGATATCTTTCACAGTGACTCGGTAGTAACAATATCGACAACAGAAGACAAAATAAGAGGTAAGCTTGATTTAAATGTTGTATTTTTATTCTCCACCACCGGTAGCCTACCGACTAATAACAAAGCTAATGAGAGACTGTGATATTCAGGTGACTGCCGTTAGCTTCCCACGGCTACTAGCTGCACACTTAACGTTATTGTATCTCAGCTAAAGCCTTTTTTTTCAAACTCTGAAAGAGATGCTGGCTCAATTCAACTCATTTATAATTCTGGTTAGCTGCCTGGTTGAGAAGTGTATGCTATCTGACTGCAACGCCACGTTAGTTATTGGGAGCCATCCCTCTGAATGTATGTCTTCTTGCCTTTGTCTAAACCGATGTCAAACGCAGCCACATTTTATCTGTACAGCCAGCCTGTGGATCTGTAGAGATAAACGCTGGTAAAACAACCAAGCCTTGTCGCCTGCCCGCTAGCCAGGTTACCATTGCCTTCTCACCATGGTGTGGTGTAGAGCGTTTTGTAAAACTGCAGTTTATGCTTTCGACATTGTGGGCTGTGTGGTGAATGTTATGATGGGACTGAGATTTATACTGCGTGCCCGGCCTACACTGTGAGTCATGGCAGGGATGCATCAGGTAAAAGTATGTCAATAAAGGTTTGCTTTTAATCAAAAGCTCGTTGAAAACTAAGGCCAGTGAACACGTTGTTTTGAGGAGTGTACTTTTGCTACATGCCCATCAAGCGTTTTAAGACTCCATCCTAATGTTGTGGGTATTGAGAGCTGACATTTGCCGGCTACCACGTGTAGAACCATGTTTCATTGCCCAGAGACACCAGCCCATTGAAGAAAATGTCATTGTGACGGAGAAGAAAACCACATGGGCGTGCATACTAATGGTATGACATTTTAAGTGCCGTTCTTGATGAGCCGTTTGACATGTGAGGGTTTTGCATGCATTAGATGGCAGATGTCACATGATTAAGGGTTGTTTTATATGATGCTCGATTTGTTTTGGTCATTTTCTGAAATGCATAGGAGAAATCAGAAAAAGACAGCTAAAGTTCTGTAGGACCAAACTTTACAGGTGTTATGGGGTAGTGGCATAATGTTAAGAGCCCCTTTTTAGAAGGGTTGACTGACTTAACAGGGAACAGGGAACGTAAACATAGTATTTGACTACTCTTTTTGACTAGAATCTCTAATATTGGGGCATGAAATGTTTAGGTGGTTTTTTAGAGGACATTTTAAAGGCTTTATCTGTTTTTTGGCTCTAAATCTATTTCCTCTCTATTACAGGATGGCCATTATCCTATGTCAGTGGTTCAATACTAGCACATCAGGTGTTTAACCCTCTTTATATTTAGTGACTGATTTACACATTGATTGCAAGCTGAATGCAATAGCTACATCGCTTTCATTTAGATTGTGGGATAAAAGCCAGGGGTGTATTCTGTCACGTTTTAAAATGCCTCTTCCTTCTGATACCTTCTCTTTTCCTCCATGGCGAGGATACTGCTTTATATGGAAGACTAGACTTCAAATCAAGGGAGATTGTTATTGAAAATAAATGAAATGGATTTACTCTGAAGAAATTACTAATATGAGCTGAAAACTAAATATTAAATCCCGAGTTACCTATTGCCTATTGCTTTCCTTTATTCATGTATATTCTCTTTTGGAGAATAGGTCATGTAGTAGATGCCATTTTCTGTTGGACATGTTTTATTTATCGGATAAAATACATGTATGTAAAGTCAGCTTTTAGTTCATAAAAATATTATAATGCTCCTAAGACAAACAATAAATGAATCATTTATTGAAAACATTTCTAAAATGTACAACACTTCCCCACAGAGAAGCCAGGCTAGTAGCGCCACCAGAGGGCGACATGATGACTTTCCCCTTCCTGTTCACCTTGTTGAAATGATGCTCATGGAGCATTGTCTGCAGGCAGCATTAGGTGTACGGTCAAAGCGGGACACATACAGTATATTTAATAATTGATGTCCCTTAGGAGCTGTGACTGAAACCTAGCCACAGAGGTCTGCTGTGATATGAATCAACTCCAAACAGGGAGCCAAGAGGAAAAACAATTCGGTGTAATTGTGCATCAAAACACAGTGTTCTCGGAATAATTTATCAGCCACATGTCTCTTTGTCTTTTTCATGGTTTACCCAGGGTTCCTTTGCCAACAAGGAGCCTTCCTCCAGATTACAATCTACCACATTGAACACTTCTGCCTGTGTGTTACTGAAGAGAAAACAATTGCATTTCATTGTAGCTGATTAACTTGCACATTTATCAAATGTATGACATTTAGGAGCTCATGTTGCCAACCATGGAACTGAGTATGGTTTTTGTTGATGCTGGCCAATTAGAAAACACAATATTTGTAAGAATATTTTGTGTTGATTTTAAAAGGTGTCTCTTTCGTAATGTATGTGTTCATTGCAGCGTCAGAAGATGAGCACTTATTTGCAGGATGTCTGTTGTTTTGGTTGCTCTCTGTTATTGTATGAGAAAATGCATATTGATCCAGCTAGTACTGCATAGTGGTCCCAGAGAAAAGCATGTGCCAAAACAAACAAAATAGATGACTTTTTATTACACTATATAATGCGTTTGTTGATCATTCTTGCCTTGTTGTTGTGTTCATGGTCGGAATAACTGTAGGGCCTTTTTGACGGAGAGACAGACGGGTTGTGATGATAGATGGATGAGATATGGCTGTTAGCAGCCTGGCTACATGGGCAGCATTCAACAAAGGAATGAGGCTGTGAATGTGGGCCCCCCATAGTGCTGATTCTCAAAATCCCTCTTGAACAAGCTTTTTTTTCCAGTTCCTGTCATTCACACTTTCTTTGTGCTGCAGTGAACCATATCACTAACCCAGCATACGCCTTGTGTAAATAGTGCTTCTCTCTGATGTGCAATTGTTTTATTTTTAACGTAGTGCAGTGGGAATGGATTGCATTTATTCATCCAGTCTTTTACATGCTGTTGTGTCAAATCTAAACTCGCTAAAAGCAATGTTGTTGGCATGTGCACCCTGTGTTGTGATGCCAGGGATGGACAATGATGACTAAAAAAATAAATAATTTGCTGCCATTAAAAAAAAAAAGCTTTTGATGAGGGGTTTTAACTATACTGTAAAAGATGCTATTCAAAATGCTCAGCAAATCCTACAATATGTCGGGGTTTATTAAATATGTTTGGTATGTTGGATCTATTCTGATTGGTTTGTCAAGAGGACATTTATAAAGTGTAAATTCTTAAGATACATTTTGGGTCTTCCCTCACTAAACCGTACCGGTTTGTTTTCAGAATTCTCAAAAGTAGGTCATCAGCATAAATATTACAGCCTCTTTATGACGAATGGAGGCAACATGTATATCATCAAAAAGCACACCATAAAATGTGAGTTTATTTCGTGTGACATAAGATTTGTGAGGCCAAATAAACTGAAAAAGTTTCCTCACCAACTCTGTCCTTTGCTTAAAATATCCATGAAGTTTCTTTGGGATAGCTGTGTCATTAATATACATTGCACATTATCTTGCATCTATAATTAAACAGCAGCCAATTAGAAAAGAAGATCAAACGTTATTTTAGTGCTTTGAAAGCATTTACATTTTATAGTAAAAGATAGCAGGCATGTCGTTTCTGCCCCGACTTTAAATCATTTCTTTCTTCATAACACTTAAAACTGTAGTGAACAGTGTGACACACAACGTTGGAGTCACACACACAGAACAGTGTTTTGTGTTCAGAATGTCAGAAATATAAAGCAGGAGCAGAAATAAGAGCGTTACAGGGCACGCATGGCAGGGGCCTGCAGCTGGACGTCACAAACAACCATCTCAAAACATGCTTAGTTTTCACATGTGATGTATTGGACAGTTAATCTAGTTACTGTATGTCCCTGATGAATTAACCTCTTCTATTTTTAAACATGAGGTCATTGTGAGGCCTTTTTTTTTGCATTCAGTGCCTCTTCTGTGGGCAGATAAAGTTTCATGCAGAGGCAGAAATTCTGAGCAGTGTGTGCACCGCTACTTTACAGGGTCACAAAGAGTTGCACTCCCCCTCAGATATCGGAAAGCCGATTTAAATCACTGCCAATTTAATCTAGAGCGATGCTAGGTAAATCAAAGATTCTGATTCATTACTGAGACAGTTTTTCAATATTTGAATACCAAAAAAAGGACTTAACTAAAACTTCGGTTTGTGAATCCTAGCTTTTTGGGGATTGACAACATTAGAAACTAAAAAGGAATGCAGAACAAAAAAGAAAGCACCTCTGAAACAAAGTAAAAAAGCCTCCCACACATGAATACTTTTTCTAATGATTTGCGGGGATCAACAGATTGTTAGGTCTATCAGCAGTGCATCAGCATCGCTACACAAACACACGCAGACCTGAAGGCACGCTGGCGGCACTTACGCTTGCACTTCTTGTCCTGTGTGTTTTAAAATGGAAAGATCAATCCACAGTGGATTAGCCACTATGATTTGCATGAATATTTTATTCGCTGATGTATTCAATTTCGGATCTCTAGCTGCCCAAGAGATTGATGCAGCCACTGTTACATCCAGACGAATTTACTTCAAAGCTTAGATGAGCACTCATTCAGAAACATAAGCAGGACTAGCAGCAGCCATTACTGTTGTCTTGCTATCACCCATGCTGTAGCAGTTGCCAAAATTGCCACAGTGGGAATAAGTTTGTAAAGATGAATCATGTGTATTTGAACTTCCCCTGTAAAGCATTGTTACTTGTTCATGTTTTATTCATTCATACCCTGCGTAGACAAAGATAAGCAGTGTAGCTTGAATATAAGGTACAAGACGGACATTGTTTACGAATCAAACACTCTTTCATGGTCGATATCGGAGTAGCTACAGGATACCTTAATGACATGGTACAATATATATTAAAGAGAATAGTGTTGTCTTTGTGACAAACGCGTCCATTTGCCGCTCATGTTGTATTCTTGTGATTGGTTTAAATATGGTGTCCTTTGACATTTAATTTGTTCCATTGAGCTGGTGTCCCAAACTGAAGTAACATGTCAGTTTCCATGCGTGTAAGGCGTGCTGACCGCTTGAGTGTTTGATGAATGTGAAGCTACAGGTCAACAAAGGACCTCTGCTGTCCTATTCAGCAGGGCATTCAGGCCGGGATCAGCAGGGCTGTGTGTAGGGGCCTCTGATGCATACAGTATATGCCTCTGGCTGCCTCCTCTCTGCAAACAGGAAAGGCTCGACGGCTGGCCTCAGCTCTCTGCTGACTCCTCCATTGTATGGGGCCAGTTTGGCGGAGCAAGCTTTGTGTGATGCATTTTCGGATCTGACTCCCCTTCCTGCAGGCTCGTCTGAGTGTCACATGCAGGCATCACAGAGGTGCCCCCTCAGCTTGAACTCATTACATAAAGCTAATGGAAATGGATATTGTTTGTATTGGGATTTACATTGAATGTCAACATCTCATTTCTATTGGATTGTTATTTGATCTGATTCTTCCATGTGAGAATGGATGGTCAAGAGCTTGTTCCTTTTACCATCTTCTGTAAAGTATTACAATTGCCACACATCAGCCCCAGTGAAGGCTATCTCTTACCATTAACTGGTACAATGTGTCTTTTTAGTTTGGTTTGTGGCTGCTTATGTTGAAGCATTATCTCTATTGTATGATAATACAATGGTTAAAATCCAAATACGTTGATCCATGGAGAACCCTACACACTCTATCCCAATGATAGTATTAATGTTTTGATTGTTATGAATGTTCAACACTATGGACCGACCAATCAGCATAGAATATTTTGTCCGTATCATTTAAAAAATGTCAAACTTAACAGCTGTATTTTGACTACCAGTACTGTGGCTTTTGTCAAGACTTGACATGGGGGATGGCTTCTCTGTTTGCCATTACAGGGTGTGGTTGTGTGTGTTTTTGTGTCTCCCCTATTCCCCTGGTGCATGCTGGCCGTGTGCACAGGCCTTATTCCCTGTGGGCGATGGGGAGCTCTGATTCTTTTTTTCCTCTCTCCCTGATTAACGGGTGTAATGACAAACAGACCAGCTGGGTGAAGAGAAGCAGCTCTGTGAGAGGCGGAGGGATGGCGTGTGTGTGTGTGTGGGGGGGGGGGGGGGTGAGACAGAAAGAGGTGGCGGCTGTGCCAGTCATGTTGCCGGCTCTGCCCTGCTTCCTTCACCGGTGTCGCTCTGCTGTGAGCGATTGTCTGATGTCGGCCCAGTCAGAAGCTGTGTTTTGTTTGGCTTGAGGCACTCGTCGTGTGTCCCATTTTCCCCCTTCCCTTTTACTCTTCCCTTTTTTGAGAAGCAATTTTCTTCCGGGCAGACACACTTATTGAACATGTCCCGCTTTTAAGGTTCGACTACATATAGCCCATGCTTTGTAACCCAGCTTCAGGATATTTCATAACAGAATTGCAGATTTCACTGAATTTGTGTTTCCTTTACTTACATTTCCACACAATAGACCATTTAACAATAGACTCGTAAAAAAACTGCTCTTATTTTATTTGTATTAGTTTTTGATGGTTTTCATTTCAAGTATCCAGAATAATCACACACACAGGATAGATATGTCCCATCTCCAACTCTTTCATTACATTAATGTGAGTCTTTGTTATGAGTGGATTAAACCAGGAGGGGATTTTCTTTCATAGAAATGTCCGCCCTCTTTCGTGCCACATCTGACTGATTGTCTGCCTCTTATCCTTATGTCAGTAGTATAATTGGAGGTTGCATACGGGTCTGGGGTTTAAGTATGGAAGAAGTTGACGTCTGTTTAGCTTTGTAGAGCAAGGTTACAGTTGAGGGGCTCTTTTCTGTCTCTGATTCGGTTCCTCTCTACGAAGCATTTGTACGTAGGCTAGTGTGATTGTAGGCGTTGAACCGACCCACTTTGTGTTCTGAATACTGATACACACATGCTGAGTGGGTGGATTTGTGTGTGTGTGGCTTTTGGAAGCACTGTGGGCATGTGTGTGTAGGTTAGGTTTGGTGGTGATGGTGGGGGGTGTAATATGTCAGTGTGTGGGGAACAAGGACTACAGTATCATAGTAGGTCAGAGGATTGTTTGTCTGATCCATTAAGGGGCGATTAGCGAAGGCACTGCCCCGAGACCCTTTTTTCCTACCGACAATAAGGGGAGGATTGCCCTCGATTTGCCACTGCCAGACTCTCGTGACCTCACCGGTCCCACCTCCATCCAGCCCCCACCCTGGTCCACTCCCACTGACAGATTGTCCCGAGCTGCTTTACTGCCAGGCCTGCCCTGGATAGTGTGTCCTCTTTGTGACTCTTGCTCGCATGCCGTGACGTTTTGGTTACTTAAGCTGCACGAAAATCCTACCACTTTGCCAGCTGAACCGCACCACATTAGTGCATGGCATAGACCTGCCTGTGGGTTTTACTGTTATTGTTTCTTAATTTGACGTGGTGATGAAGAAGATGAAACAGGCTGGTTTTTTTTTTTGTCAAATTTGATGTTTGACATACTGTGTGATTATTATACTTGAGAGAATATTAAACATATAAAACAAAGGAATGAGTTTACTGATCACACACACACACACACACACACACACACACACACACACACACACACACACACACACACACACACACACACACACACACACACACACACACACACACACACAGGCACACTCCAGAGGGGTCAAGACATTAGCCGAGTCCTGGGGCTCCTATGAGTGGGGAAGAGACATGTTGGGGGGCAGTGTGGAGGCGTTGCTCTGCCTTCTCCTCTAATCCCTGCATTTAGTTTCTATTCACAGCCACTTCTTAATCTGCCACTAATAGGATTTGCCGAGCTTTTTGTTTTATTTTTTTATAGCTGGACTGTTTGTGACTTATTTGACTTGTCTTAACAATAACAAGGTGTGTCCTACTTTAGAATCGGGGGGGAAGGACAATGCCATGGTCTGACCTCTTAATACAAACTAAAGCCTTCAGTGATGCAGGAGGAATGTAATGCCACGGTCTGTAAATGTAAGTTTAGGGTATTAGACTATATGTGAATTCATTTTCACAGTGCTGTATTGTGGGGTTAAGCGGTGTTTGATATCAACAGAATGACAGCATCAGTTAATTAATACTGGAAACAAAGCCAAATGGCCATATTTATCTAAATGACCATGTTCTACACTACGCTCAATGACGTGATTGCCTGTCTATTATGCATTTTTGGATTTAATGACGAAAGGGAACTGTTATATGGGCCCAACACTGGCGGTGTACAGTACTGATGCCTATCGGTTCTGGCAGTTGCCTGTTATAGATTTCCACGTCTGATTTAGCGGTTGCATTGACTTTCACGACATGATTGGTCCAAGAATGGTCCTAGCGGACACATTAGTAACAGTCCTACATTCAACCAGATCAATCTCTGTCCTCAGCTGTGATCGTGTGTTTCAATCACCCTGTCTGGAAGAGCACAGAATGAATACACAACCTAATTAATGTGCAATGTGTTGAATAGCTGGCCTACTTAATCTTCTCTCTAGAGTACCTTGTTTGTTTCTTATGTCTTTCTTTCAGTCTCTCACTATAGTGCCACATAATCCAACCTAGACTAGACTAAAATAACACTAACATTTTAATTTCAAGCGCTTTATCAGGTGCTCAAAGACCCTTATCAGTGGTAAAAATAAACTGGACCCGATAGTCTTTATGAAGAAAGTTTATAATGACAAAATGAAGATTATAGTTTGCATTTTTAGTTAGCAGTCCTCACAAAACACCAGACACTCCATCCTCTGTCTGTAAAACTCAGCTAAAGCTACTAGACACCACAAACAGGTATTAGCAAACAGACTATTCCTCTATTAATCTCTCTCAATGCTCTTAAACAAATGGCCCCAGTACGTTTATTGGGTGTCTCCGATGAGGGGGTTTAATCTTGATGTAGACCACCCATTGGTTGTCTGTCTTCTGAGGACGCAAAAAGGACCAGATGCATCGTATATGTCATCAAAATACAGACACTCGCGCAGTAGGAGAAAAGGGGGTGGGATTGACCTCCGTGTTTTATGAAGTATCGATTGTTGCCATATGAGGGTCCAGTCATTACAACCCGATGCTGAGTTGGTTCAAACAGCAGGATAGGAGGGTCCTGCATGGCTGGCAGTGAGTGCAAGGACAGGGACTGAAAGTATAAAGTGCAAGAATCTGAGAGTATTATACCATTTATCCAACATGTGCCGTGAACATAGGTGAAAGAAGCAAAGCAAAGCACAGCTGGATGATACCTTTACATAATATCAGTATTGTGGCAAGCTATTGTTTGGGGTTTTTACCTTGGCTTACGGGAGCTATTATATTCAATTATTGGTTGGTTTACTGAAAAACTTCCTGACAGTTGCTGAACTTATCTCTTAGACACTCTGGCAGTTGCGGTGTCTAAGCTGCTATTTGCATATGACTATCATTTGAGCTCATAAAACTTGAGTGCAGCTGTGAGGCTTTGAGCAGAGTGTGGGTGATGTATATTTCATTGCATCATCTAGCCTTGGATGAAATAGAAATAGATTTTTTTTGGAAACTTCTCCTATCACACAATGTCCACTCATCTCTGTAGGCACTGACTTTGCATTTGTGTGTCTGTGTCTGAATTGTAGGTTGAATGTGTTTTCCTCCAGCCGGGACATCATGAGCACCATCTCGCCGACGGATTTTGACAGCTTGGAGATCCAGCAGCAGTACAATGACATCAACAACCGCTGGGACCTGGCAGCAGAGACTGACTGGGATAATGAGAACAGCTCAGCACGACTCTTCGAGCGCTCGCGCATCAAGGCCCTCGCAGGTATGCTACACTTCAGGCCCGACTAACGTAGACAGTTGCAAGGTGTCAACATGCACCTGTGTGTGTAGTTGTGTGATGACGGATGCACATAAGTTCTGTTTTGCGTCATTCATTGTTTGAGTTAAGAATAGGAATCGTTGTGTAGCAGTCTCTCCTGCAACGTTAACATGAGCTGAAGAATAAAAGTAGCTCATTAAATTAATCATCAAACCGTTTGCTCTGACTGATGGACAAACTGCATTTCATGCTCCATTCAATCTTAATGAGCCAGACAGAATGATATTAATTTTGTGATGACATTTCAAATACCACCACCAAAAGGCAAGTCCACTATCAAATGCAAAAACAAAATTCAGTCATTATTTTCAGACTCCATCACAGAAATTAATACAACTATTAGGCCATACAAAGGAATCATCATTATTCTACATTTTAAGATGATGACTTTGTCGTTTTTGGAAAGCCTTATTGGAGTTGTGTTTTTTATTTCTTTTAGGAAATCTTTTACATTTTCCGATATTTTATATTTAGGCCTGTATGGTTTTTTTTAAAGTTAAACTTTCAAATATGCAACAAGAGTTTGAGAAAAAGATGGCATTTGAAAAAACTGTGACAAACTAACTGTTATGCGCACAGATCTACTAAGGCTTTGTAGATTGGGGAACCATCTGTATTATTCTCTGTCCCAAAAGGCACAATTCTCTCTTTTGTAGGGCAAGCAGAATTACTTCCAAAAGGAGGACAAAGCCATGCAGCTGGATAGTCAATTCACCACAGAGCAATACGCTGTGAACGAATGAGGTGATGAGAATAGACTTTAGGGCTATTAAAGGTCTCTTTGAAATCCTCCATCAATATACCGACAACTAAAGATACATGGAAGATCTACAATGTTCATCTCATGCAGCATATCCTATAGGAGGCTTCCACTAGTGTGTGTGACCCAGGTGAAACTCCTGATGGCTCCATTGGCGTGTATTTGTGTTTCTTGAACTATAGGATACCTTCCTAGTTTCACATGGTAGAGAAGCGATCTCTATTAATAGTCTAAACAAGCTGCAGTATCATACAGACCCCAGCAGAGGGGAGCAACAGGCAGACACACACACATACACACACACACACACACACATACACACACACACACACACACACACACACACACACACACACACACACACACACACACACAGAAACCGTATGCTCTGTTGTTTTTTTAGTTTTGCTATAGTCAAAGTATCTCTGAAAGATAAACCTAATTTTACTTACAAATATGACCTCACTTACTCCCTCATGCTAACAGGAAACACATTTGAGTGTCGCCTGGTTGTGTTTTGTACTGCATTTGAAGATGTTCTGTGTCTTGCTACCATATAGAAAGCAACAGAGCGCTCTAACACTGATTGTACCAGTGTGACCAGAGGAGACTGTGTTCGTGTGTGCATGTGTGAGTGAAACCTGTGGTACCATCTCCGTTTGACATGTGTGGGCTTGATGCGCACATTCTCTGACATGCTGTAGCAGCAATGCCCCCCAGGCATAACTCCTGCCTACCTTAAACAACTTCTCACAAATGTCAAGACCTTCAGCATTCTGTAAGTTGCTGCCTTCTGGTGCTTCAACATCTCCCAGTATCTCACAATTACTCCCTCTGTAAAATGTCTCTTAGATTAATTTGACTCCTGGTGTGACAGCAGCGGCTGCAGCTCGCTTCACAGTACAGAGCTTCTCCTGTGTTAAAGATAATTGTAATTTGAATAAATAACCACTTATCTACTCTCCTATACTGTGTGTGGTAGCAAGGCAAGCGGTGAACATTTGAATTTCTTCAGCTTTACACTCACACAGTTACAAGTTCTTACTTGTGAGCTTACACAGTAGAGTACTTTGAAAGCATCCATGTTCCTTTGTATCACTACTCATTCATTACTTATCCACATCATTATCATAGATAGATCAGTTAAATCTGGAATCCAACCAATGATAATACTCAGACTATGCTTATAGACGATGCATACATAATGAAGAAAACGGCAGACGCCTGAATAATAGATGAACATTTCTATTCACTCTCACATTGGGACACATTTTTAAGATGTTTTGTAGGACTTCAGCCTAAGAAATCAAGCCGTCTTGCTCCAGGGGGATTCCCTTAAGATCAGATATTTAGTTGAGTATCGTCCAGCCTTACCCCCCTCCCCCATGTCCCTGCAGGGGTTGAGCTGTTGGATGGATAAAAGATACATGCTCAGCAATAGATCTCTGTTTCTCCCTCTGGTAATGCTTACTCCCCTGCAGCTCCTATGTTTTTCTCTTCCTCATCTGCGTTCATTCACCACACCAGACCCTCATTAATTATCATTAAATCCAATGCATGAGCTGCTCCCACATCCCCATTGGCAGACACTCTCAATGTTTGTTGTCATATTTTACAAGATTAAGAAAATATTATCCAGAGTGTTTATTTAATAGTATGTCCAAATGACTAATGAGTTTTAGAGATAAGTCTGAACATAATATCTTAGCATGCTTTTGCCAGACACGCAAACCTGCCACCACATCTGCGTCTCGTGGTAATTGAGATTGTGTGTTTGAAAGATGCCCAATGGGATCCTAAATGGCCATTTCCAGTTTACCATGTCTCTGCTCCTCATTTCTCGCTGCATGTGACCACTGCTTGTGATCCTCAGGAGGAAGTGTGTTCGCTTTGGATCTCATTAGTCCAGTCCCCCCTCCATAAACACCCAGGCGCAGAAGGCCGGGGGCATTTGGTCTGCTAATAAGATCCATCCAGATGCTGCCGGCTCATCAGGACAAGCACAGATCAAAAAAACACCACACATTTTTACCACTACCCCCTGACCAGACCAAAAGCCAACTTCTCGTTAGAAAGGTGGTGACCTTTTGTCCTCAAAGTGTTTACAATGTAATTTTTTCAAACACAGGCAATTATTGCATGTGTCACTTTTACTGTTACACTTTTAAGGGCGTTAGCAGCAGCACGGAAGAGTCTTCAACTGGAGAGGTATTCAACTTAAAATATATTAGAAGTCTTTTTTAATGCCTAGTTTCTGACGTTCGTTTTTGGTGTGTGTATTGCACAGATTTTATTGGCGTTGCAGAGTGGAGCACATGCAGCCACAAAAGTTAAGTGTACATATGTGCCAGAAACATGTGCTAAAAGGCTGTAATTACTTGGGCTAAAGGATGTCACTTTGTTAAGTGAGGGAGGAAAATATTACTTTTCTCACCCCAGAGCAATTCAGAATAAAAGTGTATTTTCTTCCAGTGTTTGCATGCAAGAAATCACTTAGGTTGACAATGGGAAATCAAATTAAATAAGAAACATTGTTCCCTTCCATGTTAAGCCATTCATCTTTCTAATAGATTTCCGTAATCTAGTTTGACAAAACATTTGTTAATTAAGTGTAGTTTTGTAATTGTTCTACACAGGTTTTGACTTACTTCCTCCCCCACTCCTGCCTAACCATCTGCTTGACAAACCGACACACAAGTTCATCATTTCAAATCTTGTTCAGGCAGGAAAGAGCTTGTCACGTTGCTGAGATACTCTGAACAACTTCCTTCCTGTCTTAACGCCTTATCACAGACAGAGCCCGCAAACAGAGCAAGGCAAATTGAATCTTGTGTCAGAGAGTGATAGAACAGAGAACCACATAGTGAGACAGCAGGATAAGAGGATGGATCTCATGGAGACTATCCTGATATACCTTCTTGGCAGGCCACACCCTGGTGCTCTCTGGAATTAAGGTGGCATTACATAATCCGCCTCAAGCTACACGAGCAAAGACTTCTAATGGTTTAGTCCACCTCCACACCTCCTCCCTCTCCTCTTCAAGCACTGTGTTCCTCCTCTGTGCTCCTCCCTCAAACACACCTTATGCAAATGACACAGTTTTCAGTCAGCACAGCAGGCTTTGTTTACACAGCTATCCGACCGCGGCTGGTTAGCCTGCTCTGCTGCACTCTGCTCAGCCAAATGCATGTTCAGAGTTTGGAGGGAAGGAAGAGCCAGCCTTGAACCACAAGGGAGTGTAACCAAACGTTTTTACTTTGCTCAGAGGCCACAAGTGGTGAAATTTCACAGGAGGAGGTGAAACAAGAGAACATTTTGTTCTTCAGTTTTGTTTTAAATGATTCTTTAGAGAAACCCCTCCACCGTTGCACTGCTGTATTTTCATTGGACAAGGTGGGACGTACAGTAGAAGAAGAGAGGAACAGGCGGCAACATTTTCAAGCTTGAGTTGTGCACAGCATTGAAGGAATCAGAAACAGGAGGACAAACCAAGGCATTTTGGATATACAACACTTTTATTTTTTGGAAAACCCTCTGAAGGAGTTTATATTTTTTAAGCGGGAAAAGTCGCTTTTGCTGTGCTATGCAGGAGAACTCCCATTCACTCTGTGTCTGAGAGAAATACTTAGGAGATAGATCCAGAAAAAAAGCCATGGAGTATGAACGCAGGGACAGAGAGCCCTGCTTGTCCCCAGCAGCATTTGTAAATCAGGTGCAATATTCCAACATCCTGGAAGGGAGGTTTAAGCAGCTGCAAGGTAAGAGTCACAATGACCTGTCTATGGTTGAAGGGTAAACTGTACTTTTAGGGAATATACCTTTTATACAATATTTGGTGTTTGTCTTATGGAAAAGTTGCTAATGTTAAGACTGTCCAAGAGTGAAGGTGTTACCCTTTAATAAATATCCTGTTGTGTGCTAACACAGGGAATATGTTACATTAGGACCTATTTGCTTTAGTGTTGGTCCTGCTGCAGGTGCTGTGGGTTGTAAATGAGTCTCCAGCAATAGTTCCACATTTTTCTCACGTAATTGATTACCTGCGAGAGGCTGGCCAGACTCCTCTCTCAATTGTGCGTTATTGTAGTGATGACTGTGGAGAGAATCTAAGAGAGCCGAAGCAGACAAACACTAGGCTTCAGCTCAGCTCTAAAGCAGGCAGTCTGGCAACTGATCACTGGGCCACCTGTCCTTTCCTTATCTCATTACAATGAACCGCTCTGTCTCTGGCTAAAGCCTGTGAGGTCTTGCAAACAGGAATCATAGAGACCAGTGGACTTAGGAAATGATGTGGTAACTAAAGTGCCACCCCCCTCAAACTTAGATTAATTGTAATGGAATCTTGTAATTCACCCCTTCTTGGCTAAAATGCTGGTATTGAAATTGAAAAACTATGGAGAAAAACAGTTTTAGCCTACTTGGTCAAGGTTTTTGTTTGTTCAAGATGTGTACCTGTTAAACTCCATTTATTACCATGTGGCCTGTTCCTGTGAGCTTTTGACCATTAGTTACTGCCCATGAGATAAATTATTAGCAGTAGCTGAGTGTAGAGCAATAGTTTCTGAAACTATCAGTTGGTGTGCATGAAGATCATAGTGTTTAGCTTTAGTTTCCGGTCCCTCCCTGGGCTGCTTTCTGGTACGGAGAGCTCATCTTAGAGTTTACTTGGGGGGCAGGTGTATCCTCTCTGCATGTTTGACATTCTTGTTGTTGACCAACACTATCTTACCTCCAATTTTAGTAAGATCTTCATTGGTGCACAGAGGAAGAGATTAGTCTGCTTAAAGACATGTATACAGATGTCTGAGTATATGTGAAGTGATTAATACAAATATGTCTACACCTTCACAGTGACATTTAAAGAAGCTCTTGAGTGGAGATAATAACCATCTTCTATTACAACGAATATACAAGATTAACAATAATGTCACACTCAGCTGGGCAACCTCACACTCAAAGAAGCTGCGAGTACATACCTCCAAGTCTTTTCCAACTTGTCAGGCAAGAAAACCTTTAACTGATTGTGTAATTATGGAGGTCAGAGATCAGTCTCCACATTTATGCTGAAAAGAGATATTCCCACTTCCCTCAAACACAAATATGATGAAATGAGGTGCATTTAAAACAAAACTATTCATGAATACAATCTAAAAGATTTTCAAAGAGTGATTATATGCTTTGTTTTTAATCATTGAGATGTTCTGGATGGAGTTTGCTGTAAATATACTCACGCGCACATACTCAGACACAAACACATTTTGGCAACACCCACTTGTATTTCCAGTTTGACTTCCCTTGAGGCTCATTCTTTGTGTCACTCCCTCTCTGCCTCACTATGTTAAACCATGATGTATGCTGATGATACAGAAAATGCATATTTTGTTGTCCAATTCACACATCCAAGCAATCCCAAAATACTTTTGTACACCAAACCATACATTGTTTCCATTCAGTTTAAATATTTTTCCCATAGCAGTCAAGGTCAGAGGTTACCAACTTCTCAAACATACACCTGATTTCCATTTGAACATTTAAACAGAGAAAGATATTTAAAAAAAAAACACATCTCATTTATTTTCCGTGCCTGGAATTTGGTAAAGACTCATTTTCAAGACTTCTACCATTATTGAAAGCACTGAACACACACGCTTTGTCTGACTCAGTGGTGAATGATAGGTAACTAAATAACTAAGGCTAAGGGAAAAAGGTTTAATGGAACACTGGACACACGGTTAAATTGAACTATGAGGAGGAAAGATCTTCGTCTCTGTGAGATTATAACAGTCTGTATTAACAGATGGAGGGACATTTGCTGTTTTTTGTATAGTTTAAATAAATAGAAAATCCATTATAATGTATAATTTTAACCCATAGAATAATTTAAAGAGACAATACATCTTTTTCTGAAACCTTGGCTTTGTCTAGTTTCCCAAATCACACTGTCCACACTATTATGTAATCATATAGGGCCTCGTGTGTGAAAAACGCAATAGAGGGAGGGTCTGTCGAAGTTCATATTGCCTAATACTTCCTAATAATTCCAGTTGTTGATCTTGGTGCCAAGATAAATACATAATCAGTTGTATTTGATGTCCTAGTTCAAAGAGTTATGTTAGAATACTGGGTCACTGTCTTCGCTACCCTGCACCCTCTTGAGTCAACTGCTGTGGTCACGTCACTCGACAGGCATTAGCGGTATGCTTTATGCAAATAGACCGTACTTTGACACATTCAGAAATGTCATGTCGTCTAACTCAACAGTCCTTTTTTTCCCCTCATGTCCCTCAGAAATCTTGGTCTCCAAAGTCACAACTTCGAAAATAACCCTAGCTATTTTTATTCTTTCTCATTGAGTGCTCAGCTCTCTAGATCAGAAGAAATGTTGTTTTTATACTTTATTAAAGAATCTGAATTGACATTGAAAGGGAGCAATGTTGAGTTCGGTTAAGGTTTCAAGGTCTAATGACCTACTATGAATTAAATGTTGTAACTTAATATTTCTAACACACCTAGTGAAAGCTCTGACTCTGGTGGCCTCCAGCTGTAACTCAGAGTCACATTACCCTGGTGAGGGTTCATTATACATACACACACACCCAGACAAAATACCTTTTTTGTTTGTACAGTTTCACCAATATTGACAGTTTCCTTCTTGGAAGGGTAACTGGATAGTGCTGTTTTGGTGGACATTTATTGGCCTGTTGACATTTCACACACTTTCTGTGTCCAGATGTTATGGCTGCAAGGTGTCAGTTTCTGTCTCTTTTCTCATGGGATTGGCCTGTTCCCTCCTCCCCTATCTTTTCCATTATCAGCCACAGCTGCAGATGGCACAGCGGAGCATGACCTGAAGGGTTCAGAACCTTCCCTGCCTATATAGAAAGGGAAAGATGACAGTTGTGTAAGAGAGGTGTCTATCAGATTCCTCCTGTCTGTTTTGTCATTTTAAGAACAAAGTTAGGCAAAGCAGTGTCTTTCTATACTTTTGACCGCAAACTGTTAAATGTGTAAAAATAACTCATGCCACATGTGGCAAGGCGTCGGTTTTACCACAGGCCTACTTTCAAAGTCATAAGCAAAGGAAGGGCCCTTCTGCTTTTCTAGAGAAAAAAATTCAAAGCATGTGCATCTCTAAGTGCCATTTTTCTCACTTTGTTTGGCACACACAGGATTTGCTTGTGACATCAGAAATAATTGGTGTAATGATATGCAGGGATGCCTGCTTTAAACGTAATGTGTAGTAATACACTGAGGGTACATTTCCCATTTGCTTCAGAGATATGTAAAATACTCAATGATCTGACATGCAGCCAGATGTCAGATGATATGCTGTGGCTGTTTTTTTTCTAAACTGTTGCTTACTTCCTACGGTTTTTATACAGCTAAGGCTGCTGTTGACTTTGAAGGTGTAGTAGATATTGTAACCTTAATCAAATAGTACACAAATGTAAACACTCTCTGAAAGAACTTCTTTGGCAATGAGTCAATCGGATCAACCAGAGTTTATGTAGACAAGACATCACAACAGGCCTTTAAAAAACATTATTTATAAATACTAGTTTGTTATACAACTAATCTAACATGTTTTTCTTCATTGTTTGATTTGCATATGACCTTCATTTCATGTCCCGCTCAAAAACTGTAGTTGACTCTAGCTAAACCACCTAATTGTGTCAATTCAGAATAGTAACCACTCACCACAGGGCTTTTTTGAAAAGGTATTTCCTCTCCACTTTATGTGATAAATTCTTCATGAAAACAAATAACAGACTACAATCCAAGATGGGAAGGTCGTTCTCTAATGAGTGCCTTGGCTCTACTCTATAATCTCACACAACAAAACACTTGGCGTCTGATGGTTGGGGAATGGATCCTTGAGCTTTAGTTTTCAGCTAAAACGTGACTGCAGAATCACACACAACCCATACATATGCCTTAGTAAGTATCCTGATACAATCAAATGTATATATCTCTCTGCAACCTTTTGAATCTTCCAAATATGTATTTTCTAGTGGAGACATACTTACATATTCATACACACTGATCTGAACACTCACGTTATAATTAACACTTGAGTCGTCCTTTAATTAGTCTTTGCTACCTCTTATTTAAAGCATGTTTGGCACTCAGTTTAGCAAGCATTTAGTAGTTAAACATTTTTGACTTTGGTATTGTTGCAATTACAATATATTTTACATGTGTTATATGCTGTATTGTAAAATGTATAATAGAAGTAAGAGCAGAGCTGAAAGCAACACAAGTCAGACTCCTTTCTCTGTACCCTTTGGCATAAAACCATAATCTTCTCTGTGTGGGAATGTCCAAGATAAGGTCTTTTAAGCAGATTAAAGCAGACGGGTTGATGGAAGCAGTTTGCTCATTCTTTCTGAGGACGGGGTGACTTTAGGCACTTATTACACAAGCTCAAAGACCGGATGTCAAGAGTTTATGAAGTCAAGGGCATTTCAGCCCCGCTAGAAAGGGAACCAGGAATGGCTAAGGAGGGAAGCATGACGTGGGCACAACTTAAATGAGATGAAATTAGCAGCAGTTAATGATTACCAGCATGTGCTCACATCTTCTCTGAAAGCTTCTCACATGTCTGGTGGTTTGAAAATAACCACAAGACAGTAGTCCGATGTGTTTGATAATGAATGGTCAGGGAATTGAAAAGTGTATAAAATCTGCCGTGTGCATTTGTAGCTATTTTATGAAGTGCTTACCACGGTAAGTTATTTATGGACGGAGTCACTATTTGTCCTCTGTGCTGAAATAATGCCACCGGGAGCCGAAGTGCAGTGTCATGCAACCCTGCGAAGGGATGAAGGATTCAGTTAGCAACATAGGAGACCTCTAATAGGGTGAATCACAAGAAAGACTCTGACCCTCTGTCACAACTTCTGCCCCATTCAAGCATATTTTTGTCTTTATTAGAGACAGACGGTGTCAGGGCATGGTCATGGGTTAAGGAGCAGTGTGGACATCTTGTAGTGGACTTTTGTCTACTGTGCATAAAATAACACGGCACACTTTTCAAAGTGTAGGGATTAATCCCTCACTAAGGTTGATTAACCACCGTCAGAGTTGTTGTGAACTTATGAAGGGGATAAATGCCTTTGTATTTAGCCCTACCTTCAATCAAACTGCTCGCACTTACTTACATTTTTTTACCGTGTTGTACATTTGAGCACTATAGGGGCTATCCTTAACTTCGTGCTATGCATACAGGTAGCCAAAAAAACGCTGACCAATATGGGTAGGTGTCTTGTTGCCCTTGTCTTCAACTAAATTACAGTGTGCTAGCAGAACACCTTCCTATCAAACAAGATTTTGTCTCAATGACGTCTGTCATAAATCAGTCTGTGTAGTGATTTAAACAATATGTAGAGAACAGGAACAAGTACTGTAATTCAAACCTAATGTGGACTTAGTCTTTGTCCTAAACTGCACGTATGTTGTTCTGATGCAAAGATATATCAGTTTCCTTCATAGTTATGTGTGTTCCTTGGCTCAGCTATTCACTGTTGGAGTCTTCATTTTATCCCCAGACAGGATTAAGCCTTGCGGCATTTTTGCTCCGATTACTTGCAGATATTCATCTTTATCAACTGTGCTAAAGTTGAGGGTTAAATAGGAAAGCAGCAGCGAACTATGCCTCACTACCCCCCCCCCCCCCACCCCCCATCCCCTCCCACCTTGCCATATACTTAAAGCTTACTGCCAGAGACAAACATGTTGAAAGTGACTGGACATGCCCAAATATGCTTTTGAAACATTTAATGATGCCTCTAACCACCAGTTCAGATCTGCCATTTGTAAACAATGGAGAGAACACACACTTGTTTTTCCACCTCACACTCTGATAGGCACCGGGAAGGTAGAACTGAGAGAGAGAGGAGGTGCTTTTAATGCGGTTTTGAATCACATCTAACATAGTTTAGAGAATTCGTGTAGGATTGGGAGAAGCCAATACATATTTTGTGCTGGATAACAGGCATGTCCACAACTATACAAAAGCAATTTTATCACACCTTGTAGCCCCCATCTTTGACACGTTTTTTTATTTTGTGTGTAGGTGAACTGTTGTGTTGAATTGTCCATGTTTTAAAGCTGGTGCAGAAAGTCATTGCAGTGGGTTTTTTTGGCCAAAAAGCTAAGATTATGACAGATTTTGTAAGATTTACTGGTAATTACAAGGCTTGCTGTCCAAAGCTCATATTTTCCCACTGTTCTCTCTTGTCCTCTATTGTGTAATTGTGTAGAAATGTTGGCAGGCTCTGCAGGTATTTTGCATGACGTTAGACATCTGACATAAAGGATGCATAGTCTCAGTTTCTTTTCTCACCTTTAGCTGTAAGGGTACTCTCTGTTAACAATAAACATGCTCTCTGTTGCTAAGCACTCTTACAGGTTAGTAAAAAAAAAAAGAATTAACCATTTAGACGCTAATATACAAACATTACAGTTGACATATCTACACAAAAACATGATCCACAAATGTCACAGTGTTCTAGAAAAACAGCTGCACCGTTTCTTTTTGACCTTCTCCACCATAGCCCCAACTGATGACAAGTTTGTGTTTGCTCGTCATAATGAGCAAACAGCTCGCAGACAGATGCAGTGTTTGTCTCTCTAGTGTTCTCGTTCAGTAGCCTTATAATTAGCAGCACAGGCAGGGTTGCAGCTTTTCTTCTTGAGGACCCCTGCCCCACTGCCTCCTCCTCAGTGCAGGGCTCTGTCACAACATGACCAAGTGCCAGGAGGAATGTAGGCTCCTCCACTGCACCTCACCTGCCAGGGTAATCCACCTCTGCTGGCTCATTAATCAGCTTCAAATAACTTGGTGGTCCTTTTTATATGGAATAAAATAACGTGTTATTGTTGTGCTTTGGAGACCCAACAACTTAAACAACCAGGACACCCACAGTAAGTACAGGACCTACCAGGGCTGTTTGAACAATACTCAAGTGTGATGCCATAACACTTTCTTGTTTGTCCGATATCCTTGGGTTTAGGCGAACCATGAAAAAGCACAATGTCCATGAGACAAAACGGCTGATAGCAGAGATAGCAGAGAGAAAACATGTTCCTGCCACAGTCGCAACCTTCAAATATGCCTGTAGGCCATGATCATAGGCACACCTGCTTCAAATTCATAAATCAACACTTTTCTTTAAAGTTACAATGTGATAGATTTAGATAGATCTATTGGCAGAAATTTAATATAAAATAGACAGACAGTTGAATGTCTGCTGTATGTGGAGATTTAGAAACACAAGACAACACATTGAGCGTTTTTTCATAAAATGTGGTTCAACAAGGTCCCAGAGATAATTACCCCTCATTATGCAACACATCAAAACGCTGTTTAGCCCGGTCCGCTATGCTGCACACCAAAAACATGACAAGACAGAACAGTAGCAGTAGTTGAGCAATCCTGAAGTGCATTTTTTAAAGTGTGCAACTCAAGTGCGTTTTTGCACTAGTTTACTGTTATCTCTCTCCATCTCACTGTGGTAGTGGATCTGCTGTGTGTCAACATATGGGTGTATCTGCATGTGCCCTCCCCAGTTGTTACCAAGCTCTTAAACAGGAAGTGAGTGAGATAGGAAAGAGTGAGGAATAAACCGAAAATGATACTTTACGCTTTGAGCATAATTCTCCCGCTTCCTCTGTGTAAGAAAGGGCATTATGAGAGCCAGGTATTATTTGAATATTTAGATTTGAAGTTGTTGCTATACTCTGATGGCCAAAACCAAACAGAGTACTTTTTTAATACCTAAATCAAAGGTCAATTACAGAGGTCATGGGATGGGGTATCTTCAGCTTGCAACAGGTTCATCGTTATGTCACGTTGCATAACTTCACCCTAGAAGGCTTGCTTGAAATGTCAAAATCTGTCCTTTTTTATCTGACAGTTGGCAGAGTGGTTATTTGCACAACATGCTGTCTTTAGGTCCTTCACATTGCTTGCCGTTTTTCGGAGTGACTTAAAGTATATGAACACCGTGATAACGTTGTTATACTTCCTGTATGATACTGTAATTCATTTCCACAACAGATGTGTGTGCATCCTAATGATTTTTATAGTTTTTCTACTAGAACTGTCATAAATATTGAAACATTGTGATTTTAATTCAACAAATCTCTTTTTAGATCGCAATATTTAACTGGCTGACCTAAACAATCTCATTCCGTTACATGAACTGCCAAGATATATGGACCTTGCCTCTGGGTTGAAAATTTCAGCTTTGAATATTGTTGCCTTGGAACAGGAGCTACTGTAGCACTAAGGGCTTCGTAGTCTCAACATAGTTGAATAATCAACAGCCAAGGCAACTCCGAAGAGGAAATGTATATTAATACATATTTTCCAGACCCCTTACCCCTCAATGCTTCTTTCTGCAACATCCATTGCATTTTTACCTCATGTTGTTCTAAACCATCATAGGAATTACATAAGATGTAGATTTCCGGTTTATGTTGTAACACTAAGCTGCTTTGAAGTGTAAAGAAGGTGTGGTGTTTTGCACCATCAAAGACAATCTTATCATGAAGCTATATACAATGAACACTGCAGTGCCAACACAGCTTTACCCAATGTTTGTTTATTTTAGGATTGTTAATGAATATAAATGAAAATAGGAAGGGTTTCATTGTAGGCTTTGTTTGGTTTACCTAATTACTACAGAGCCGTTCCTCTGATCTATTTTCTATCTACTTCAGGGCTTGTGTGGACATTGCATTAAGTACAATGCTAGAATAGTGTGCTCAAACGGCAGAAAGACCATGTGTCCTAGAAAGGAGGTCACCTTGTTAGGTAGCAGAGCAGGATTAGCTTCTTACTCCCCTGGTCCATATGTCTGAGCTGCTGCTACAGCTTAATATATGTGATTCTGTTTTTAAGTCCTGCCCCAATAAAGAAATCACTCCTATAATTGCCTTTTCGGGCAACTTAGCATCGTCACTTTTTCTCATCTAAACGCATATAATGACAGTCATTAGCAATGCACACACGAGCAGAGCCGTCAGTAAACATTGGTCTAAGGAGTGAAAACCTCTCACTAAGCTGTCAATGCAGTGATCCCAGAGACTTAATGGTGCAGCTTATCTGTAAAATGAAGTGCTCACGACACATGCTAAAGTCCTTGTGATTTCCCGCTCAGGAAAGATCTTGGTTATTGACTCGGCTGTTTAAAGCAAAATGTAATCTTTGTTAGTATATCTTTCCAACCATTATGATATTAAAGCAAGCGCAGTTAGCATACAGTTTGAATCTTTGTGTAATGTAACAACTCCCTGTTGTTTCCTGTGCAGATGAGCGTGAAGCGGTCCAGAAGAAGACCTTCACCAAATGGGTAAACTCGCACTTGGGCCGGGTGACCAGTCGCATCGGTGACCTGTACACCGACCTGCGCGATGGTCGCATGCTCATCCGCCTTCTGGAAGTCCTCTCAGGAGAACAGCTGGTCAGTATCTCACAGACACACAGAACCCCCCCTACCCCCTCTGTCCTAACCCTGACCCATGCCCTGAGGGGCCATGACCATCAGCCTGCACCACGAGGAAGGAGAAATCATGCGCTCCAGTTCTTCTTTCTTTTAGTGTGATTTACTTCTCCCCCTGTTTCTACTTGTTTTTGATGATGTCCTTATTGTTGGGATCCCTTTGCGTCTATAATTCTAACATTTGTCTTCTTTGTTATTCTTCTTCTCCTCACAGCCAAAGCCCACAAAGGGCCGCATGCGTATCCACTGCCTGGAGAATGTTGATAAAGCCCTGCAGTTTCTCAAGGAGCAAAAAGTCCATCTAGAAAACATGGGCTCACATGACATTGTGGATGGTAATCACCGTCTCACGCTCGGTCTCATCTGGACAATCATCCTTCGCTTCCAGGTAACATATAGAGCATATATAATGGAGATTGCTTAAGCTCTTTCAAAGAGTGATTCACCCTTTGGAAGATCAGGTCTCTGCATGTAGCATAGCCCATCCTCAGGCGAACTCCCCAAAAGGTTAAAACTGTTCTATCATTTACAAGGTATTCATGCTTTTCTTGAACTCTGTCATTTCTTGTCGATTTTTGGCCCTATATCCTAACAGTAAATGGATTATACAGTTATAGTATTGCATGTTCTGCTCTGCTCACAGATCCAGGACATCAGTGTCGAGACGGGGGACAACAAGGAGAAGAAGTCAGCTAAAGAGGCCCTGCTGCTTTGGTGCCAAATGAAAACTGCTGGGTGAGAAGAGGGAAAGGAGCACTAAATTACACAAATTAAATTAAACTCTTATATGTGAAAGACATATTTGACCGTTAATGCTTTACTTGGTTCTTCTGTATTGGTTACTGTGCTGTGTTGAGTTAATGATTGATGACTTCTGCTCTGGCCTCTGCAGATACCCCAATGTCAACATCCACAACTTCACCACCAGCTGGAGAGACGGCCTGGCGTTCAGTGCCATCGTGCACAAACACAGGTCATTGACTTCTTCCTGTGCTTGATGTAAAACTGCCCCCTGTTAGGCACACACTTATATATAATTAATAACAACAGGCCCTTTGTTTAAAGTGTGGATTTCAGATACTCATCCTGGAAATCAAAAAGGTGTCCGGTATCTCCCCCCCCCCCCATCTTTTATCTCCCCTAACCTAATGCACCTGTCGCAGAAGCATCACACTTCTCAGGGGTGGTTTTATCCCCTTTTCCATTTAGCTCTCCTCATACTCCTACCATCCTTCAATACGTCTGCAGTATGGCTTAAAGGCTGAAGATAAAATAGGGTGTAAGATGACCTAGATCACAGAAATAATAACCCACTTATTTTCTATGGGGAGCCATGTTTGATTACTCACTTGCACACCCTGCTGTTCAATACTTTGCATGTCTGAGATGATACTTGAACCATGAATGCAATACAGTGCTTCCGTTAGAGTGACTGAACCACGGACTCTTCATGTAAATCATGACGCTGCCAATTATTTGATCAGCGGCGAGCTACAGAAGAGTCAGCAAAGTAAACATTAAAAATATGCAAAGAGCTTTTTCACTAACATTGTAAAAGTAACTGTAACAAAATGCCTTATGTTTAAGGAATTAAGAACATGCTGGAAAGGTTCCATGATTATTGTATCAAACTTTTAGATTTTCTCCTCATTCCCATAATTTGAGAATAAAAGTTCTTGATTTTATATATATAAATATATATAGCCACCAAACAAATTGTACACCCCTCTAATTCCTAAGAGATCTCAAAATGAAGAAATAATTGGCAGGAGCATCTTTCTTAATCCACAAATAAAAAGCCTGTTTGCAAGCAGGTGACTATTCCTTAATCCAATGGTTTATCTAACGAACCCTGGTCTTTAAACATAGACATGTACTGGAGCTGAGTGCACAATGTGTTTTCTCTTCACGACTGAAATGACTGTATGTCTACCGGTTAATATTAAAACCACAATTGTTCCCTGGTCGTTGCAGACCTGACGTGATCGAGTTTGACAACCTGAAGAGATCCAATGCTCACTACAATCTCCAGAATGCTTTCAATGTGGCCGAGAACAATTTGGGACTCACTAAGCTGCTGGACCCAGAAGGTGAGTGGGTGAAGCCTCCACAAAAACATGAATCATTTCTATCACAAGTCACACCGACAGCCTGGCACTGTCCACCAGGCACTAAACTGGTGCCTGGTGCCTGAAACAGATTGATGGCTGTTGAGGATTACTGGAATTAATTATAGCTTAGGCAACACAGCATCACATGTCAGCCACACTGACATCACAAATGGTGTTTCCATTTTAGCACCATTAAATTCATCAAAACGTAACATTAAAAAGGTGAAGTGATGAAGTTTCAAGTCATAATATATCATTCGGCGATTACAACGCAATTTGCATGTTAGTTTTGAAGCAGAACCTGCGATGTAAAGTAACACATCATGCTACACCTTCTTTGACTGCTTGGTAAAAAAGGAAGACTTTAAAAAATCCTGTATTTTTCATACATTTCATTACACATTTTATTTCAGTTGCAAATGGATCAAACTATCTTTCTTTTTTTCAGATGTGAATGTTGATCAGCCAGATGAAAAGTCCATCATTACCTATGTGGCGACCTACTACCATTACTTCTCCAAGATGAAAGCGCTAGCAGTGGAAGGCAAACGTATTGGCAAGGTTAGCTTTGTTCTGTGTGAATGTGTGTGTGAAAACAGTGGGTACATGTGCAGTTCACGGGAGGATGCCCACCAGCTGCCTTGATTCACAGAGCCCTCTCGGTTGCAGGTACTGGATTACGCTATCGAGGCTGACCAGCTGATCGACAAGTACGAGACCCTCGCCTCAGAGCTACTGCAGTGGATCGAGCAGACCATAGGGACGCTCAATGATCGGCAGCTAGCTAACTCACTGAATGCTGTGCAGAACCAGCTCCAGGCGTTCAACTCATACCGGACTGTGGAGAAACCCCCCAAGTGAGTCACACAAAGCTGGGTTAATATAAACACAATGAATGACAACCTGCTTGTTATCCATTATAGTGTGTTCCAAAATGTTAAAACAAGGTGTCTTTCTCCCCAGATTCACAGAGAAAGGGAACTTGGAGGTTCTCCTTTTCACCATTCAGAGCAAGATGAGAGCAAACAATCAGAAAGTGTACATGCCAAGAGAGGGCAAACTCATCTCTGACATCAATAAGGTACGGGTTGCTGTATAACATGAAAAATGGTTTTCCATCTAGAAATAAGTAACTCATGTTTATTAATGTGATTAAATCCACATGCTCTAGGGGAAATTGTTAATGTTCACCTGAATGGTTTCACAGCTCTGGGTTTAAAACATTGGCCTCATCTTGTAGCAGTATTTGTTTCCTAGCATCAGGATGTAACCAACTTTGTCTATTTACATGTGGCAGGCATGGGAGCGACTGGAAAAGGCAGAACACGAACGAGAGCTGGCGCTGAGAAACGAGTTGATTCGCCAGGAGAAGCTGGAGATGCTCGCTGCACGTTTTGACCGCAAAGCAGCTATGCGTGAGACGTGGCTGAGCGAGAACCAGAGGCTGGTCTCTCAGGTAGTCAAACTACATTTCATTCAATCAACATAAACACAAATGTGTGGCTGCAGATACTTAATATGTCTGACTCGAATAGTTCTACTGTGATAAGCTCACTCATCTCTTTCACTAGGATAACTTTGGGACCGACTTGGGAGCCGTGGAAGCTGCCACCCGTAAACACGAAGCTATTGAGACAGACATCGGGGCTTATTGGGAACGTGTTGCTGCTGTGGAGGCCGTTGCCAAAGAACTGGAAGCAGAGAGATACCACGACGTGCGGCGCGTGATTGCGAGAAGGGATAACGTGCTTCGACTCTGGGAATACCTGAAGGAGCTTCTGGCCGCGCGTAGAGAGCGACTGAACTCCCATCGTGACCTCCAGAGACTGTTTGAAGAGATGCGCTACATTATGGACTGGATGGCAGACATGAAGGTACAGACCCCCTGCTGTGCATTGCTTCTTTCTGTTCGCTTTGTACTTAATCAACAAAAAGGAATTTCCTAATCCTCTCAATGAAGTGAGTTGTTGTTCACATATGGCAGCTTTAGTGTCTGCGATAATCAGTGCACCATTAACGGCTGTAATTAGCTTTACTGAAGTTGACTTCAACCACTGGGAGTGTCTTTTTCTCCTTGGTTTAATCTTGGTCAAAATGTGTTCATCAATAATTGTTGTAAAATTGTGAACATCCATCTATAACACATCCGTTTAAAAACACTAGCATGCTTGCCTTTCAACACCTTTAACCAAATATACCTTATATCTTATCTCAGTTAAAAAAATAAGTATTTTAATTTAATGAGGAAGCATTGGGAGGGATTCATGGCTTCTGGACTTTTCAGTGGTTACTGGAACAGGCCGTAAATGTCTTGGTTTTTTCAGCCATTACCATATGATGAGAATGCTTGTACAGAATATGATGTGATATTTAACTGTGGCTGTAGCGCACTGTGATGTACTCATTTAATGGTCGTATGCTCTCAACGGCTCAGATTAGAGGAATTAACTCAGCTGTGGTTGTTAGCAGTTTGTTCAAGCTAACGGTCTGAGGATGCAGTATTCTGAAATTCTATCAGCTATTATACTAGATTATCGCCAAGCACAAGACGTATCTCAATGAATGGTGATGATGATATTTTTAGTTTTTTTAAAGATGAAATAACAAAATATTCCTTTCTTTTTTCAGGGTCGTCTGCAGTCTCAGGACAGCGGCAAACATTTGCATGATGTTTTAGACCTCCTGCAGAAACACACTCTGGTAGAGGCTGACATATCCGCTCAGGCAGAGAGGATCAAGGCAGTCCAGGGATCAGCACAGCGCTTCACTTCCCATGAACAGGGTGAGTCCTTAAACAGGTTTTAACATCTTCCCTTTGCAGATCATGCAGCTTAAGTCTTAACTATTTGGGCCGCAATTTCATTGCTCTCCTTTCTAATTGCCAGCCTACAAACCGTGTGAGCCGGGACTAGTTAGTGAGAAGGTCGACCAGCTGGGTCAAGCCTACGAGGAGCTCGGTCAGCTTGCTGCAGACCGCAAAGTCTGCCTAGAGGAGTCGCGCCGCCTGTGGCAGTTCCTGTGGGATCTGGGAGAGGAGGCCGCCTGGATTAGAGAGCAGGAGCAGATCCTTGCCAGTGGGGACTGTGGTCGTGACCTCACCTCTGCCCTCCACCTGCTCAGCAAACATGAGGCCTTTAGGGATGAGATGGCAGCCCGTTATGGTCCCCTGAGTAACAGCATCGCTGCCGGAGAAGCTTTGATTCAGGAGGGACACTTCGGAGCCCCAGAGGTCACAGAGAGGATTCAAGACATCCATGCACAGTGGGCACATCTGGAGGAGGTGTGTGGTGATCATGGTTCTCTGTACAGAATAAAGCCTTTCCAAATATAGTGTTTTTTGTAATCGTTTCACTTTATCTACTCCCCAGACAACCAAGCTTAGAGAGCAGAGCCTCAAGGAAGCTGTGGCCCTGCAGCAGTTTCAAACAGATGCTAATGACATGGAGGTATGGATCATGGAGACACTCAGACAGGTGTCCAGTCAGGAGGTGGGCCACGATGAGTTCTCCACCACCACCATCGCCCGCAAGCAGAGGGAGATAGAGGAGGAGATCCAGAGTCACCGCCCCGGCATCGACTCCCTGCATGAGCAGGTCCAAGCGATGCCAGAGGCCTATCTAACAATCCCGCAGGTACGTGGGCTTTGTTTTTCATGCTTCTTCAGTGATGACATGCTGTTTGCAGTACTAAATTATTGTTTGTGGCTGATTGTAGGTGGAAGGTCGCCTACCTGCTATTGAGCAGCGCTTTGAAGAACTGGAGTCTCTGTCAGTAGCTCGCCGCCAGGCTCTTGAAGGCGCCCTGGCCCTTTACCGCATGTTCAGTGAAGCTGGTGCCTGCCAGCTGTGGGTGGAGGAAAAAGAGCAGTGGTTACACAGCATGGAGATCCCCACCAAACTAGAAGACTTAGAGGTGGTGCAGCAGAGGTCAGTCTTGGCATAAAGTTCTTATCCCTTGGAAATTAGATCATATTTTCAGAATGATTGAATTGATGCTTGCCTTATATTTCTGACAGATTTGAGACACTGGAACCTGAGATGAACAACCTAGGCACTCGTGTCGCTGATGTAAACCAGGTGGCCGAGCAGCTGCTGAGCTCCGAGAACTGCAAGAAAGACCAAATCAACCAGACACGAGACCAACTGCACGACAGGTCAGAGCCAATGAGGCCTCATTAATCCACTCCTTTCACTCAAATATATTTGTACTCAATGAGCCCTAGTTAGCATTTTAGCCTAAACATTACATTTGGTGTTTTCCATAGATGGAACGAGTTTGAAAAATTGGCTGACCAGAAGAAAGTGGCCCTGGAGTCGGCTCTCAACATACAGAACTACCACTTGGAGTGTAACGAGATCCAGTCATGGATGAAGGAAAAGACCAAAGTGATTGAATCCACCCAGGGCCTGGGCAACGACCTGGCTGGAGTGATGGCACTGCAACGCAAACTCACTGGCATGGAGAGGGACCTGGAGGCCATTCAGGTATGGGGAGGTTGCATGCTGTGACTCACTGCTGAGGGAACAGAACAGAAATAAGCAGATTCATTATTACAGCTTTATGTTGAGGTATGTTGTCATCACAATGAAATGCATTTCAGGAGTGCTTTTAAAAGGTGGATTTTGACAGATTAAATTCATCAATCATGAGTTAACACAGTGGTTCCCAAACTTTTTCTGCTGGGACCCCCTTTAAGACCTAAACATATTTTGGAGCCCCCCCTAAACACCGAAACTTTTAGTTTCTTGAAAATGTATTTTGAAATTCACGCAAACAGTACAAATAAACAATAAGGGCATAATCACCATTACAAGACACTTCAAAATAACATTTATTCATGTGTTTTGTGTGCAACAGCACTGTTTTAACAACTTTGCAACTGCAACTTCTCTTCTTGAGTGACAAAATAACAAAAAAAGTAACTTACATTTACTTTTAAATTGTACAACTTTGAACCTATTTCATCTTTTTAACATCTGCACTGAATTTGAAAAAATACCCCAGATTTGTTTTTTCATAAAATATTTCATACATCTCAGTGACTAGTGTGGGCTTGCTTTGAACTGCAGATCTTTTCAAATCGTGGTGGCAACTGTGAGATGGCCACCCTCAGTTCATTCTCAATGTCCAGCTTTGACCTGTATTTGGTCTTTATGGAGGCTACTGCAGAAAAGCCCACCTCACAAAGATAAGACGTGGCAAAAGGGAGTAATACTGCCATTGCCTTTCCACCCAATAGTGGGTAGTCCTCCTCCACCCCAATCCAAAATGCAGTCAGTAACTTGGCCTGAAACTGCAGTTTCAGTGTGGAGTCTGATGTGATATCAATGAACTGCTCCTCTTCAGCAGTGCTGAAGTCAGTAGGTGCGGCTGAAGGGGTCTAGGATCCAGTCATATTGTGCTGAATCCTTCACTGAAAAATACCTCTGAAAATGTTGTTGTAGGGCAGAGATGTGTGCTCTCATACAAGGCACGATTGTGTTCTGAATGTTGTTGGATTCAAGAAAAGCATGAAGGTTCTGAAATGAGTCTATGTTTCCCTCCCCAATTTTCCGCTCACACATTTCCAATTTCCTTGAAAATGATTTTATTTTATCTGCAAGATGCGGAAGGTGGGTGTTGGTTCCTTGCATCTGCAGATTTAGTTCATTTAATTTCTGGAACATGTCACTGAGGTAGGCAACTTTCGTAAGAACATTTTCATCACTGTAATTAACCGCGAGGTCATGACCCTCCTCCTCCAAAAAAATCCGAATTTCCTCCCGCAGCTCAAATACCCTGGACAGAACCTTCCCACGTGACAACCATCGCGCTTCGCTGTGAAACAAAACAGCTGTGTGATTGGATCCCATTTCCTCGCATAGCGCAGAGAAAAGTCGGGCCTTAACAGGGCGCGTTTTGATGTAGTTCACTGTGGCAATGACGTCCGTCATCACCTCGTTCAATTCGGGACTCAGCTGTTTAGAAGCCAACGCTTCTCGATGGATCATACAGTGAGTCCAATGAACGTTGGGCGACACACGCTTTATGAGCGCTTGGAGCCCGTTGTGCTTCCCAGCCATTGCCTGAGCCCCATCTGTACACACCCCAACACAACCCTCCCACTTCAGATTGGCCTCTTGCAAGTAAGTGTCAATTACTTTGAAAAGTTCATCAGCAGTGGCTCGCGTTTTAAGTTTTTTGCAGAACAACAGGTCCTCTTTCATGTCCCCTGCAGCAATGAATCGGACGTATGTGATTAATAAACAGTCCTTGTTGCTGTCGGTGGCTTCATCCACCTGCAGAGCAAACCGGGTGCTTGCACGCACCATATCGTTGACCTGCTCCGCTATGTCACTTGACATATCAAGTATGCGTCTCCCAACAGTGTTGTTAGAGAGAGGAATCACTTTTAACTTGTTTGCTGTTGCCTCGTCAATCATAGTGGCAACCATATCGATAGCACAGGGCAGTATCAGTTCCTCAGCTATTGAGTGTGGTTTTTTGCGCTGTGCGACACGGTAGGCCACTTTATAGGAGGCAAGCTGAGCATTGGCAGGGACAGACGCAGATTCTACGAAACTAGTCTGTTGGATACGACAGTTATTTAATTTTCTCTGAAAGAAATCAGCCGGCTTGTCTTTATGCTCAGGGTGTGTGGTCTCCAGGTGACGTTTAAGCTTGCTGGGTTTTAGACTGTCAGCGGCTAGCACTCTTAAACATAGAACACACTGCGGTCTTTCCTCACCACCTACCAGCGTACTAGTGAAGCCCAGCCCGATGTACACCTCGTCATATCTCCTCGTCTTTTTCTGAGTTGGAGTGCTTGATGGCTCGTACTGTAAAGTAGGCTTACGCTTGATTGGACCCGCTGTTAAAAACTTTTCCATTTTAAAATGTTCAGTTCTCAGACTCACGCATGGCTACTGTTATCAAAACGTTTTTGGGAAACGCACCCCAGGGTGAGTGGTCCGTTAGTTAAGGTGGTATAGGCTCATGGTGGCATGTAGACTAAACAACTGTATTACGTGCCACCTTAACAACAGACGCGGTTCTGCAGTTCACGCAAACCGTACCCCTCCCCCGCGACCCCCCTGCAATACCGCCGCGACCCCCTAGGGGGGCGCGACCCACACTTTGGGAACCACTGAGTTAACAAATAATTCTCTACTCGAGGACAGCCTCAGTTTTGGAAAAATGAAAGGGAGGGTGAGATCTAAGGTGTTGAGGGGGGGAAATCACCATAAAATATGTGTGTTAATATTTCTTTCATATCCTTTCAGGGCAAATTAGATGACATGAGAAACGAGGCAGAAAAGTTGGCCGAGGAACATCCAGATCAGGCCGGAGAGATCCAAGGGCACCTGGCAGGGATTCAAGAGGTGTGGGAGGAGTTGAACGCCACCATGAAGCGGCGCGAGGAGTCGTTGGGCGAAGCCAGCAAGCTGCAGGGCTTCCTCAGGGATCTGGACGACTTCCAGTCCTGGCTGTCCCGCACCCAGACAGCCGTGGCCTCAGAGGACATTCCCACCTCTGTGACGGAGGCCGAGAGTTTGCTAACCCAGCACGAGAATATTAAGAACGAGGTGGATAACTATAAAGAAGACTACGAGAAGATGAGGGCGGTTGGTGAGGAGGTCACCCAAGGTCAGACGGACGCCCAGCACATGTTCCTGGCCCAGAGGCTCCAGGCTCTGGACACGGGATGGCATGAGCTGCGTCGTATGTGGGAGAACCGCCACAGCGTTTTGGCCCAAGCCTTTGACTTCCAGACTTTCCTGAGAGACGCAAAGCAGGCAGAGGCTTTCCTCAACAGCCAGGTGAGAAAATACATCAAATCAAATGCTGTGCTACAAAACTTTATTGAAATCAAAATCCAGTTTCCATTTTAAAAAACAACATTCTTCTCCTCTCTGTGTGTAGGAGTATGTGCTGTCCCACACAGAGATGCCTACCAGTCTTCAGGGAGCAGAGGAGGCCATAAAGAAGCATGAGGATTTCCTCACCACCACAGAGGCCAGTGAGGAGAAGATAACTGGTGTGGTGGAGGCTGGACGGCGCCTCATTAATGACAGCAATGCAAACTCTGATAAGATCCAGGAAAAAGTGGATTCCATCCAGGAAAGGTTAGAGCAGAACCAGTCTTTTAGTTTTGCTTTTGAATTTCATGTTTGAAGAGCGGATGTTAAGCTTTCCCCTTATTTCCTCCAGGCATCTTAAGAATAAGGAGAATGCTAATGAATTGCTGACAAAGCTCAAGGATAACCGTGAACTGCAGCACTTCCTTCAGGATGGACAGGAGGTAAAAAACAAACACTGTTATGAATATATATGTCAATTGTGAAATGTAACTAGTATTGCAGATTTTTCAATCACAAGAAAACAAACTACAGAGTTTGATTTTATTTCATTTTTTATGGTATTCTCTTTTTTGTAGCTCACATTGTGGATCAATGAGAAGATGCTGACAGCACAGGATATGTCTTATGATGAGGCCAGAAATCTTCACAGCAAGTGGCAGAAACATCAGGCCTTCATGGCTGAGCTGGCCTCAAACAAAGACTGGCTGGACAAAATTGATAAGGTGTGGCCATTTATATATTCATTGTCACCAAATGTAATGTTGTTTAAACAGCTGATCCTCAAGGCTAGATAGCATATCAATAATATTTTATATACCAAAGCAAAACTGACAAATTGTTCTTGTTTTCTCCCTCCAACAGGAAGGTCAGGCGCTGGTGGCAGAGAAGCCCGAGCTGAAGCCTGTGGTTCAGCAGACCCTGGAGGACCTCCAGCGTCAGTGGGAGGAGCTGGAGGGCACCACCCGCACCAAGGCCCAGTGCTTGTTCGATGCTAACCGCGCAGAGCTGTTCACACAGAGCTGCTCTTCTCTGGACGTGTGGCTGAAAAACCTTGAGGGTCAGCTGCATAGCGACGACTACGGCAAAGATTTGACTAGTGTCAACATCCTGCTCCAGAAGCACCAGGTAGACTAAACTGCAAGCAAAGCTTAATCTACGCCCTCATTAACAATGACATCTGGCCAAATCCTTTAAATGGAGATTGCCAAATGTCCTATTTTCTTGCCTAACATCGTTTTTCTGTCTTTGTGTAGATGCTGGAGAACCAGATGGAGGTCAGAGAGAAGGAGGTGCAGTCCATCCAGTCTCAGGCTCTGGCTCTATCCCAGGAGGACGCTGGACTCACTGAGGTAGACGGTCAGCAAAAGCGTGTCACTGACACCTTCTCCAACATCCAGGACCCTCTCAAACTGAGGAGACAGCGGCTACTCGCCTCCAAAGAAGCACATCAGTTCAACAGAGATCTGGAGGATGAGATTGTGAGTCTGATTACCTGCCTGATTTCATTAATTAGATATAGACGTTTGGAGAAAGTAAGAGTTTGTATTGCATCCTGTTTGGCCCGATGCTAGTGTTATATTCATTCTGTTTTTCTCTCAGCTATGGGTGAAAGAGAGGATGCCCCTGGCAGACTCCACAGACCATGGAAAAGACCTGCCCACTGTACAGCTGCTCATAAAGAAGAACCAGGTACACTGATACTTGCTTTCTTTTGTACTACTGAGTATACACTTTAGTAAAATGTCTGTTGCTAAATACTCACCCCTCTTCTCTGTTTCTGAATCAGACACTGCAGAAGGAGATCCAGGGTCACCAGCCGCGTATCGATGAAATCCAGAGACGAGGCCAGACTCAGAGCCAGGTAGACGGTGAGAGGCAGTCGGCCCTTGAGGAGCGCCTGGTTGAGTTGGGGGACCTCTGGGATCAGCTGAAAGCCGAGACAGACAAGCGCCATGATCGTCTAATAGAGGCCAACCGCGCCCAGCAGTTCTATGCTGATGCAGCGGAGGCAGAGGCCTGGATGGGAGAACAAGAGCTTCACATGATGTCAGAGGAAAAAGCCAAGGTAGGATGGGGAAAATAAAATATGACGCTCTTTCACCACCTTATGTCAGGTGAAAATGTGATCATTTCCCATTTGTCTCCCAGGATGAGCAAAGCGCACTAGTGATGGTCAAGAAGCACCAGACCCTGGAGCAGGCCCTTGAAGACTACGCCCAAACCATTCACCAACTAGCCAACAGCAGCCGCCTCATGGTCACCAGTGAACACCCAGAGAGGTGAGAGAGCGCACATAGATATGAATGTTTAAATGACAATGGGACACAAACGTTCTTATCAACAAATATGTACATACACTGATCCGTCTGGCTGTCTGTCTTCATTTACGCAGTGAGAGAATCACCCTGCGGCAAGCACAAGTTGACAAACTGTATGCCGGGTTGAAAGACCTCGCGGAGGAGCGTCGCGGGCGTCTTCAGGAGAGACTGCGGCTGACCCAGCTGAAGCGGGAGGTGGATGACCTGGAACAGTGGATTGCTGAGAGGGAGGTGGTAGCTGGCTCCCATGAACTAGGACAGGACTATGAACATGTCACAGTGAGTTTTTTGTCTCCATCACACACTTTAGAGACACTGATGCTCAGGGAAATTTAGAGGATTTAATTGCGCCCTGATTTTTTTCCCCTGGCAGATGCTGAGGGACAAGTTCCGGGAGTTTGCTCGTGACACCAGCACCATCGGCCAGGAGCGTGTCGATGGTGTAAACGGGCTGGCAGATGACCTGATTGAGTCGGGTCACCCTGAGAACGCCAGCGTGGCCGAGTGGAAGGATGGGTTGAACGAGGCCTGGGCCGACCTGCTGGAGCTGATCGACACACGCACACAAATGTTAGCAGCCTCCTACGAGCTGCACCGCTTCCACCAGGACGCCATGGAGGTGCTCGGACGTGTGAAGGAGAAAAAGGAGGGTCTGCCTTCTGACCTCGGCCGGGATCTGAACACCGTCCAGCATCTACACAGGCAGCACAACACTTTCGAAAATGACATCCAGGCCCTCAGCGGACAGGTCAGAAACGTGTTTATAAAGAGTGAGACTCCAAGAGAGCCAGCTTAACAGAAAGCTAAATGACCTCTGTTCCTCTTTGACCTCGCAGGTGAACCAGGTGCAAGATGACGCTGCACGCCTACAGAAGGCTTACGCTGGGGAGAAAGCTGATGACATTAACAGGAGCGAGAGTGCTGTGTCTTCTGCCTGGGAGGGTCTGCTTAAGGCCGGTCAGGCCCGCAGGCTCCTCCTGCTGGACACGGTGGAGAAGTTCCGCTTCTTCAACATGGTGCGAGACCTCATGCTCTGGATGGACGGCGTCAACCTGCAGATAGACGCACACGACAGCCCCAGGTGAACATTATTTCCTGCTTCATTCACCTGATACTGGGATGAATGCATTTACCATTGAGACAAATATATTTAGATTTCACCTCCTTCTCCTCTCTTTGGTCTCAGGGATGTGTCTTCTGCAGGGCTGGTTATTGCCAACCATCAGGACATCAAGTCAGAGATTGAGACCCGGGCTGACAGCTTCACCGCCTGCATTGATTTGGGAAAAACTCTCATCAACAATAATCACTATGCTTCTGATGAGGTATTGTGCAGTGGGCCATTCTCAATTTTATCTGCAGTCATTTTAATGCATATTGAGAATAAACCGCTCTGAGGGAAAAGGGAACACACTTAGTGCCTCATGTTTTCATGTTTCCTTACTGTAATTTATCTGATTGAAAGGTCCGGGAGAAACTGGCTCAGTTGCAAGAAAAAAGAGAAAGGATCAACAAAAACTGGCAAGACAAGATGGACCATTTACAAATTGGTATGCATCCTTAACATGTTTTAGAGTCATGAAATCTTGTAGTGCCATGGCAAACAAAACAAACATGAGGGCCACTTTTATGTGGTGGCTACAAGGTAAAGGTAGCAGATACAATTCAAAAAGGGGAGTCTGTATGTCTTCACTTTATCCTTTACTCCCCTTATCCCCTCTCAGTGCTGGAGGTGTTGCAGTTTGGTCGCGATGCCTACGTGGCAGAGTCCTGGTTGGCAGGGCAAGAACCTCTGGTGCGAGCAGCAGATCTGGGCTCTAATGTGGACGAGGTCGAGAGCCTAATAAAGCGCCATGAGGCCTTCGAGAAACTCGCTACAGCCTGGGAAGACCGCTTTGTGCTGCTGGAGAAACTCACCACGGTAAATAGTCTATTAATTTAGGCCTTGAAGTTACCTCTGTCCTTGATTGTTAAGTTAAGATAACAAACTAAGATAATATAGCCTGGTTTTAAAAAATGACTGTAAATGTATTTCATTTTCCAGCTTGAGGAGCAGGAGATTCAGAGGAGGCGAGAGGAGGAAGAGCGAGCACGGCGACCCCCTACACCCCCCCCAGCAGAAGTGGCACAATCTGAGGCAGAAAGTCAAGCACATGATTCTGCAGCCAGGTGTGTGTGTGTGTGTGTGTGTGTGTGTGTGTGTGTGTGTGTGTGTGTGTGTGTGTGTGTGTGTGTGTGTGTGTGTGTGTGTGTGTGTGTGTGTGTGTGTGTGTGTGTGTGTGTGTGTGTGTGTGTGTGTGTGTGTGTGTGTGTGTGTGTGTGTGTGTGTGTGTGTGTGTGTGTGTGTGTGTGTGTGTGTGTGTGTGTGTGTGTGTGTGTGTGTGTTTCTTTTATCAGACACTGTTTTTTTAATAACGTGCTTTCTCTTCCTCTCAAATGCAGAACCAGTCTGGACCAGACCACCCTCAATCAGACGGTGTCGGTGAACGGAGTGCACAGTGACAACGACACATCACAGGTTAGTGTTGGTGAACATCTAGGTGCTGTTCTGTGGTGGCTAATGGAGAACATTTCCTTCACCAGGTTTCCAATCTAACTGTTCTAGTTACATTCCTTCATATTGTACATTCTCACACGTGTATAAGGATCATACTCACTCCTTCACTCAATCTGTTACGAACATTGATCCATATTACATTACTGACAAAAGCAATGCAACATTTTGAGTTGTAAAAGAAGTCCAAAACTGTGTGTATCTCAACAGTATGAATACATGGTGTTACTGTATGTCTCTCTTCTACTCAAAAGTGTTGTTTCCACACATTTCCCCTGCTCATGTAAGGATAGTAATTGCTTTTATCCAATTAAAAGGAACAACTTTAGATTTTGCTAATAGGTATTGTTGATGTTTCTAGTGTAGAAGCATGTTTCTGAAAATAATCAGTACACACACCACTTAAGGAGTCCTGGTTCAATGACCCCTATGAGGAGGGGGTTAGCTGGGTAGGATAACAAAGACTTCAGGGCATGATACACAAACCTGTTAAAGTCCTCACTTGCAGAAGAGAATAAACTCCTTGTGGAAAGCAGAATTAAACTCAAAAGATAAATAAGGGAGCGATATCTGTATTCTATGGTTAGTCCACACAGTGGTTGACTTCTATTAGAAGCCGATCATAATGCTGATGTTACCCCCCCCCCCCCCCCACCTGAAAAAGACCTCTTAACAATGTTCTCATTGCGTTTTTATCAGCAGTCATTATCGCAATCGTTGTCAGTGGGACAGAAAACTCAGCCTAAACGTGTGTGTAAGCCAAAGCAGCCGGAGCGTGTGAGTACCAAGCCGTGGTCAGCTGTGTAGCCCCCCCCTCGCCCCCCACCGTCACAGCCTCCGCTCAGCTCCTGGTCAACTGCAGTGCCTCTTCCGATGAGAAGCCATCGCTCTCTGTCACAGTTGCAAAAAACCATTGCTTTTTTTTTTTTTTTTTTCATCTTTCATCAGCTAGCCCCACCGCAGTTTAACGGCATGACGCAGATTCATGTCCTCATGGATCAGTCCGCTGCTGCACATGTGCTCACACTGACCAGGACTGGAGCGACTGTAGATGTGAAGCCCGGAGTTGTGAACGTGGTGTTAAATGTAGCTGGTTTATATGTAGCTTGTTTTAGTCTTCCTATATATGTGTGCACTTCCTGTGGTGAGTGTGAACGTCCTTTTTGATGAAGTCATGTGTAGGAAACACAACTAAGAAAAGTATCTTTAGCTGATAATACTTGTATTAGTGTTGCAAGTGAGTGTTTTAAATGGCTTGATTTTTGTGGAGATCTTTAGGATTTAGTTTTGAACTGTGGTTTGAAGTATTCATGTCTGTGTGTTGAGTTAAAATGATTATTTACAGGTGCTTAAAGAATTCCTGACATTTTACTGAAGAAGCATTTTAAGAATAATTAACTGTGCATTGCAGACTTGTTTCTGCCTCTGTTTCAAAGGAATCTTAAATCAGGTTCCTTCATTTTGATCGTTTATTTTTGTATAATTTTGTCTATCCTTGTTAAGTGTAGCATGCATGTGTGGTCATTTTAATTCTATGTCTTACCCCATGAGGTACTGTAATTGTCCTGTATAGCATCAGTGCAGTGTGTGATTATGTGGAACCCTGCTATGCTGTTATCTCAGCTAATCATACAGCGCCGTCACAGCGAGCGTCGTCATGGCTTCTTCATGTACGGCTGTGAATGGCTGCTTTGCTGCTCGCCGCTTCCATCCAGTCGTGTGTTTTTCAACTTCCTCACCCCCGTTCATGTTCTGGTTTGATCCACAGGGCTCGGAGTCCGAGTCAAACGGACCCGGTAGGGACAGCGGACTGGCGTCGTCTCGCCTCGAGCCCTCTGCCACATTACCGGGCAGGGGGGGGGCAGAGTCCGATCCAGACACAATGGAGGGCATGCTCTGTCGAAAACAGGAGATGGAGTCCCACAGCAAAAAGGCAGCTACCAGGTGAGTGTTGGTGAAGTGCAGGAAAACCAACGTAAACATTTTCAATTCTAAATGATTTAAAGGTAGTTTTGATTTCTGTCAGATGTACGGTAGAACTCATGTCTGTACCTAAGTGTAACTGATTGTATATATTCTGTTGTATCTTTTAACGTTGTGTTATGCAGTGTTCCTGCCCTTTTAAAGAAAGTCAAAGGCATTTTTTACTAATTGTCCTAATCCCTGTTCCTTTGCTCCTGCAGGTCCTGGCAGAACGTGTACTGTGTCTTAAGAAAAGGAAGCCTCGGTTTCTATAAAGACGGAAAGAGCGCTAGCAACGGCATTCCTTACCACGGAGAGGTACCCATCAGCCTCGGGGACGCTGTGTGTGAGGTAGCCCACGGATATAAGAAGAGGAAATTTGTATTCAAGCTCAGGTGAGAATAGACTTGGCACAATAACAAGGATTCCTGATACAGTGTATGGTTGTCACACTGCTACCTAAATAAGTCAAATTAAGGGTGATGAAATGCTGAGATGTATTTGACTAATAGTTTACATCTTCAATGCTGTGTCTGCAGGCTAGGAGATGGAAAAGAGTACCTGTTCCAAGCAAAGGATGAGGTGAGATATATGGAGTTACCTGCTCAAAATGATTAGTGTAGTTCATTGCTGTGTTGTGGCTCTGTTTGATTTTTGTGGCGTTTAATAATGTTTTTGTTTTTTTGCGTTTGAAGGCGGAGATGAGCTCCTGGATCCGTTCCATCATCAGCTCCATGCCCACGGGATCAGGGGACTCGCCGGTCGGTCCGCGTGCCCTAAGCCGCGCCATGACCATGCCCCCCATCTCCCCCAGCTCAGGTGAAGCCGGAGGAGTTACCATGCGCAACAAAGACGGGAAAGACAAGGATCGTGAAAAGAGGTTCAGCTTCTTCGGCAAGAAAAAATAGAAACACTTTTAAAAATCGATGGAAAACATTTACAACAAAATTTCAACGGACAGAAGCGGGCAGAAAGTGCGGTCCCTCAAACACACGGCTCTCAGTGCAGGCCCCGGGGGATTGTCAACGTGGCTTTCAGAGATCTTTGTTTTATTTCCCTTCTCTCTGATTCTCTCCCTCGCCAATTTTTTTATCTGTCATTTACTTTTTCGTTCTCCAAAATCATTTTTCACATTAAGCTGTACCCAACTATGAAAGCCCTTATCCAATTTCAGCCAACCCGCTGAGATTATCAGTCTAAGTCAGTGTGCGGGGGGTTTGGCATTAACAGGGATTCAGTTTCAATCCACCAAAACGGCCTTCCTTCAGCATGAATATTTTCTCTTCAGTGAGTCTTGACTAGCTGAGCCGTTTCGATGACGTGCCGCTAATTAAACAATGGATGGTGGCTTTCCACTCTGGTGCAAACCGGTTTTATTGCCCCGCTCTTAAGCGCTCTCTTTTTTTCTGGGAAGGATCACATCAGTCTCTCTTTCTGTTCTCGGTATTGATGTTATTAACCTGACCAATGATTTTGCTGTTATTATTATTATTTATCTTTTTGCTATTGCTGGTTTGAGAAAACAACTAATTACATTTCCAGTAGATAATCTTGATTCATGTTGTGGAGAGAAACGATTTTGGTTAAACTAGTGGAGAATGTTGGGCTTGCCCTTGTATGTATTATTATTGATTTCCTTTAGGAATGACAGTTGATGAGGTGTTTTTGAGAAAAAATAAAGCTCATTGAATTTTAGCAGTGTGCAGCAAGTGATCACAAGTTTCATTGGGAAAATTATATATATATATATATTTAATAAGTGGTTTTATTTTTTATTTTGTGTCTAATTTTGCCTGTATTTGATTTCCTTTGAGTGATCTTTTTGTGCTTGATTTTCAAATTTCTTTATTTCTGTACAAAGCAGATACGATTAGGTGTGTGTGTGTGTGTGTGTGTGTGTGTGTGTGTGTGTGTGTGTGTGTGTGTGTGTGTGTGTGTGTGTGTGTGTGTGTGTGTGTGTGTGTGTGTGTGTGTGTGTGTGTGTGTGTGTGTGTGTGTGTGTGTGTGTGTGTGTGTGTGTGTGTGTGTGTGTGTGTGTGTGTGTGTGTGTGTGTGTGTGTGTGTTGTGGTGCCGTGGATTTTGCACGTTTATGTTATTCCTGCTCAAACGTGGCCGGATGAATGCTGCTTTTCGGCTCCGCAGACGAGAATCAGACTCACAATAATATTACTGGAATTATTTCATAAAATCAGCTTTTCTTTGCTTCTGGTTTTTAATTCTATGTAAGCTGACATGAAGTTCCTCCAGACGGTTTCATTATTTCTGTTTTTTTAAGTCATCTAATATCTATTTCCGTTCTTAATTTACTGGTGTGAAGGCATGGGGGGGCAGTTTGTAGATAGAAAAAGCTGAAGCACATTTTCTGAGGCGGACGCAGGGATGCGAGCTGGACAGATGGACAGGTCTCATTAGGTGAAGTGAGGGATGTGGAAGTGATTTTGGGCTGAAAAATATGCTTTATGTGCTACCTGACAGAGAGAGGAGCCTTACTTGAACCCACAACAGACCCCCTTTTTACAAACACATCCTCCATTCGAACAGGAAGCTAACGTACTTCGGAGATAAGAATGTTCAAAATGTGCCCTGTGGCAATGATCTCGTGTATGTCAGTGGATTATAAATGAAGGTACAGTAAAAATCACAGCAAAAATGGGAAGGGGAAATCCTAAATTGTCTCTTAGATGAGCTTGCATATGTGGCATGACTTCATGTAGGGTTATACGTGTACGTGTCTCATCATTGCCATCTCTTCTGTGTTGATGTACTCTTAAAATCGTGAGATCACTTTGTTTCCAAGGTTGGAGATAAACTAATTATATGTAATTGGCATTTGCATTAATCCAGAACATGATAATGGCAATATAGTTAATGTAAAATGTGTTTAATAGTGTCCTAAAATAGGGTACATGTTTGAAATGATAAGGGCATTTACAGTATAGTGTGAGACTGTAGGCGGTAGTACAATTTTATATGAATTGGTTGTTAAGTGTTATTATTGTAAGTCACTTCAATCCAAGTTCTAATTTGCCTTTTCTAACTGCCAAAAATGCAACAGGAAGTTACTGGATAACAATTCTGAATTCAGGAGTATAATGGATTACTTTAGGTAGGTTGCAAGTTCTAAAATATTTGTAATTTATCACAACTTGAAAGCAACTCTGGTAATGGATGTACACACCATGCCTTGGAGGCCACAGGAATGTCGCACGAAAATAAACTGGTCGCAGTTTGAACAGGTTGGCCTTATTTACCAGTCCCAATTGAATGTGGAACCAGTGATTTTATATTTTGTTCAAATCTACAACCCTCCAAGCCAGAGAAGAGAATTACCTTAAGACTGACTTGGAGACGATCTGACAGCACCTGGTCCGTTCTGACCACCTTGTCTCTGTCAGTGGGATTTTGTATCTAGGGTGTGTGAGGCAACTCCCAGTTTAAGCAGCCTTAAACTTAAGCTGCTATATCGGAGCCAAGTCAGTGAGGTCGGTACATACGTAAGTGAGCCAACGCAGTTATCGTACATTGCACACAATCTCCAATGGAGGAGTCATTCCAGTGGATTAGCCTTCTCAGTGGCTATAGCTCTGGACATCAGATAAAGCATCCAGTTGACATTAGGGACTAAAGGTCACACAGTGTATTTTCTTATCAGCTCATTTGAATGTGAATGATTCAAATTAGTTTGGCCAAATTGGTCATGTGAAGCAAAAATATTTCTCCTACTTGACACACTGAACACACACGCTCACACCTTAAACCTGTACTGTATGTTTAATGCAGAGTGACCCTGGCAACCCAGTCTTTTGGGAATGTCCTCAGCTGGCTGTGATTTCACGTTGCTTATGGCATCCGTTCAAAAAACACGAGCATTGTGCTACTGGTGAGCTTTGACCAGAACATGGGGAGTGATGTGTTGTTGTCAAAGAGAGGAGTTTTTGGTTATGAGAGTACTTGTAACAATTGAGTACTTGATGAAGAAACTACTTTTACTTGTTAAATATTAGATATTGGTGAAAACATGCTGGTGACAATTTGAGCTTCCTTTTTTAGAAGAAGGCAGGGTATTTGCTGTCTAGTGGGAGCTTGTATTTTTTCATCCAGTGATCTGTCTTGCAGCATTTGATAAGCCTGTCCTCCTACCTTCATTTCTCATTACTTTTGACAGATGTCTGTTCCTTCCTCTGTAATTCAGAGTTGTTAATACCACTACTATTATTAATTGCTATTATTATTATCACTATTGCTACTGTTGTTACTATTACTACTACTGTTACTAATGCAACTTATTATTGCAAAAGTTATAATTGCTGTCCATTTTCAGGTACGTGTCTGTAATACCAGACCCTTCCACACGATGTCAGTGTGCTGTGGAGCATTTTCATTATGAATCGAAGATAATGTTTGTTGACTTGTGTATCTACATCTAATATTAGGAATAATAAAACATGGTTTAATCAATCATGACATTGATTGTGGGTTTTTTTTTTATGATAAAAAACATTCCAGCTTGTATTCTATAAAGCTGTCTTCATCCTGTTTTGCACAACAATGATTATAACAGGAGATTCATTTTTATCATGTAGTCTGTTCTTGGAAATTAGTTGAATATGGTTCATAAGCAAATCATTTCAATAAGGAACTTTATCCAGGCAACGATCCAACAGCACCTTGCAACAAAAAAATGAATATGCTTGAAGCAGCAACAGGGAAACCTACCGGACACATCTGAGGTGAGGTGATCTATGTAAGAGGTTTTATTTAAAGAGAAATATTGTCATTTTAATAGGGCTTTCATAACAAAAGTGAGCTAAATCTAGGCCAAAAGTTTTGCTCATTCGAAAAAAATAAAACAGTAACCTAATTTGAGTATCAAAATATAAACGTAATGTATCCTGATTACTGTCTGTTACTTTTGGATTACCTCAATATCAAATGTAATGCAGAGTGAATAAATAACATGTTGTTTACATAAGTGTATGTAACGATATAACCTTGGAAAAGAAGAAACCAATATATTTCATATTAATTTTTTAGCAACAATAAAAGTTTACAAACGCGGTTTAAACTTAATACATTTATTACAGGTTTTTTGTTTAATAAATCAGGTGTCCACATACTGCATTAAAATATAAATGTATTTGAAATAAAGAAGATTTAAAGAAGCCTAAATATAAACCATAGAGAACATTCTCAACAGCATGTCTTTATTTCAAAATCTATTGTAACACTGTAATCTTGCTGGTAAATGATATATTTTTTAATGTAACCGTAATCTGATTACTTATTTGTATGTATTTGTAATTGAATACAGGTACCTTTTTTATATCCTGATGTAATCTCGTTAAATCGTTACTCCCCAAACCTAAATATAGTATGCAATAGGAAAAAAGACTTCTTCGTGTGGTTCCTTAAACTACCAGTAGGTGGCGCTATGTGTTCCTGTTCCTACAAGTCCGGACGGAGGGCACACATTCCCCGCGGCCACTTCCCCATGTATTAAAGCAAGATGGCAGCTGTTGTTGAGAATGTTGTCAAACTGTAAGTGTCGGACTTTTCTACTCACCTTTACACCTGGCTATTTATCATAATGACATGACAGTGTGTTCATACAGGTACTGTGTCGCTATCTTAGCAACATTTACCACTGACTTAGTAAGGTTAGCCAACGTCAGAGCGTCGTGTGTGTTCATATCCTGTTAGTTAGCAGACGTGACGTTTCTGAAACAAACGAGTCTGTCTAGTAAAAAGACATTTGATTAAACAGATAGAGATATCAGAGTTACCTGTTGGGTGTCTCTCTGTCGTCCGTTGAGTCCAGCTAACGGTAGGTCTCGCGCTAACTACGTTTATAGGAGCAAATAGTTCAACATGAATTAAAGAGTGGCCTTAAGCAGAGGTGGGAGAAGTACTCAGATCTTGTACTGAAGTAGAAGTAAAAGTACCAGAGTGTATAAATACTCCGTTACAAGTAAAAGTAGAAAAGTGTTAGCATCAAAACCAAAAATACAAATACTCATTATGCAAATTAGCCATTTCAAAATAATATATAATATATGTTTTGACTGTAATTATTGATAAGTGTTTATCAAAGCTGGTACAGGGCAGCTAGTATTAATGACGTTGTATACTGCAAGTTAGCTTGTGAATTTACCCCAGGTGTAACTAAAGTGTGATTTAATAGTTTTCAAAATGTATGTGTAAAGTAACTAAACGTATAAAATAAAAGTAGTAGGATAAAAGTACACGATGTACCCCTGAGTTGTAGAAGTACAAAGTAGCATAAAATGGAAATACTCAGGTAAAGTATTTCAAAATTGTACTTAAGTGTACTTAGTTACTTTACACCACTGATTTTGCATATTGTAACTCCTGAAGGTGTAACATAAAGTTTCCAGTGAGCCCTATGTACCAAACGTAAAGTACTACTTTACTTTTCGTTCAAGATATAATGTAGTATATAGTATTTGTCATATTTTATCATTCTTTCTGTGTCTTTTATGCACCATTTGATACCAAAGCGTAAACCTAAATAAAACCAATTCTGATTATAATTTATAATACTTTTGATTGTATCTTTCTCATAATTTTATTGTAGTTATAATGTATGTTTATATCTGCTATTATATTTGACTTCAGCCTGTCTCTTGAAAGGGATGCAGCCCTTAGCTTTCCTCAAAGGTAAAAGGCTCCAGGCACTCTTTGACTGTATTTACAGTGTGTTGAAAACACTGCACCCTTATGACTGTGCTGACTACCAGACTCTTTGTTGTTGATGTACCAACAAAAGAGCACCTGCTGTTGCACGCTCACTCACAATTTCACCTGAGGTACAAAGACATAACAGTCCTGTGAGTGAGCGGCTTGTCTAAGATTGAAGGCAGAAAACGACCACGATGTCCACAAGTTTGAAGTAAGACTGCAGGGACCGGTTTTGTTTTACCTATCATTAAGTGATTAACAAGCATCTGTCCCTGGTTTGTGGTGTTAGGTTGGGAGAGCAGTACTACAGAGACGCCATGGAGCAATGTCATAACTACAATGCCAGGCTCTGCGCTGAGAGGAGCGTCCGGATGCCGTTCCTCGACTCTCAGACCGGTGTGGCCCAGAGCAACTGCTACATCTGGATGGAGAAGAGACACAGAGGACCAGGTGAGGCACACGACATGTAGCGCGCCACAAAATGTACTGTACGCATCCCTGTAGATTAAATCGAGTTTATTGAGTTGGATTTTTTTAACAAGTCCAAAGTTGAGGCTGAAGGATCTTTTTAGGAACATAAATAATCAAAGTGTTTTGCACAATTCAGATTTTCTTTGCCAATACCATTTATTTTTCTCCTGCTCGAGATAACCAATCATTACCAACCACAAAGGCAAGGCTGCTATTGTTCACACTTTGAAAACAATCACCCTGATACGTATGTTGTGCATCCATAGATGAAAGAGGAACAATGGCCACACATTTGCCAAGATTGCATTGGTGTTTCATCTTAGCATAAAAATGGCTTGTTAGCATTTTTTTATTCCACCTTCCTCCTCCTCCTCTTTCTTAATATTTTTTGTAGAATTACTAGCCTAAAAACAACAAAAGGATAAAAACCCAGACCAACCAAAAGAAGATTACAGAATATAAGGAAAGTGAACTCATTTTGAAGGGAGAAAACCTTTTAATATTGAAGATGAAACGTTTTTTTAATGAACCGATATAATTTAATCACGCTTCCAGCAATATGTCTCCTCTCAGCTTCAAATGAGAATGCTAATTATGCAAACCAACTCCTTTTTTGTCCAGAAAATGACCAAGTTCTGTCCTGGAATAGGTTGAGTTTTATGTGATTCTGCTCCGATGTCCCTCAGGCGTGGCTCCAGGGCAGCTCTACACCTACCCGTCCAGGAGGTGGAGGAAGAAACGTCGAGCTCATCCTCCTGAGGATTCCCGGCTTATCTTCCCATCTGTCAAGTCAGGTACCACACCTTTCAGCTCGGCTCATCCTCATTTAATTTGGTCAAACCTTACTTTTTTTCTATATAGCTATAACCCCTCCTTACTATATTAATTCACTTCCAGATTCAATTCTTTTTGGCTTTTGTGATTGTGTTTTATTTCATGTGTGTTTTTTTTTTTTTAAGAAGTGGATATAGGACTGAGGAAGGACGCTCTGTTGTCAGCGGACGGCAGCAGCCTGGAGGCGCTGCTGAAGGGGGAGTCCATGGAAAAACGAGCGACCTCAGAGCTGCGTGGGTCTGAGGAGGATTCAAACCAGTCGGACTACACCGGAGGCCTGAACCCTGCAGGGCGGATTAGAAAGGTTGTTGGAGAGATCCATCTTTAATTGTCTTCTTATTGTTTGCTTGTTGATCCGGCAGAAAAGGGGAAAACCAACACGTCAGTTTACACCCAAACGTTTTGATTCAATTATTATTTTGGCCAGGGTAGTTGTCTCCAAATGTAATAAGCATGTCATTTCCACAGTATATAAACTACTTCAGCTGTTGTTTTATTTTCCTCCTTTTCCCATTGCTTCAACATAGAGAGTCGTCAAGCCAGATGACTTCCTGGATGACCTGGATGATGAAGACTACGAGGAAGACACACCTAAAAGAAGAGGCAAAGGGAAGGGAAAGGTAAAGAATAAGTGCCATGTGTGCTTTCATTAAAACATGTTCTCGTTAACCCTCTTGTGTGTGTCCCAGCCTGCGCCTCTAATGATTGCCGTGTCCTCAGGGTCGAGGAGTGGGCGGGAGCAGGAAGAAGCTTGACACCGCGGCGCTGGAGGACCGGGACAAGCCGTTCGCCTGTGACAGTGAGTCCTGATGGGGGAGAGCAGAGCATGTGGAGGCTCACTGCAGATGTTACCTTTTTTCCTCATTCTTAATCGCTCTTCTTCTCATCCTCTGGCTGCTTGTATATCTTATTCCTGCTGACTGTGGGCTAAATCTGATTCACTGGAAACCACTTATAACAGTTACAGTGATCAACCACTTAAATGGATCAAAAATCTGTATATATATTTGTTATTACAAGGCATTGAACACCTTTATTTCAGGCCTGACTGTAATGTACTTTATATATAATAGCGCTCTCCATTTAATCACTTTATATATTTAACTAATCAGGTGTTAATCTGCACGTGAAATAAAGAAAAACAATCTCTTACAATAATCAGCAGGTTATTGTATGTAAACAAATACATAATTACCAAAGTGCAATACAAGAAAAAGAAGTAACAGAGGGATTAGTAGTGATCAGAGGTTTTCCTGTATTTCCAAAGCTAGTTTCTGCTCAGCTGTATCGTTTTGTTTCTCAGTATGTCAAACATTTGTAGTTAAATTTCTTAGCCAGGCTTTTCAAATGTTTCCACATGCTGGGGGGGAATGTTCCTTCCAGTTTGTTGGTGTTGTCAGACTATGCCTCTGTTTTTTTTCTAAAGCGTTTTCCCTTCCAGCTGCTGACCGACTGATCCTCTTTGGGTCTATGAGCGATTCCTCTGAGTCTGTCTGCTCTCTCCTCCTTCTCTTCTCTCTTTCAGACACTATCAAACAAAAGCATATTTCAAAACCTTCTGAAAGAGGTATACTTCTCTCATTCCTTTCACCCCCGCCTGCCTTGTCTTTTGTCCTCACTGTCTGTTTTTTATTTGATGTCCATCTTACCAAGTAGATGTGTGGTTCAGTTCATTGGCTGGATGTTTTGTTCTGCACACTGAAATAGATTTAGAGAAGGAGAAACCATGTTGTTATGGATCTCAGCTGGAGTCTGTAATCAGCCCTCTCAGCTGGGTCCCACAAAAAGTCATCGTTCCCCTTTTAATCTGGACCTGAATGGACTCAGTTAACTCCTTAATTCCTCTCCTCCACCTCTGCACAGCCTCATCACGTTCCATGTCTCAGAACCTTTTGTTTTTAATCCTTACTCTACAACTGCACACAATAATTCGGCATGTGACTAACTGTGCGTCTTGAGCAACTTCACTAAAATGCTCCGTTAATAAGCCTCAAGAAGAGACCTTTGGCCTTTTTAAGTGAACTGAAAATAAGGGAAAGTATGGAAGTGAAAGAAGAAGTACTTTTGTCTTTGGGCGGCACCTGATTACAAACCTCACACGCCCTGTGACGATGGCTGCACACAGGGGCATCTTTGTCCTTCATTAAGTCAATGAATCAACCCGTAAACAATCACAGCTGCAGCTCCTACCCCACAGATTCATATTAGACACAATGCAGATCAGAAGCATTGATAATCTGAGCAATTCATGGATGTCATATACACTCAGATGTGATTTTGTATAAAGTTGAATGCAACGTAACTGAGTCATTTGTTAGTGTTTTCTGCTCAAGAAGTAAGAACAAGATGCGTGTTGCTCACAGTAGCTCAGAATGATTTCTTAAATACATGGCAGAGCTCACGACAAGAGGTGGCGTCGCCCGTCATTGCATCAGAGCATGTTCTTCATATTCCCCGGCTGCTTTACCTTTCCCTCTCATTTCATTGCTTCTGGATCCATTTATTGAACATAAAGTAGGATACCACAATAGCTTTTTAAGTGACCTTCCTCCTGTCCCCAATACTGTAAACAGAGTGTAAAATGTTTGAGTTTATAGCTCTTATTATTGTAACATCACAAGTGAGATTCTTTAAATGCCTTTTGACGGTTATGGATATCCTTCTTGCCGTTTAATTTTCTAAATCATCTGAAAAGGCCGCTCAAATCAGTGTGTCATCCTAAAGGACAGCTAACAATCTGCAGGATAGAAATGATACAATGCTGGAAAGTACTTCTGTCACTCTCAACCCCCAACCCCTGTTCACTGTCTTTGTGCAACACGGCGTCGTGGACTTTACTCATGTATTCTCTGTTTTCATACATGTCATGTTTTCTGGTTTTGGTGGCAGTCTGCGGGAAGCGCTACAAGAACCGCCCTGGCCTGAGCTACCACTATGCCCACTCCCACCTGGCCGAGGAGGAGGGTGAGGAAAAGGAGGAGATGGAGATCAGTGAGCCCACTCTGCCGCCGCCCAACGAGCCTAAAAGTAAGAGATTTCAGATTTCAGAGTAGAGCTGGGCTTCTGAGAAACTGATGCACTTTTCCGTTTTATTACTCAGCTCCCAAGAAAGGTCCGGACGGTATCGCGCTGCCGAATAATTACTGTGATTTCTGCCTGGGAGACTCCAAAACCAACCACAAGACCGGCCAATCAGAGGAGCTGGTTTCCTGCTCCGACTGCGGACGCTCAGGTACGGAGTAGAAACAAGAGTACGCTTTTAATATCTGCAGCTGAAAGAGTCTTTGCATTAGAGTAATAAATGCTTCTGTCCCTGCAGGCCACCCGTCCTGCCTGCAGTTCACCCCCGTCATGATGGCCGCTGTGAAGACGTACCGCTGGCAGTGCATCGAGTGCAAGTGCTGCAACATGTGCGGCACCTCCGAGAATGACGTACGTTCACCTACATTCAGTTACCGTGTGTGTGTTGTACAGCGCTGAAGTCTGATGTGTTTTAATGTTTCCAGGATCAGCTTCTGTTCTGTGATGACTGTGACAGAGGTTATCACATGTACTGTCTCAAGCCCCCCATGGCCGAACCTCCAGAGGGTAAGTGGTGCACAGGGGTGGAGTTTGAAGAGTCAAAATACAGGTATAAGATATTAAGTGCTTTATGAATCCCAGACTGGGGGAAAAAAATGTGTTGCAGCAGCATAAAACAAAACCAGGCATTGCACATAATTAGAAATTAAAAAGTAGAAATAAACCGCCGTTAGAAAGTTACAAAATATATAAATACTTTTGATTTTATGAAGATAAAGAATCTCTAAAGTGTCTGACAGATAAACACTATTATAAGCAGGACCACCCTCCACTTTAGAATATAATATACTGTAACGGTAATTGGCTTTGAGTTTTTAGTTTATTTATAATCCGTGTAAATATTTCTCATTCTTTTTTTAATCGTTCTATTTTTCATCCTTCTCTTACACCTTATTTCCCACCTGGCAATAAACCTGATTCTGTTTCTGTTTCTGGCCTTAAACGTCTCAGACGCTCACAGATTTTCCTCTGAACTGTTTGCCCCTCAGGGAGCTGGAGCTGTCACCTCTGTCTGGACCTTTTGAAAGACAAGGCGTCCATATACCAGAATGCCCCCCCGTCGTGATGGCCGCCTCCCCGCTGCAGCAGTACGCTTCGCCTTTCGGGATCGATGATAAACTCCTCTGCCCAGCTGAGCTCGGAGGGAGTGTGTTCCGAACAGACATTACATTGTGAAAGGGGGAGTATCCCTCACCCTCAACTGCCCTCCCTTAGCTTCAGATATGACTGTTACACAGTTCCAAGCTCCGATTAATCCCCGTTGGTTTTTATTTTCTTTGCCACATCGTCAATTTGAGCAGTACTGAATTTCACACACATAAATCAGACTTTTTTTTACACACACACCCACACACAGTCGCTAAAACGTTCTCTATCCTGCAATGTACTGATTTTATGACAACAGCAAATATAGAGCTTGTTGGCATCAAGCAGCATGCCAGTGCGTTGTCATCGTAACAAAGAAAATATTTTATAATATTTATATATTTCTATGGTATATAGTAGTGTTAAGTATGTACTAATTGGAAAACAGAATGGTCTTTTGTATTAGTTCATCATAAAGGAAATATCCAGGTTTTTAATGGTGACACTTGTTGGGTCTTTTGATGGAGTCAAAGGGATCTGCTGTCAATGACTGTGCGTCTCCTGCCACACACAAACAAATCAGGAACTATAAATCCAAACCCTGACACGCTCGTCAGGATGCATGAGGACATACTCATCTAGCATGTTTTATTCAGGCTTTTTTGACTAAACTAGGCTCTTCACTGTCGTCCTCTGATATCTGACTTATTAACTCCGGTCAAATCAGAAACCCTTCTTGCGTTATCAGCCAGATAAAGGGATTTTGAAAAAGCCTTTGTCGCTGTGTTTTAGCAGTTTGCTCGCCACGCACCATATCCAATATCTGTCGAGGTTGTGAAGACTGTGCGGTCTTGTGGATGGTCACTAGCTGGACGTGTTAAAGCAATATAACAGCTCCTGTAGGACGCTGGGATGCACGACAGAGTCCGGCAGATAATCCGTCACACTTCTTTCTCAGAAAATGCTATTACAGAAAGTAGAAGGCTCTATATTGTAAAAAAAGAGATTATAATTTCTATAGATGTTTGGAGAATTGGCTTTTTTTGTAACTGCTTTCATAGTTTCATTATGCAATGGTCTGCTAACGTTACCTCAAACAGAAACAGTATTTAAAGGGTGGGAACATACTGTCGAGAGATGGGTGAGAGGCAGAGGGCAGCAATAGCTTCAGTAACTGCGTATTCTCCAGGTAAATAAGGGCATGCTCAGTAATCGTCTGCACTCTTCATAGCGTTAGGTCTGCAAAGGTGTTGGTGAGCAGTGTAATATAAATTAACCACGCTATCACGTTGTTTCCATAGCAAACTAACAATGATTGAAACATTACATGCATTTAACTCTGTTTATTTTCTCATCACTAAACTTAGTTATTTAGAGACGGTGGCTAATAGAATATTTCGCTGGTTGTTTTTGTATTAATGGATCATATTTGAGTACCTGATGTGACATTTTGGGACTAAAGTGGAAGTTGCTCTCGAGTTATTCCTGTGATCCTCAGCTCTCTTCCAAAACTGGGAACAAGAAGCAAAATGTGATTTAAGAGACAAAGTGTGGAGCTGGCCCTTCAGCTGAAATGTTTAAATGACTATCATGCTATCCATTGGACTCCTAGTGCTCAAACACATTGTACATGATAGGCTAAGGGGCGGGACATCTCTAAGCGGTTGACCAATCACAACAGAGCACACCAGCTAACCAATCAGAGCAGACTGGACTCTGGTTTCGTATGAGAAAAATATTTTTTGATCATTAAAGGATGGAAACATGACACAGTAGAGAAGCAAAAATACAAGTATGAACCTGGGCCCCTTTAAGAAATGATGGACCCAGTATCTACCTTCTAGGCTGCACGCGGAGGAAAGCCCTAAACAAGTCCTTTTGTTGTTTAACAAATATATCATATTTTTAAGGATTATGGTTTACTAGTTTCAAGTTTTGGAAGAGTTGTTCCTCTTATAGTGTTTTTACAAGGATCACAGGTTTACATAGCAGGTGACTTCTCTATTTGACGGACTTTCATTTGGATGGTGGTAGAATGTTTTACTGTACGAAATATGTCTTCAGGAAATAAAAAACTAGGCACTATAACCTGCTGAGATGTTGTCTTCCTCATTGAGCGTTTGAGAACATAATATAATATAATAAAGACAAATCTTACAAACACACCCTTTGTGTTAATGAGATCTAAATCTGAATCAACTGCATCATCACTTTTCTATTTTGTGTGAATAACACATCTGCAGCAATGTTTCATGATGATAGGACACACCTGTTCTTATTGTATTATTTTACGAGAATATATTTATGAAAAGTTCAGTTTTTTTATTGGGAAGTCTTGATTTATTTCAATAGCTCCCATGTCTAGGGCAATGACTGCATTCAAGGCAGCATTGGTCTTTGGTCACATGACATGGAAACTAATGAAATTTCATCAATGTATTTGTATAAAACAAAATAAGTTACAAAAATCCAATAAAAAGAGCTTTGTCCGGCTTGGTTTGAAACATTCACAGGAAATGTTTGATGGTGAAGATGAAGATGAAGATTCAAAAGAATCTAAGGTTATAAGGGTAAGTTTAAGATACCATGAGTCCGGTTGATTCATTATAATATAACTGCAGGAAAGATACAACACTTAATAGAAACTTGGATCGTTTATTTAAAAATGTGTGATGCTGTTCAGTCGATACAGTAATATTACTGGCTAGGCCGTAAAAAAACCATCCCGATGAAGCAAAAGTCTTTTGTTGAAGTTGCAGCATTTGTATTTCCTCTTTCTTTAATTTCTGTGGTTGTTGAAAATTCAAACAAACGAGCGCTTCATCAGAGACGGAGTGTACCGTATCTCATTGTAAGACTCCTCCTCCTCCTCTTCCTTCCCCTCCCTCCACCTCCCGTCCTGTCCGGTGCGATGGAGCCACAGCACAAGCGCCAGAAGCGCCAGCAGCACCAGGCTCATGGACAGGGTCAGCAGCACACTCTGCAGGATGCCTGAGGGACTCTCTGGGGCTGCAGACAAGGACAAAACCAGGAGCAATAAATAAAAAAGAAATCACTCATGGCTTCAGCTAAGAGAGGCCGAGGGCATTATGGGTGAACAAAGAGGCTCTCACGGGTGTAGATGGACAGGTTGACGTAGCAGTTCTCTGTCCCCAGGTGGTTAGTGGCAGAGCAGCGATACAGGCCGGACGTCTGAGAGGACACGTTGACAATTTGGACGGAGCCTGATAGATCTCCTGAGAGAGGAGAGAGACATAGTGTTGGACATTTAAGAGAAGAACAGAGAAGGTATGAGTGTAGTCAGAGATGTTCTATAGGTAGGTCACAGTAAATAAAAACATTAAAGCAGTGAGATATAGTGTAACAGAAACATATTTAAAACAGTCATCAAAAAGCCAAGAGAATAAAATAAAACAAGATAAAATAGAATAAAACAGTAAAAATTCAGGAATAAAAGTCCCTCAGTATGACAACTGAATGCTACTTCTCCATGTTTAGTTCGGACTCTGGGGACAGAAAGCAACACCATCCCAGAAGACCTGAGAGTTCTGGATGGCTCATAATTTAGCAGGAGATCAGAAATGTATTTTGGCTCTGAACCATTCAGTACTTCTTAAACCAGCAGCAGCACTTTGAAGTAAATTCTTTGACGGACAAGAAGACAGAATTTAAAAAAACCTTAAATCTGAGGGGATGAGATCCAGCAGAGGGTGTGAATGATTTACAAATCACGTGCTTAAAGGAGCTGTTCAGCAATTGAACATAAAGTTGGATTATTCACTCATCATCACGCATAACCCTGATAATATCAAAGCGACATCATTGGGGTTATTTTGGCTTGAGACTTGGAATAATGTTTCAAATCCTGCGATAGAAATTGGAGATATATGGTCTGGAAGAGTCCCGTATCGGTCTTGAGTTCTCTTTTTTGGAATATATTGTGTGTGTGTGTGTGTGTGTGTGTGTGTGTGTGTGTGTGTGTGTGTGTGTGTGTGTGTGTGTGTGTGTGTGTGTGTGTGTGTGTGTGTGTGTGTGTGTGTGTGTGTGTGTGTGTCACTGACCGTCCATGTTGATGGGAAGTGCGATTTCCTCTGGGTTCAGTTTATCCCAGCGGATCTCTGGAGTGGGGATCCCCTCTGCCACGGAGCAGGACAACGTGACACTTCCTCCCATATCGATGTCTCCATCCCACTGGCACACAGGCAGCGAGGGTGGCGCTTCAAAATAAATCAGTAGGTGAGTTTCTAAGTATGTAATGCAGTGGAAGGATATGATACAAGATTTTACTACATCAAGCACACTGGAGAAGGGATAACCACGAGAACAATCATCAAACAATCATAATGTTGGAAGAGGAAGTATTTCACATGAACCACACTGCTAGCACAACTAAAAACCACTTGATTGTTGACCTGTTTAGCCCCTCTGTCCACACTGGTGATGACAGATATGCAAATATAACAAATACTCAATATTAAATCAGAATAAGGTGCATCCCTAATACACAGTACATAAAGAAGTAGTGTTTTATTCTAATATATGTGTACCATTCAACTGGACGATTTCAGACACTTACCCAGCACACTGAGCTCCAGCTCCCCTATGCCGGGATCCGCCGTCTCTGGAGGGTTGTTGACCATGCAGCGGTAAATCCCAGCATCTGATATCAGGGTGTCGTTCAGGGCGATGTCTGCACTCCAAGGTATACCTGAATGATTTTTATTTTTAACTTCAATTTTGTATGAATCATTAAAACATTTTTAAATTAACATGTGAAAGTATGTTATCCTTCTGAATACACAAACATCACAAAAGTTCAGATAAGAAAGGGTTTCAGGGGTCCTACCTGTAAAACCCACCCTGCCAATGAGTGAGGGGTCTTCAATCGCCTGACCATGGTCGTACACAATCACCTGGAAGAGAGAGAAGCCATTAAGAAATTCAGTAGTAGGTGAACCTGTGTGTTCGGTATTGTAACTAGAACTGAACAATTTCTGTTTCCTTCATTTAAAAAAAATATAATATGTACTCAGGTGTGTGTGTGTGTGTGTGTGTGTGTGTGTGTGTGTGTGTGTGTGTGTGTGTGTGTGTGTGTGTGTGTGTGTGTGTGTGTGTGTGTGTGTGTGTGTGTGTGTGTGTGTGTGTGTGTGTGGGAAGATTCAGACCTGTTTGGGGGTTTCAGGACTGGAGACGGGAGCCAGAGTCCAGATGACGTTGAGTCTGGAGAGCGGGCTGGAGGTGAAGAAGGAGCAGGGCAGCACGATGACGTCCCCCTGAACCACCTCCAGGCTGGACTCCCTCATTGTCACCCTGAGAGCAACTGAGTACATCAACAAGTTTGAAAAACGTTTTGTTCTTTACTTGAATATTTACATTTTATTCTAGAGGGAGATCGCTTACTTTTATTCCCCTATATTTATAAAATACTCAATAATGAATTTGACTTCAGTGATGACCTGAGTGGTGCTTTCCACTAACATGATACAGCAGACATTATTTCTTGCATTATATTTTGTTCTGCATTGACCTTTCCTAGTTTCCCTGTTGACATGCAGACGGCTCTATCACTCCCCCTTCACCCTCATTACTAAAATAACCCCCCCCCCCCATCCTCTCGGTCATCCCCAGGCCTTTTGTGTGTGTGTGTGTGTGGGGGGGGGGGGCATGTAAATGAGGTTGTTAATTGCATTTGACAGATTTGACGGCGAGCCAAACCCATCACAGTCTGAGTGGAACAACAGACCTCTTCAGCAGGTCAGTCCCTGAACGCACCGTCAGTTCATGACATTGTCTGAAAGTAGATCACCAGTTTACATGACTACAGTCCCTGTGGAGGCTTTCAAAAGAAAACACTCAATGAGACAAACACAGGATTCATTTAAAAATAAGTGCAATAGGGGTTTTGTGGTATAAAGGTATTGACAACATCAGTCATATTTAAATAAAAACCTAATATTGATACTCTATTATGTTAATAATCCACAAAAGATAGTATTTTTTTACTCCCTGCTGGATTTTGTTCAAGTTACAATTGCATTGATGGCAGAGATAAGAGTTATGTTTACAAACTCTCTCTTCAGTTGTACTTTGAGTTTGTTTCGTTCGTTGAAAAGCACAATAAACAAGGTTAAGTAAGAATTGGACTGATAGCATTATTATAATTATTCAGGTGTTCTTTCGATTTTGCAATAATTTAGTAATTGCGGAGAATCTGATCTTGTGACTTCCATTACGTGCAATATTAAAAATGGACTGCTTTTCATTATTTGTTTTATATAAAAATAAAGGAGCGCAATTATGCAACCATGGTCATGAGATAATAAGGTTGATGAACGTATCAGTTTTAGTATGTATATCAAAAACAATCTGCAACTTCACTGTAATTAAGATAAGTCTAAATGCTAAAAAGCTCAATCATGTTGATCTACTTTCAACACCATAACCCCAGTACTGAGGGTCGAGACTAAAATGCACAACATAAAGAGGTTCCCAATTATTTATTTTTTTCCAAATTCCATGTGAAGAGTTAGACAGAAAGCCGTCACTTCTGTAACATTTCACAACCCTCAAACACTTGAAGCTGCAGCAGTGTTCAGAAAATGTACCATCATTTGTCATCTTGTCCTTCTCAATTAGTGTCAAAACTAAAACAAAAATACAAATAGGTCGACACTCACCGTTCTCCAGAGCCGTGAAACACACACAGAGGCACCAGAGCATCCATCTTCCAGAAGAGCCCATAGCTGAGAGACAGAGCAGCGAGGCAGCCCTCTCTACCCGTGTGTGTGTGTGTGTGTGTGTGTGTGTACCAGCTGGTGGCCCAACAAAAAAAAAAACTAGGCATGCATGATAAATCTATTGAGCGCTGCAACAATCCCACCCTCCTCTGCGTCCCCCCCCCCCCCACTTCATTCTCTCTCATCAGTGTCTGTTCATCTAACTAGTCATCAGACCGGGACTTTTTATAACGTCTATTAGCTGCACATGCCCAGACTGACTGCAGTGGGAGCTATACTGGGTCAGATTGTAAACTAATTGGTAAATGTAAATTAATTCCAGCAGCTGTTTCATACTAAACATGACCTATTAATAGGCGTGATTCCCATAATGCTGCAGGGTGAAGTACAGTATGTGGCGCACATAGCATCTTGCTTTTACCTTTGTGATAAAATGATTTAAATGATAATCTGTGACATCTGGCATGAATGGTTATCGCGACCACTGGGCCGATATATTCAGCTCACTGTTTAATATTCTGGAATTTCCTCTACTGTTTTAAGATTGTTTCTACAAAGTTGCTAGTGTAGGGTTATTATTTTTTTATAATACGTTGCGATTCAGTATATTTACATCTATGTATTTATTTAACTTTTTTTTTAAACAAAGCAAGCAAAGCAATTTTTAAGTCAAACCTAAAGTTGCTTTCTACCTTTAGATCCACCACAGGTCTCTTCCTCACGGTGAGCTCATTATTTGTGGTATTGGATCACTACTCTGTATTGCCCGTCACCCAAAAATCAGGTATCATAGGGACTGGAAAAGTTGGAGCCCTAATCCATTTGATTTGAAGCCCCCATGAAAAAGGTGTAGCAGGTCTGGTGTGTCGTGGGTTTTCAGTTTAAATATATGTATTTATTTTATTCCAATATCTTGTATGGTGATCACACTGTAAGCACCGTTTCTATTCCTACAGTCACATTATAAAAACCCAAACTAAAGAGCATGTGGCACAAGATTTACTTCTCCGAATTTATTCAAATTACATCCAGCACCAGCTTTGTGCGTTCCAGCAGTGAAATACAGAATATATCAATGGTAAGTGTTTTACTCTGAGACTAAAAAATAAAACATCCCCACCGAATAAAAATTGGCAAAACTGTCACGTTACCTTTGAAGAGGGTCATTGTTCAGGACTGTACAGATATTCAAGTAGAGCTTGGTTATATATACACAGCACTGTGTTCATCTCACAGTGAAGAATATATACACTGTAGCATCAACCCACAGAAAACACAAAACGTTTCAAAAGTGTGTGTGCGTGTTAGTATACGTGTGTCTCCATCTTTTAAATGACTGTAACCCACAGGTGGCTGCACTTCCTGTTGTCTTTATCACATTCAAACCAAATCAAAAATAGAAGCGTGAAACACACACACACAATCACACACACACACACAATCGTAAGCTTCGGGATAAATATTCTCGCTGGTTGGACTTGTAACACTTCCCTTTGTAAAACATTTAAAATGTTTAGTGACATTGGACCAATCTGCAGTCCAGGATAAAGTATACCTAATTCTGGTCTCTCGTGAGACAGGGCCTCAATAAATATGTATGACTGAGACAGAGCGAGGGGAGAGAAAGACAGAAAGACAGATAGATAGACAGACAGGTAAGTGGAGTGAGTTCTGCCTCTTCCCCTTTCGGGTAACTGGGAGTGACCTGGTGGCAGGCCGGCCAATCACAGGAGGAAACAGACCGATTTAGACCAATCAGATCACATCAGTGAGAGGCTCTGCCTGTTGTTGCAATTTCAGGGCAGTACAGTCCAATCACAACAGCATGGTGACCGGTTTCTCCAAGAACTTGCGGAACTCTGCGAGCCACTGCGCTCCGACTGCGCCGTCCACCACCCGGTGGTCGCAGCTCAGCGTCACTGACATCATGCTGGCTACGTCAAACCTGTAAAGCCAAACACACGCTTCATCAGGATAAAAAAAAATGTAAACGCAGTATGTCAGAGTTCCTATTGTACGGTACCCATGATACTGACCCTTTCTCATTATCAGCAGGCATCAGCCGTTTCTCTGAGCCCCCGACGGCGAGGATACAGGACTGAGGGGGGTTGATGATGGCGGAGAAGTTCTTGACGCCAAACATCCCCAAATTAGAGATAGTGAATGTACCTCCCTGGGGGATCAAAACACACATGAAGAGGAAATCTGCAGCAAAACAGGTCATCCATCACTCCAAACTCCTCTCTCCAACATACAACATCGGTCTACGTGTTGTACCTGGAACTCGTGTGGCTGCAGTTTGCCGTCTCTGGCTTTGGCAGCGAGCGCAGACACGTCAGAGCTGATGCCAACGAGTCCTTTGGTGTGGGCGTTGAACACTATGGGCGTGATGAGACCGTTGGCTGTGCTCACTGCTACACTCACGTCCACCACATGGTTCCTGGAAACATTTGAAACAAGTGGAAGATGGAGTGATAGTTCATCTACACTTTCAGATACCACGATCTTAAAGGTAGGAGTTTTATTCTAATCAGAATATCCTAATGTCTTTCTTTTTGTTTTTCAAAACATTACTTGACCATGTTCTAGCTGTAAGCCAAAGATAAGTAGATCTACAAATCAAGAAAACATGTTATCTGTTTCCTCTATATCTGACGTGTGTTTGGATACATGTGGTATTTGTGTTTACTCACTGCCGGATGACCGTGTCCAACCAGGAGGAGTTGCACTCAGGAACCTTGAGGCAGGCCAGAGCGCTGGCTTTGATGATGAAGTCATTCACACTGAGCTTAATATTCTGCGCTTTCACCTCCTGCAGAGAGAGGGCCAGGTTGCTTAAGCGACACAGGAAACATGTAGTATTTATTTCAGTCCTTTTGTTTCACAGCTATCCAAACTCACAGCATTAAGTTCTTTCCGCAGCTCGATCACTTGGTCCATGTTGACGTCTAGAGACAGGTAATAATGGGGGATAGTTTGTTTGGACTGCATCAACCTCTGAGCGATGACCTGCAGGAGAGACACACATATGCATGTTTATAAAAGTACAAGTGTATGTCTTTAGCAGGGCTGTAACTAACGCTTACTGACATTACATCAGTTCATCTGCTGATTATTTTATAGAAATAATTGATTGTTTTTCCTGTTGACGAATTAATCCATTTGTTGACTTCACACGACTTCGGGAAGAAGAGGAAGTCCCAGTGAAACACCAAAAGTGCCTCACCTTGCGGATGTTGCTGATAGGGATGTCTGTGAAGGTCCCAGCTGGTGCAGCAGGAGCCGCCACAGGAGCAGGAGCAGCTGGAGCAGCGGCTGGAGCGGGAGCCGCAGCTACAGCCTGCCAACGGGAGTTGTTTGAGTTTGGAAATTGAAGTTGGTACATATAATTACAAAGGATTAAATGTGCATTGCTTGTTGACACAGAATAAAGAGCTTTTCTTACAGGTGCTGCCTTTGGTGGAACAAAGCTGTCGATATCTTTCCTGGTGATGCGCCCGTCAGGACCAGAGCCTGAACAGAAACAGTGTACAATATATCAAATATTGTACCATTGCTCTCTCTAGCTTTGTATTTAAATACGTAATGCCGTCCCAATACAGATCTCTGAAACGACCTGCATGTAGTTTACTTACCGCTGACTTGTGCCAGGTCGATTCCTTTTTCAGCGGCGAGCTTCTTGGCGAGGGGGCTGGCAAACACGCGGCCCTTCCTGGGTGCTGCTGAGGCAGCGGCCGCTGGAGCAGGACTAGGTGCTGCAGCAGCTTGAGCTGCAACCTGGAGCAGAAACATTACCGCTCACAAATCACAATCATCCCCCTACAAGTTCTATTGAATTTAAATAAAGGAACATTTCAGGATGTTTTTGTGTAAACGTCTCGCATATATTTGAAAGTTAAAGCTGTGTCTCACCGGTGCAGGAGCTGGAGGTGGAGCGGAAACCTCTGCCACCCCGGTCTCTACATAATCTTTGAAGGCAGCGATATCACTTTCTCTCTCCACAATGATGCAGAGCGGCACTCCCAGGGGAACATCACGAGTTCCCTCTGGCACCATGATTTTGGCCAAATATCCCTCCTCCTGCACCTCGAAGCCTGCAAACACCAGACAGGGACATGTTGAGCAAGGTGAGCTTTGCCTGTCAGGCTGCACTCCAGGACTAAATCAATATTGTAACAGTGATAGTTCCTGATCTGGGACATCCACATCATGCATGGCAGATTAAAAATAACATAGTTTGGTTTTACCGATGGTCGCCTTGTCAGTCTCGATCTCAGCCAGCAGATCTCCTTCACTCAGCTTCTCTCCCACTTTCTTCTCCCAGCGCTGCACTGTTCCCATCGTCATGGTAGGGGAGAGGGCAGGAAGTGTGATCTGGAACACACAGGATTTAGCAACAGGAGAAATATATATATATAACTGCAACATCCCTCGGGTCAGGTCTGAATTTGGTAAATTGTTAAAGCAGCCTCTTAATAACTTCAAGCTATTCTCCTGATAACTCTCATGAACAGTTGTGCCCTTGACAGCTTGACGTGATATAACATGTGAGACCACAAGTAGACACATCAATGCAGCGAGAAAAAAGGTCTTTCAAACACTAGATATCTTTAAATACATGTAATTGTAAATATGTCTTGCTGCCGGTAACACCACTGACTAACAATGTTTATCACATTGACTAAATAAAAAAACCTAACTGTTTACTCATGGCAGCAATATAAGTATTGGGAATCTCTGGTTGAAGGTCATGTGCGAAAACGAACAACCTTGAGCTCTTGAGTAAAAAAAACGTGGTCCATTTTATTTTCCTTAAAACTGGCAAAATCTACAAGCAGGTCCAGCTGTTTTCAAAGGTAAGCCACTATGTGTTGCCTAAAGCCTGTTTATCTCTGGACATTTAAAATAGTGGTCATTTAATTGTATAACTCAGACACACGACGATCCAGCCACATCCACACTGAATAACCCTGACAAATGCAAAGTACACTGTGACTGTAAACATCCTCTACAGCTGACTGTACTGTGTTGTTGAACAGACCTACCTTCAAGTGTGTGGGGTAAGAGCTGCCCGGGGCTGCAGGAGCAGCAGCAGGAGCAGGAGGAGGAGTGGAGGCGGCTGGTGAAGGGCTGGCACCGGCTGCTTGAATTGACTCCAAGGTAACATCCTTAAAAGCTGCGACGAGTTCGGGGCTGCAGCGGGAAAATATACACACAAATATGAGACATATAAAAAGGTCAGGACTTCCAGTGTCTAATAATATAACTTCAGTTTATAATGTGAAAGCCCAGGGTCAATGATACAGCTATACCATGTTGGGTCAATATCCAATATCAATATACATGTATCCCTATTTTGGAGCTACCAATTCTCAAAGACATTTTTTTACAGTAAGGTCACCTTGATGTTCAGTCTTTATTCTACATTGTCAAACGATATATAAACGTACCTGTCGACTGTGATGCAGATTACAGCTCCAATGCTGACATCTCTGGTCCCTTCAGGCACCAGGATCTTTGCCAGATAGCACTCCTCCATCATCTCAAACCCTACAGTGGCCTTGTCAGTCTCCACCTACAGAGATAGACACGTTATAAGGTGTGTAGTGATGTATTCATTTACTGCAATAATATAAGGACTAACACACCTCATACCTCAGCTATAAGTTCGCCCTCGCTGATTTGTTCTCCTTCCTTCTTCTCCCAGCGAGCGATCGTACCGGTCTGCATGGTGGGGGACAGAGCAGGGAGCTCCACCTAATGAACACAACACAACATCAGGAATCCGAGCAATAACAAATCAAGTATAACGGAATCATGAGGCACTGGACATGGCATCTATATCATCACTTAAAAATTACATCTATCATCAGAGGTGTTCTTTTTACATGCATGCTGGTGTGCAACCGAATGACAATTAAAGCCAAATCTGTATGTGGGTCACATTTTGGAAAGCTGATGAGTCAGGAATACATGCAGGTGTTTTGTTTGTTTGCATTAGACCTATGTTTATGGACTGGGACCCCCAATGGTGGCCACTCACACACAGCACATGAACATCTCCAATGGCCCAGACATTGATACCATATGTATAACAATAACAACAACAATAACTGTAAATGCTTAACCCACCAAGCAATGTACAGCCCATAGTGCTTAACAAAACAAGATCAGATCCATATAAACAATAACAAGCAGAATCTATCAAAACTGAGAGGAAAACCACCAGTTTGATCCTCATAATCAAAGCTAAATGTTTACTGGCATATGGGGACACTTTGTAACTCAAGCCTGAATGTCTTCTATTGAATTCATGTCAGGACTCACATGAGTATATTCCAACCTCCAATGGAGTCACCTGCCTACTGGCCTACTAAGTGCGTTTTGATAAAGCTAAGAAACCCTGTTTTTGCAGATTGTACAGTTTAAAACTCGTGCAGCTGCTGGGTGTAACCTTTAAAGCAGTGACGGGTTGAGCTCTCTACACCACAGCGCTGTCATCTCCAGCTAGCTCGGGAGGTCATGCTAGCTGTAACCGTTGGTGCTATAGCAACCTGACAGCCCCCTAACGTTACCTTCTGGTGCGGCGGCAGGCTGTAGAACCGCACGCTCTGACAGCTCAGCTGGGGACACCGCAGCAGAACCGCCCTGTTGCTGAGGCTGGAGCTCCAACACACGGTCCGGGACCCCGCTCCGCAGTGCAGCCGCCTCAGCGCTCCGGTTCCGGGCACGGAGCGAGAGCTGAGCACAGCAGGCCCGGCCGGGAGGGCACGGGGACACCGGAGCCCAGAGGACGGCCTGAGCCGCAGGATCAGACGAAGCATTTCGCAGAGATTGAAACACTATAAAGAGCTGTTGAATAATGTATTTATCTTACACCAGCATCAGATGGAGGAGTGTTTCTCTGCCTGGAGAACCGGACCGTGTTTAGTTACTCCTCACTTTCTAATGACCTCCTCCAGTCCAAACACAACCATTTACGTCCACACTCCTTGTCCTGCCGTAGCTTGAAGAGAAGTGTCGTAAACGATATCCGTCTTAAAATTAGATTCATAATTTTTAAAGAAATCCGTCACTAACAAATAAATACTTAATTAAAGTTAAATGAGAAAAAAAAAAATACAATTTATTACAAACCTGAATTTGAAACTGTATTTGAGTAGGATTTGCAAGGTAGCTGCAATTATATCAGTGTCCACATGATGGCAGTGAAATAATTCAATGGGCTATATAATATATTTCAGTAAATCAAATGTATTACGATGTAAGTTAATAAAAGAGATGATAAAATAACAATATAAGTTTATAATTAATACGTTAATGTTGGTAAATGTAGAGTGTACATGTACTTCTCAATGCTGCATATATTCAACATGTAACAGTTTTACTCTCACCTTATTCTCTATTCTCCTCAAATTATTCCATGACAACATAGATCTAAGCATGTTTTGCTAAAGATACAACATTAAGAGCTGAATGGCCAAGACTTGGTAATCTAAAGCTTTTATCAGTAGAACCCCAATGTCTCCCAGTATCAATACACACGGGAACATCTTTTTAAAAACAAAACTCAGGTTTATTTCAAAATATCTGTCTTTTCTAACATTCAACAAAGGTCATTTTCATTTTGAACAGAGAGCAAACTAATTCTGAATAACCATCTCTCCAACTAATGTACATATTACAGTTCAGGCAGTTATGGCATTAAAACAGCTCAAAAGTAAATTGATGCATATTTCCGTTGGCTTGTTAGTGAAGGTAAACACACTGATCCCATATGTGAAGGAAAACATGATAAAAGTCCATCCGGGTTGCTTTTCTTTCACACACACACACACACACACACACACACACACACACACACACACACACACACACACACACACACACACACACACACACACACACACACACACACACACACACACACACACACACACACACACACACACACACACTATAAATAGTTGGGTGGTCCTTTGTTCTAGCAGTCTCCTTTAATCTGATGTAAAATTCACATCCCACAGGAATCTCTCTTTGAACAAATGATCTTCACAAACTTAAAAAATGTAAGAACATAACAAAATAAGTTTACACAAATGTACAAAACAATTTCATAAAGTAAACAAAACAATAGTGCTGTTTGTCTGTATTTGTACATGAACACAACAATTCCAGCATCATTTCTTTGTCACTGACAGCAGTTCAGTCTAAGCATTCCTGTCTGCTTGCACTCTGGTGATCTACAGACATTTAATCCCAGATTCAAACTAAGGTCCTTTCCACTGAAACGGATGAAATAAATGCAGTGCAATGTTTTTACTTTTGCAATACTTTTTTTCAGTTTGGAAATCTCAAGATGACTGTCACCTTTTGTGTTATCGGCTTAAAAGCGTTTTGTATTTACATAAATACACTTATATGCTAATACCAAACATATGAATAGCAAAAGAAGCTGGTTTCTGAGCAGAGTCAGCGTTAGATCAGAATGTCAACAAACCTTGTGAAGCACTTCAAATGAAATTGTAAAAAGTTGGCCTGACTTCTTCAGTGCTTGTAACCTTTCTATTACAAAAGTGGTATTTTTTCCTCACCCAAATATTTTCTCTATTTTTATGCTATGGTAGATAATACTGTAATTTCACTTTACATTCAAGTAGTAAATAAGTAAGTTTGAAAATACATATTTCTAATATGTAGTCCGGCTTGTTCCAAAGACCTTAGTAATGCACAAGAAGTAAAAAGTGATACTGAACACATGAGAATAAACGGTTTGTCCTCTTAACTGCAAAAACCCCTCTTGCTTTAACTAGAGTAGAAACAACACTGTGTGTTTAGTTCATTTAAATAAAATGTCTATCTACTTTCCAGTTTGATACTACAGTACAGCATGGCAATAAAAAGCACATGAAGGAAACAGCTTTTCTAAGGCACTGAGTTTTATGTTATTCTGGAAATCAGTTACTGATTTCCAGAGTGTTTAAGGCTATCAGTGTGATTTAGTGCCAGCTAATTATCCCAAATCTTCTTGAAGGTACATTTTTATTCTTATCTCATGTTGAAAATTCGTCCTTAGAAGTGTCCACTGGTGCCTCTGGTGAACGGTTGTCTCGAATTGGCTCTAGGATCAGCCTGACTAGGGGCAAAAACAGAGTGTCATGGTAGCTCAGCTTGCACCTACAAGGGCCTAAGAAACCAAAGATAATGTGTTGCTTACTGCGGAGAGTCATGACAACAGAGACCGAGATACAGAAATAATGCAGTACCTTTCTTCACCACGGTCCTCTTCTACCCAGGCCACTATTTTGCCTTCCCAGCCTGGAATGATTGCTCCATCCAGAAATACCTGCACACAGACGGAAATGTAGCGTACACTTAAACAGATTCTTTAGTTTGGCCTTTTTTAAAGCTTATAACATAGGATTGTTTGGGCCCCCAGCTTTGCTTTTCTGCACAAGTTCAAGTGGAAAAGGATCTTTAAAGTGTCGCACGAAACAGGCTAAGTGGAAGTACTAAATGACTGAGTTTTTTAAATTACTGTCCTGTTATCTATTTATTTCTAAGCCTTCCTTCACCTCTTCTTTCACCGTGCCAAACTCCGGGTCCAGGGCCTTGAAGTGATACCTGTAGTTTCCCTCTCGATCCACAGCTGCCTTTACGTCCTTTAAAGTCACCTCACCCAGCCTGTACAATGTGAACACAAAGACACTCATCATGAAAGCTTTATTTTATATTCTTGTATTTATTTTCTTCCTATGTCTGACAAGAATGAATTCAGGTGTTAGGATTGTCAGCATCACTTCTGTCTGTGGACAAATGACCTTTTAAAAGCAAAAACATTGGAACACACACACACTCACCTTTTCGGTATATTGATCATGGAAGGTGTTGGGGATTTTCCAGTAAAATAAAGAATTTTAGTGGAGGCAGAAGACCCACTATTGGTGTGACATACCTCTGTAACAACAGAAAGACAGTAAGGTTGTAAATGTGTGTGCGTTTGAATTTTAAGGGGTACGATTTGGTATAACTTACTTGAGGACGGCCAGGTTTCAGAGTCTGTGTGTTGGCCTTTGCGTTTTGGAGACTTCCCCCTTCCCTGCAGTGTGTGAAAACATGTTGATTCCCCTTTATGATTTTAAATGTTTACATTTTGACAAAACAAACTAGAAAACACATATGAATTCACAATTTCAAAGCGTACATTTTCATTTATGCTTACTCAATTAGGCAGTCAAATCAGATTTTAAAGTGGGAGTATAGTGCAGGAAGTCAGGGGTTCATGTGCTCGTACCCTGTGTGTATGCAGAACATGCAGTCTGTCGATGAGTGACACTATGCCCTGCTCCAGGGTGTCCAGTGTATGGTGCTGCGGGTCGTGATCTCTGAAGCTGTTCCTCAAACTCCGAAGTGAATCTCTGAGCAGCTGAACCTCCTCTGCCTGCTAACAGAGCACAAAAAAACGATGTCAAAAACATAAAAGCTCATTTGATCATCAGCAGCTGCGTAATTCTTTAAAGCCTTACAGTCATTTTTTCAAGCATGACATTTGAAAAGGCTTTCTGGTGTTTCCTGTGGTTGACTTATAGCATGTAGCCCATAAAGAAACAATGCTTACATCTGACATGGAGGGAGCTGGATTTCCAGGGTAAGAATGTCCATTGTGTTCTGTCTATGAAGAAAAGAAGACAAAGTGTCGGTTGTGTAATGTATATCTGAATGTGTGACTGCCTGAAGCAGACTAAATATGTAACATAAAACTGGGCTGTAAAGATTTTGATGCAGATGTCAGTTCAGAAAGTACCTGCATGCTGTTTTTATGCTCCAACTCTCTTTGCAATTCAATCTGTAAAAGAAATGGACAATCAAACAATAAAACACACTTAAAGAAACCTGCCCGGTCCTAAAAGTTTAAATATATCTATTCCAAGCATCAGATTTATAGATTTAAGTGAGTATGTTTTACACCTTCCTCATGCTCATTCATTTGCTGAATTAGAACAACTGCAAAGCAAGACTATGAAGGGCACTTTATAAAAAGAGTAAATGATTAACCTTTGGTTCTGAGATCTTCACACATGGCATTGAGCTGCACAGGAGGTTTTAAACCCACCATATTTTGTTTAACTTCCATTTAAGATCCCAAAACTGGGTCGCATACCTGCTTTTTTTGAGTCTCCTCAAGCTTGTGTTTGAGTTGCTGCAATAGCCTGTCCTTCTGTCCTCCCTCCTTCTGTACCCAGTCAGCAAAAGAAAAGAGAGGTTCATCATGTGATACAGACGAAATGTAACAGATGCTATGTAAAAGAAAGTCAGCAGAACTCATCTATGTAACTTTAAAAGAGAGGAACTCCACCTTGCATTCACCCCACAGCCTGTTGCATTCCTCCATCTTCCACTGTAGCTCAGCCTAGAGCAGAGAGTACAGGGTATATAAACACAGAGGACCTGCTGAATACTGGTTCGCATCTTAAGGTGCTGTGTTGCCTATGTGTTTTTTTTATGTCTATTTCGACAAATGGGATAGTAAATATAAGGTAAGATTGACTTTTTTGGTTCCATTTTTTCAGAAAAAAACAGTTAATTGTGTAAAAAATATATTGTATTGTATTGGACGTTTTTACATTGACTTTAATCCAAATTAAATAGATCGTGTACATTCTGGTTGTTGAGTTCATCCTTCGTCATGCTGGCTCTGAGAAGTTCTTGCTTCATCTGCAGTATGGAGGCCTCCTGAGTGCAGAGTCTCTGCTGCTGGGCGTCCTGCACAATTACAAACCGACCGAGAGTCAACAGCTTAGCAAGACACCAGAATAATAATGATATAGTGCAGAGCAGGATTTGTCTTACCTTGATTGCCTGCATGTTTCTCATTTCCTGCTTACAGCGCAACAGTTCCCTCTAAAGCAAACAGCAAACAACACACTCTGAATTAAACATTAATCACGGTGTGCATTGCAGAAATGTGCTCACTCAGTATTAAAAAATGTAAGCTGTATTTTCAAAAAAAGACATTTTGGAAAAGACAACAAATTATAAAATGATTTACTTTCAGCTGCTGAGCCTCGTCCATGCTCTGATCCAAACGGCTGCGAATGACTACCTGGAAAGAGGGAGAGGAAAATGTGTGTGAGAACCACAATGGACTGAGTAAGAAGTGATACAGATACCCGTGTCACCCTCTGACACACACACACACAAACCTTCAGTAAAGAAGAAGAAATATGATCGGTGCTGAACACAAAGAGCTGGTGAGACCGAGCAAGAAGAGTGTGGCACAGAAAAGTGAGAGAGCAGAGGAAGAAGTGAATAAAAATAAAGGGAGAAACTACTGTATACCTACCAGTTGCTGTTCAGCATTCCCTTGGTCCAAACTGAAGGACACATCCTGCTCATCCTCAGGCAGCGAGCCATGCAGCAGCAGGGCCTAAAAAACACAAAGAGTACATCGTGTGACTCCGTTCGTACTTTGGAGCGAGACCGCTGTGTTCTGAAAGCTCCGACAAGTTAAAGCAGAAGCTGTTCAGTTGTCTGATGCCTGAAATTATTGTCAAAGCAATGTGGTCGTATCCCCCCCCCCCCCCCTATCCACACAGGTGCTGCAACCGACCAATAGGATTAAAGAGCAGCACAGACATGACCCAGTGAAACCAGAACTTTGCTTTTCCCCATTCAGTTATTTATGTCGCTTCCTTTATTTCTTCGTTTTACTCACTTCCTATTCTCATTTGGATGCTGTGGACAATACCCACAGGAGCAATTTAGGGTTTAGTGTTTTTAATATTTCCACAGTAGGCTTCGTTTTGGAATTATGTTTCTTTGCACAATTTCAATACAAACATGAACATTAATACTGATTTGGAGGAGTAAAAGCTATACAAAGTATTATGGCATATTATGGTTTCCATGTGGGATGTGGACATTCATTTTTGCAGCATTTCTATTTATTGGCCAGCTGATTTGAAATCTTCAAAGAGAAGAGATGAACAATAAATCTAGGACTTCAAAGTGACTAAACAAAAAATATCCAGATTAAAAAACGTAAATATTTCTTTATATACACCAGAATCAAACCTCAGTATGCACGTACCTGTAAAGCAGAGACCATCTGACGTGTCTCCTGCACCTCCTTCTCCAGAGTTTCACTGAGGGAATCCTCCAACGCCATCTCCGCTACGACACGAGAGGACTCATCTACATGCACACACAAAACACAGTGTTTACAAAATATTATCCAACCATAAATGTTCATTTGTATTCATCAAATGACATAACACTCACCGCTGCTCTCCTGCTTTTGGCCGTCGTCCTGCTGTCTGTCTGAGAGGCTGCTGGTTGGAGCTCTGGGAGAGGACAGCGGACTGACGGGGCTGAGGCTTAAGGAGGACAATATGCCAGCTCATTTATTTTATTCAAGAGAAGTGTGTGCATGTAAAAACCAACTTACACAGCATGTAGATATATTACACTATGTGTTATACTACTTTGACATGGCTGCATTTACATTTGATGTAATGTATCTCTGGTAATATAGTATATCTATCTGTAAGTAATAAACTCTCTGAATAAGTTTCCTGCTGAAGCCATGTCTAAGCTTTCAATCAAAAGTGAAACAAAAACATTTTCCAAAAATGACAGACTGTTTTTATAAACGAAATTATTCAAAACTGTTAATTAGCAAATTACAAACTAAATATGAAATACTTTTTGCAAATCAAGCCCCTGAGAAACTGCACAGTGTATAGAGACGCTGCTATGAACTTTCACAGAGCCTCGTAGCATTGTATAATTGTTATATTAGCATAAAAGAAGCATAAGCTCACACACACTTGCAAAGCTATCCACACACACATAGCCTCAGAGTATCTGGTCTTACCATTTAAACTGCGTCCCCCCCCATTATGGGCAACGAGTGGACTCAACTGTGCGTAATACTTCAGAGGAACCTAGGTTCCACCCTGCATGTGTGTCTGAGACATCAGCATCTCTACAAACTCATGACACTTTCAAATCTCGTCCCCCTCACACACCCCTCCCATCACCCTACAGCTAACTGTCATGGCAACCAAAGCAACAGTCACTGCTGAGCATCTCTCACTGATTTAGCTACATGTGTGACGGCAGCATCAGGGGGTTATAGCTCTGTCCGTCTCTCCAAACTGCATCTTCATTCATGAATCAATCCATGCATTTCTCTTTCCATCACGGAAACACACACACACACACACACACACACACTCAGACGCCTACAATAAAACACACTTATGATGGTTTGAAAAGAGCACAGCGGCGCACAACAGGACATGTGACTGCAGAAGAGAAAGACTGGTTGTTTCTATTTTGCTATCATCTGCCTGTGGTTTCCACAAATGTTCATACGCTAGCAGAGACACACAGAAACACACACACTCACGAACACACAAAAATAAACCACTGAATAAGGCTACTGTTTCCAAAGATTGGAAAAGTAGGTGTTCAAGATGAAAGATAAAAGAGCACTTTAACTGAACTAAATGGACAGATTGAACTGCACAGTATAATTACCAAGACAGGGAAATTTATTTTCTACCAAACACTGAGACTCAAAATCTTAAATCGATTTTGTTTTTGTACAAAGAGCACATGTTTTACTCCATAAACAGAACACTGACCTCCACTAACCTCGTTAAAGCATTTAAGCCAAAAATGTCAAAAATATTTGAGTAAAGTTTTGGTTTTAGAACTTCTTTAGTCTTTCGTCAAAGCACTGCATTATTCAAAATGACACAATCAGAAAACATGATGAGTGAATGAAGTATGAAACTACCTGAAAACAACCTGTGAATTTCAGGGGAGTGAACAAATGTGTTTTGCCTTTATATAACCAATTATATATATATTTAAAAAAGGAATAATAAGTCGACTTTTATGTCAGGGTTGGCTTATTGGCCAAGGTTCAGCCACTTTTAGATCTTAATTTTTAATAATGCTGCCATGGGTGTGCCTCCTCCACCATCATGCCTCTCTGTATGGTCTTTCTCAGATGTCTCAGAGAGGATTCGCCTCTTTTCTCCCAACAAACATGTTTCTTATTTTACATTAAACACTAAAAGACTCATTTTATACTTTGTTAAGACATTCTACTAAATCCCATCTGCCTTTAAAATGGAGACCATAAAAAAACTGATTATATAACAGATTATGCGTGGATGTACAAGTTTGTATGTTCTCTTTTCTGCAGCTCAGGTAATGTACAGTGAGTGCATTTGCTACAGATCAGCAAATTACCTGCTAGACTGAGGATTGTCAGGCTCATCCGGTGATGCTCTTTCATACTGCTTAACCAGTGCACGAACACAAATACTCTTATCCAGCGCCGAACCCAAGCTACTGAGAGAAAACAAACAGAGCAGAGGTTATTTATTTAAAAAAATTGGCAAACACATTGATCCCAAATAGAGACTTAAAGTCTATGGCAGCAGTTGTGAGAATGGTATTTTGGTGATCTGTTTGTCCACCAGAGGACAGCAAAGACTACAGAAGTGACTAACAAATTATTGCTTGTGGTGGCAGAGAATATTTGGATGTTACATATTTGGATGTCAGAGGGTTTTGTGTCTATGTTAGTTATTATTGCTGCCACCTTACCTGTGGATGCGTATGGCACGTGCAGGCTGCGAGGCATCATGTCGTGCTGATGCCAAAGCCGCAGCGGCACCTTGTGCAAGCGCTATGGTGGAGAGAGGGTTGTGGCTGGTGGAGCTTCTTGTCAAACCCCTCCCGCTTCCAACAGCAGCTCTTTGATTGGCTGTGGGTTTGAAGTGGGCAGCCAGCGCCAGAATTATCCTCATTACCGATTTGAGATTACCATCGACAATGTCTGCAGACAGAAAGGGAACATATATACGTACCTCAGTAATGACTTACACATGCACTGTATTTGAAACTTACAGTATAACCATGGAGTGCCAGGCAGCTTCATAACAGAACATCATTACAAAAAACAGCCTTTAAATATTGCAAAGAATATGCTGTACATACAAAGCACATGCACATGATCTCTCTTCCCTCAGGCATATTTGTCACATGACAACACATGATATAAAATCTGTTTATCATGTAGGCTCAGCAACCAGAAAAGGATAGGAACACCTGCTCTCGATAAGGGGGGAGAATGGGTGAAGAACATGACAGAATACTCTGTGATTTACCTCTTGCGGATATGTGTGGCATGCGTATGTGTCGGGAGGAAATGAACTGCAAAACTTGCTCCACATTCTGCCTGCTTTCTTCTTTGTTTTGTGGAGCAACATAGACTTCTTCCAGAACTTCCCCAGCTGCCAATTTGAACGAGATTTGAGAGAGAGAAAAAAAGTAGTAAACCATCAGAACCAAATGAGCAAGTCTACAGTACAGTTAGCCAAAAAACAAGACTGATTTCATTTGATCAGTTCAATGGTTTAAGTATCGGACAGAGGCTTTACAGCCTGCTCCGTTTGTTGTTAGGTCCGCATACATTTCCCCATCCTTTTGTGGCCACAGTTTTAGTCCTAGGAAGCTATATATATATTTATGTTCACATAATAAGATGAACAAAGGGTCTTTTTGTTTCCTGTTTCAGTTATCACAATGAAACTTTACAGTGCGTTACTTACAGACTTATCTTCAAACAATCTGACATGCTGTGACCAGACAAGTCACAAGTTGCGACATCCTGTATTATGCTTCAGCAAATTCTTAGTATGTGATTATTTTGATATGTGGAAAGTCAAACCAGCTAGTTGTGAAAGTGCAAACTGGTGACAAATACAAAATGTTGTAACTTTGCACTCATGAATAACAGAAATCATTACATTGGAGTATTTGTTATCTTCTAGCAAGAGCATGTTTACCTTGTTCTTTGTGTAATTGTGCATGAGTGTAATTACCAACTATCTCTATGAGTTGTGTGAGCACCACCCCATCCTGCAGATCATGTCTGAGGTTGGTGATGGGCTTCAGGCCTGGTTTCCTCTTCAGCTGACAGTTCACCCAGGAAACATAGGCTGTCAGCTGCTGCTGCAATACATTAATCAGATACACACAAATCCAATAAACCACAACGAACAAACAAACACAGCTTAGAGTAGGGGCCAAAAGAGGCTGAGACCCAGGCATGACAAATGAGTTCCTTTGTTTATTATGTTGGGACAGGAGGAGGGGGGCAGGGGCAGTCTATGGTCTCACTGCCTATTAAAATGTGCTTTTGTTGTAAAGGTCAATCATAAAGTCTCGTGTTCGCTCCATAATTACACGGTTTGGCATTCACACCCCATTATTTCACATCGTGACTCCACCTTTACCGGTGCTGTGCAGTCACGTGACAGCCCGTTGTCTGGGATACAGTACAAAAAACGCACCACATTTTCAACACAGAAAAAAGGACTGAATGTAAACTAAAAGCATGATGTTTTGTTTGTTTATGAGACTTTAAGATTAATACTAAATCTACTTGGTGTCCTACTCTAATTTCCCGATGAATGTTAAACTTGCCATTATTATACTACCGTTTACTACAATGTTTTTTTTGTGTCCTAAATAAGTAACAAATGACCGTTAAATAATTGAGGTGAACAAACAGCAGGAATAACTTATGTCTACATACAGTTCTAGCACTTTGATGTTACGGTGTCTTGCAGTTAGCAAATTCAACTGGCTTCCGCTTGCTAAATTGTGGCTAGCCTTACATAATTAACATCAAGATGAGTAGCGCTAAGTAAACAGTACCTCATTAAAGCCCCCATGAAGAACCTCATCCAGCAAACTTCCTCTAGAAAGTGAAGCGATCATCTTTCCACTCGGAAACCCATTTAAGTTAGCTAGCTTGTTAGCTCCATTGACTCGCCTGAAACAACGGACCCCGTAACTAGCTGCTGCTGCTGTACTCCAGAAAACGTCAACAAACAGACAATTGACTGATCGGAGGACACGGCTACCGTTACTCTGGCTGGGGGACCGGCATCAAGTCACCCAACCGCAACCACATACATGACTTCCGGTTGCAGGTTTAAAATAAACGTGTTTTTGTGAACACTTCCGCTACTGCAAGACTTCATCTTCTCTTTGAACATTATTTGAGCTATAAAAAATAATGTCAAACAATATGTTTTATTTTGTTTTTTTATAAAGGTATTATAAATGTCTAAATGAAAAGCCACCATGCAGAAAGTAACTGAGAAGAAGAAGATACCCTTAATCATCCCACAGAGGGGACATTCACATTCTGCATTGATCCATCGTCATGTGAAGTGCAGTGGGCTGCCATTATGTACGGCACTGTGTAAGGAAAGGTGCCTTGCTCAGGGACACCTCGTAAGCACTTGGTCTTTCGGGGACTTGAACCGGTGACTTTCCGGTTCCCAAGACAAGTCCCTATGGTCCTATGGATTTGGCTTGGGAGTCCCTATGGACTACTCCACCACCACCCTTGGTTCTGAATACTACCCTGCAGTCAGTCATAAGTATGTAAAAAATCTGTTACATGCTTCATCAATACAGTCAAAAGTATTATCATTAAGATATTAAATAAAAATATAGATATTAAAGTAAAAGTACTTATACCGAGGGTCCCATCACAGAATCATACAATGCATGTGATATTACTGGTGCTCATAATGTGTATCACGTTTTACTTAAAGCCTTCACATGAAATGTTTAATTATTTTGTATACTGCTGAGAAAATAAAGCTATAATAATAAGTTGATTTATATTTCGTATTAATATTCAGAACTTCCAAAGCTTTTAAAGTCATCAAATACAGTGGATTGTAAAGTACAATATGAGTAACGCGTAAATGTACTTCAAACAATTCTATCCAATAATCTGTCATTAAAGGCTAATCATTCAGCTATAATCCATAATCATTATTTTTATAAAAGTGTAGCAATTAAATCTGAAATTGGATTCTTTATGACAAGGACCAACACTAGATGGCAGCTCTTACCCAGCTAAAACCCAATACAGTATTTTTTTTTACCTCCCTCCCTCAAGAAGTAAATTACAGTATGTCTTATGGGTTGTGTTCTCTTTCATAGTTTGTGATTTAGAAGTTGCTTTGTTGTTGTGGAAAATCGTTGTATAGACCTAGAAGTAAAAATATTAAAAAGGCAATGGTTTACAGACAGACTTATATATGAACAGTTTGCAGATCTCTTCAAAATGATTTATTCCCCACACTATCAACTCTTCTCCTCGTTTCATTATTTACTAGTAAACATACCATAAGATTAGAGACCTACAAACGAATACGCAGGATCAACATCATATTTTTCAAATCCAAACATTGACAAATTACTGCAGCTAAAAACATCCATAACAGAATATACATTCCTTACATTTACATTGTTCAGCATATGTGTAACCACAGATTCCAGTTCCATGTTTTATTTGCTTTTAATGATCAAGCGTGCAGCCCTATATCCACATTATGGCTGTCAATGTACTCTGGCTATCTTTCTAGGCATGGTGGACTCGTAGGATTCGTTGTGTTCAGGCTGTTTAGAGATGGAGACGTGACTGATGCGACAGAGTCTCTCCCAATCCGGCTGGAGTGGTGTGAACGCTGCCTGGAAGTGGATTGCGATGACTGGGCAGGTTCTGGTATTTGCATGTCATTAAGATCCAGCATGTGACCTGCAGAAAAATTGCAAGTTAGAGTAATGTAGAGACAATGTGGTGACTGTTTAGTCTTAAGTCCACAAAAGTGTTAAACAGTGTCATGTCCTGTATTTACCAATTTGCAATGTGGTCTGATCCAGTATGTTGAGGTAAGGGAGGTAGATGTTGCTGGGTCCAGGAGGAGGGTAGCACATTTTTCCATCATCCGACACCACTCTCTGACCAAAAACACTTAGCTGAAGCAAATGGAGACAAGGCGATTTTAAGCTTTCTGAATTCTGAATAGTAGAAGTATATAAATGCATGTCTGTGTGTTTGTTTACCTGGTTTGTGAGAAATTTCTGTGTCAGTTTGAGAATTGTGGTGCTCTGTACTCCTCTTAAGTCGCTGAGCAGCAAAGTGGCACGAGCCAGAGTCAGACTGGATCCTGGAGGCATGCATGTACGTTCAGACAGCAGGGTCACTGCATCCTACTCACATGCATTCACAGACACAACACAGGAGTACTTTAATGACTTAATATCAATACATTGGACACACTTTGTAGACACGGCAGCAGGTGACAGAAAAAAACTGCAACAGAACAGAAATTCTAAATATATACTTCAAGTTTTATAAAGGACGGCTGATTGATAGATGTGCGACAACTGATCCTTAGTGTCAGTTGTCGCACACATAGAGGGCATAAAATAGGAGGACATTTGATCTTCAGAGTTCCAAGAATGCTGTCAAAATAACAAAGTACTTAATCATGTGGCTGTGATAGTAGTGGGTATTACTCTGCGTCGTGGCAGCAGAAACCTCCGTTTGGAATCCGGGTCAGCAGTACTAAGCTGGTCCTTTGTTGTGGCTCTAACTCCCTTTGTCTCTAAAACAGTTTTGACATAGATGAGAGAGACTCAGGGCTAGTGGCGCAACGGATAACGCGTCTGACTACGGATCAGAAGATTCTAGGTTCAAATCCTGGCTAGCTCGGTTTCCTTTAGCAAGGCAGTCACTTAAACAATACGTCTCATGAGTACTGACTGCATAAATGATTCTGATCCTGTGATGTCATGCATTCATTCATTTTTGGAGGCTTGTACGACTTTTTAGTGCTACTTGATCATTTGTATTTCAAAAACAAAATCTGGCCCTACAGTAGTCTCTGATAAACCCAATGTGCAACTCAAACCTGCCGTGTAAAGGGGGTATAGCTCAGTGGTAGAGCATTTGACTGCAGATCAAGAGGTCCCTAGTTCAAATCTGGGTGCCCCCTCAACAGTTTTACCCGTTTAGTTATATGTATGTAAGCAAGATATGCAAATCAACTACAAAGCACTCATTGAACCAAGGGGCTATTATTCAAAAGGTTTAAAGGCTCAAAGGTTTCATTTGTCATATGCACAGCAGATACAGTGTATATGTTGGTAATGAAAATTGTATATCCCAGGCTCCTCCAACAACTCAACATACACAGTGCAAATAAGACAAATAAAATAATGCAAAAATTAGACAAAATTAGACAAGTTATCATATCATTAACCGTCCTCTCTGTGTTTCCGCAGCAACCCCGGCTCGATGCCAGCGTCAATGTTGCTACTCTAACTCGCTCTATCTTCACTTCATTTGTAATTTGTCAGTGTAATTTATGACATCACATAAGAATACATGCAGATTAAATGAGAAGAAATCTGACATTCAGTCTTTCACCAAGCTATCACAACACAGAACTCAGAAAACTATCTGGACATATACAACGGAAACGGACACAAATGAGATCACAGGGCTAGTGGCGCAACGGACAACGCGTCTGACTACGGATCAGAAGATTCTAGGTTCAAATCCTGGCTAGCTCGGTTTCCTTTAGCCAGGCAGTCACTTCAACAGTGATAGAATAGTCATCGTACATCAGTTCCCACTCTGCCATAAGAATGAAGCGCTTGTGTCTGTATTTCGGTTAGTTCTCTGGTGAACATGTTTCTGCCCTGTGGTAATTTCCCAGAGACTCTATATGTAACTGGCTACTGGTTAGTAGAGGGGGTATAGCTCAGTGGTAGAGCATTTGACTGCAGATCAAGAGGTCCCCAGTTCAAATCTGGGTGCCCCCTATTTAAGTTAACTTGTATTCAAATGATGGGGCATGTTTTCAGGTCAGGTCAGGCTGTGAGATCCAATAACAAAGGAGTCAAGCATCTTTCACCTGCAAATGTACTTTGAAAATGAGAAAAAGGTGTGTGTGTTTGTACCTGCAACATAGCCACGCTGTCACCGGTCTTGCCTCTCTTTGCTTTCAATTCTGCACCTTCCACCATCAAAAGGGCTTGAATATCAATGTCTCCCCAACGCGCACATTCATCGAGACCCTCCTGTAAAATCCGAGTCGTCTCCACATTGATGTTTTTACCTTGAAAAAACAATACCCACGACATGTTTATATGCATATCCATACACAAAAACACAGCAGTTTCCTCATTCTATCGCTACCTCCAGCTAATGAAGTTACAGTTTTATACACATAAGTTACCCATTTGAAGTAGTTGATAATACTTAGTATTATACAAGTATACATCCAGTACTATATTACATAAAAGGGAAGCGCTGCCATAGAAAGCGTCTATCTGCTATTTTAAATTGTTCTCTGATGTCTACAAAGAAGGTATATAACTTTGGTTGATCCAAAAAATGTCCAGATGTGGTTTTACAGGCCCACTTATAACCCTATGATTTGGTCCTAGAATGAACAAGCTGAATGGCCTTATTTGGGGCTCATTTAAATAATTATGACGAGCTCTGCTCTGATTGGCTGGTTTACAAGGAGCAATCCGTGGCTGCCTCAGAGCCCACAGAAGTAAGTGAAGTTCGGAAACTGTGAGAGATGAAACATGGAGGCTATTGGCATCCAACCTTACATGTTTGAGCCTTTATCGGAGGAGGAAACCGAGGAATTTCAAGAACAGTCAGTCAGATTGGAGAGCAACGTTACGGAGGGGTAAGTGTTAGCGTTAGTGTTTCCAGCAGCTGGTGTACGCCAATGTTGGGGCTGGACTACCGTGTTACCTCACACACAGGGATTGTTGTAATTCGCCCGTTTTACCGCTGTGATATGTATATTCATGATTTGCACGTGAAGGAGGAGACAATGGTGTTTGAGGTTCACGGTATGTCAGTTCAATGTACCGAACTCTCCTTATTCAACTATGTCAAGGTAAATACAGTTTTCCATTCTATGGCACCTTTACATATCTGCTTGACATGTAATGTTCACCCAAATGTTTTAGCCTGCAATACACGACTCAGAAAAAGAGAGCACAAAACAACACATGAACAGACCTGGCATCAGCTCAGCAGTGCCAGGGATGTGTGAAGTGAGGCTGCGGACCAGAGCCAGGCGGCAACGCAGCCACATAGGGGGTCCAACTCTCTCACCTGCCTCAACTGCTCTGGGCGAGTCTTCATGCTGTGTGTGTGAAACACTGCAATGTTGAGTAACCTTTAGACAGTATATTACAGACACAGTATGAACACATATACAGTGGGGCAAAAAAGTATTTAGTCAGCCACCAATTGTGCAAGTTCTCCCATTTAAAAAGATGAGAGAGGCCTGTAATTTTTATCATAGGTATACCTCAACTATGAGAGACAGAATGGGGGAAAAAAATCCAGAAAATCACATTGTAGGATTTTTAAAGAATTTATTTCAAATGATTGTGGAAAATAAGTATTTGGTCAATAACAAAAGTTCATCTCAATACTTTGTTATATACCCTTTGTTGGCAATGACAGAGGTCAAACGTTTTCTGTAAGTCTGTAAGGTTTCCACACACTGTTGCTGGTATTTTGGCCCATTCCTCCATGCAGATCTCCTCTAAAGCAGTGATGTTTTGGGGCTGTCGCTGGGCAACACAGACTTTCAACTCCTTCCAAAGATTTTCTATGGGGTTGAGATCTAGAGACTGGCTAGGCCACTCCAGGACCTTGAAATGCTTCTTACGAAGCCACTCCTTCGTTGCCCTGGCGGTGTGTTTGGGATCATTGTCATGCTGAAAGACCCAGCCACGCTTCATCTTCAGTGCCCTTGCTGATGGAAGGAGGTTTTCACTCAAAATCTCACGATACATGGCCCCATTCATTCTTTCCTTTACACGGATCAGTCGTCCTGGTCCCTTTGCAGAAAAGCAGCCCCAAAGCATGATGTTTCCACCCCCATGCTTCACAGTAGGTATGGTGTTCTTTGGATGCAACTCTGCATTCTTTCTCCTCCAAACACGACGAGTTGAGTTTTTACCAAAAAGTTCTATTTTGGTTTCATCTGACCATATGACATTCTCCCAATCCTCCTCTGGATCATACAAATGCCCTCTAGCAAACTTCAGACGGGCCTGGACATGTACTGGCTTAAGCAGGGGGACACGTCTGGAACTGCAGGATTTAAGTCCCTGGCGGCGTAGTGTGTTACTGATGGTAGCCTCTGTTACTTTGGTCCCAGCTCTCTGCAGGTCATTCACTAGGTCCCCCCGTGTGGTTCTGGGATTTTTGCTCACCGTTCTTGTGATCATTTTGACCCCACGGGGTGAGATCTTGCGTGGAGCCCCAGATCGAGGGAGATTAGCAGTGGTCTTGTATGTCTTCAATTTTCTAATAATTGCTCCCACAGTTGATTTCTTCACACCAAGCTGCTTACCTATTGCAGATTCAGTTTTCCCAGCCTGGTGCAGGTCTACAATTTTGTCTCTGGTCTCCTTTGACAGCTCTTTGGTCTTGGCCATAGTGGAGTTTGGAGTATGACTGTTTGAGGTTGTGGACAGGTGTCTTTTATACTGATAACGAGTTCAAAAAGGTGCCATTAATACAGGTAACGAGTGGAGGACAGAGGAGCCTCTTAAAGAAGAAGTTACAGGTCTGTGAGAGCCAGAAATCTTGCTTGTTTGTAGGTGACCAAATACTTATTTTACCGAGGAATTTACCAATTAATTCATTAAAAATCCTACAATGTGATTTCCTGGATTTTATTTTCTCATTCTGTCTCTCATAGTTGAAGTGTACCTATGATAAAAATGACAGGCCTCTCTCATCTTTTTAAATGGGAGAACTTGCACAATTGGTGGCTGACTAAATACTTTTTTGCCCCACTGTACAGACACCAATTACAATCCATCACCATTCTAGTGACCCACTGTGGTTATGTGCGAATAAGCAAACATTACATTATCACATTTGAGCTGCTAACAAATTCTAGAGGTACCACATTCATGGTGTCCAGTTCCATTGCTTCTTTTGGTTGTAATGTTGTCATTCTCTGTAATGTTTACAGGACACACCTATAAAGGGATTTCTTAAGTTGCGGTGTGTGAAAGGATTTGATTTTGCAACTCATTCCTATAACACCATACCCGTTCACTCGGGGTGTGCAGTATGTCAGACGCAGGAGAGCCATTTATGATCCCTTTCATGATTACAGGAGACGTCTGCAGCAGCATGAAGGAGGAAATTGCCATCTTAGAACTGGAAGAGGACATTAAGACGGTTAGGGTAGTCTTCTTCGTTGTGGCTTTCACTTACTTTATTTGTACCTAGTTTTAAATACTTCTGAAGCAGATACTTTAACACATGTTACAAGGCTAGTTGAGCAACGGATGACACGTCTGACTACAGATAAAAAGATTCTAGGTTCAAATCCTGGCTAGCTCTGCATCCTTTAGCCAGGAAATACACACATACTGTATGGATGTAAACACACACAGCACACAACATACCTATATGCAGCATTGCCTTGCTGCAGGTACAGGCTGGCCTTCAGAAGTTTGGACTCTATTGTCAGTTCCAGGTTCTCCATTTTGCTGCAGGTCAGAGAGCTCAGTTGCTGTGAGAAGGGGTGCAACCAGGAGGACACTACTTCTAGCAAAATAAACTACAACAGAGAATAAGACAGATATGAGTAAGTTAACCAAAAAAACATAGTTTGTGTAAGTCTGCCAAAAATAAAGCTGAATTTGCATAAGGTGACAAAAACCTTAATCGTTTCTGGAGTTAGATTCTCCTTCTTGGTACCAAAGGTAAACATTTTTGGCTCTTCTGTGTTCAGACTGGAGCCCTCAGTGTCCAGTCTGTCCTCTTCATGGTGTTTTGAGGTCACTGAAAAAGCTTCTCCTTCAACAACGTCTGAAAAAAATGTCCCGTTTGCATGAAAAGCTGTCCTTAAGTTCAATAATATCAAATAGATAACAGACAGGAGAAAGTAGCCTTGCTTGCAGACCTGGATCAGGGGGCGCACGCACGGTGTTACTGAGTGCCAGGACTAGTTGAGTGCGAGCAAGTTTGAATCGGAGGCCCAATGTGGATCCATACAGCGTGCTGACCTCTGGAGCAAACTCGCAGTTTATAAGTTCCTCCAAAGCCTAACCAAAAATGAAAAGCAAGCAAATTTGGAAATCACTCAAATATATTTTGGAAAAATGAACACAGAGTCAGATAACAGTTTAATATATATTGTCTTATGACTATTAGAAGGTATGTAAGATTGTATGGCACTTTGGACCGATGTTTTCTAATATGTCAGGAACACCAAAGGTTGAGATGTTGTGATTAGGGCTCTCATTTTCAAGTTTTTGTGGATGGACAAATATGATTGCTTTATAATTCATCATAAATTATGTTAATAATAAATAAACAATGTTTAAAATAAACAGTGTTTGATATTTTAACCTCAGGGTACTCCGGAGGAAACTTAATTCACTTTGCAGGATGCACATATTACCTCGGTCTTGTTGCAAAAACCACCCGGCAGGGCTTTATAGCTCAAATTTCCATTCAAAAGTGACTTCTCCTTCTCCATTTGTAGTGTGTTTCTGCTGTGATCCACAACGTTACCATGGATTCCTGATATTTTTTAATAGCGCGTTAACTTTGAGAGCACTAGTTCTGTTATATAAAGAAGGGCATTTGCACCTGGACCTGGATCATGATTTATGATACCATTCTTCCACCCTAAACAACAAAAGACTTCATTTGAATTCTAAATACTTCAGAAAACTAAAGAAATCCTACATAAAAAGTACCTCAGTATTGTCCAGGAGAGATTTGTTGCTGTAGAACATCTTCACAGGCTGCAAAATAAGCACAATTTCTAATCAAAATATTGGCATATACAGCATAAAATACATAACAATGCCTACAAAAGAATGCAGAAGCAGCACTAGCACAAATACGTTATGGTTTTACTTGGAGATTATCTTTGGTTGTACAGTGTCCGTAGGGCGGAGGGATCCCTGTTCCTTGTGTGAGCTGAACTGCGTCCTTTACAGCCTCAGTGAACAGACACAGTTCAGTAAGGGCACGCATCTGCAGAAACACAAACCCAGACTGAGATCTCTATCACAACCATGACAAGAAAACATTACATACAAACACTATATGTATGCAGAGAGGACAACAACAATGCTGACCTTAAGTATTTTGGCCTCAATGGTGCGCTGGAAATCTCTGCACACAGACCCCACAAAATGAAGGTAAAGGGCTAGTATGGGCAGAAGCTGAAATAAGAAACCAAATGTAAAAAGTAACTGCTTTTTCTCTTGAGGACTGCAGTTAAAAATGAGGACAGACTGTCAGTGTTTGTGTGTGTGTGTACCGTGATGTAGTAGCCTTCGGTGTAAAGCCAGTGGCAGACGAAGTTCAGGCTGACTACAGTGGTGCTGAGGGGAACCCTGTGAGGCTCAGAGAAAAGGTCCACTCCGGGGAGCAGTTCATCTCCGATGCTGTGAGAGGCGTACTGAATGTCGCCCTGGGGCTGAGCCAGGGAGCAGCACAGCACACACTAGGGAAGTAGGTCACACACATACATAATAAAGCAAATAGTTTACAGTCCTGAGAACAAAGAAATCTCCTGCCATCACTTCTTCAATAGTGCACTAAGCATAGAATTCATATTTCTGAGAGAGATGATCATCCTAAGAGATAAGATATGACTTTATTTATCCAGATAGAAATTCCTATGCCAGACTTATAAAAGACTCACTACAACAAACATAACAATAATAATAATAATAATAAAACTGTACACTAACAGTGCAGTAATAGAGAAAATTAAACAACAAACTAAAAGAAACAAAGATAGACAAATAATGACTGTAAGAAACTGTACAGAGAGTACATCCTCTGGAAGTATTACCTTAAAGAAGTGTGCAGACATGAGACAGCAGTTTGTACGCTGGCTGATATCAGCAGTTAAGATGTACCTGTAGATCAAAACACATTGTCAGAAGCAGGACTATTTTACAGATATGTTCTTGCAACACACACACACACACACACACTCACACACACACACACACACACACAACCAATGATGACCCTCCTGACACTTACTGGGCAATCTTAGCAGTCAGCACAGCAGCCTGCAGACATCCCCAGATGCCAGCCTGTTTCAGGGTTTCCTGCAGGGAGCCACCCTCAAGTGACACTCCATCCCAGTTCTCTACAGCACCAGAGCTCTGTAAGGCACAGTCTACAGCTTTACTCCAGTATGAGTGTGCTGCCCTGGGGGTAAAACACAGGCAGGAAGGAAATGATTACAAGAATGAAAGGAATATCATGAAAGGTACAGACGTTTAAAGGTAAAAGCATATAATACACAAGCCAGCTGACAGATTCTTACCCCGGGTTTCCATTGTAGAACTCTAGGTTTCCCTTTTCATGCAGCGCCAGAACTCTGAGGGAATCATGATGGTTGGCCCGCAGATACTCTGAGGAGAAGTTGGATTGAGATGGCGAGGAAGGTTAGACGTTTAGGACTCTGACTCACTGAAAATATTGAATATTTAATTATATTTAATAACTTAAATAAATGTTTTATATCAACAGGTTCCACATAAATGTATCAGGTTAGTTGAAAGAAATACTATAAAGTCTGACCTATTTTTTTAAGTTGTATTTATTAATATTATTGCTTTCCTTTAACCTAATACAATTATGTGTCATTTGTTGACATAATACATTTAGTTTAAGTAACCGGAAAAAAAACTGAAACATTGACTTTAATTGAATGTAGGAAGTCAATACATTTCACAAAGCTGTATTAGGTTAGTTAAAAGCAATAATATTAAGTTAAACCTAATATTTTTTCTTTAAAGTTAATATTATTGCCTTTTACTAACCTAGTACACTTCTGTTGACATAATACATTTCAATAAAGTCAACAATTCAGTTTTTTTTAAGTTCTTCATTGATACATTCACATTATAATCTTGTCATGCAGTCTGCTCACTATCACTATCCCCCTTTGTCAATACGTGCCTTCTTTCGTTTGCTTTAGAAGTATTTGGTGCTCTTACTAATGGAGGCAGAGTATGCAGCACTGACAGTCGGCATGTGTTCAGGGCTGATGGGGAGGCTGTAGAGAGCATTTGGGGAGCTGTAATCCTCGTCGGACAGGTCACAAGGTTGTATGTTTGGAGACGGCATAGCTAAGGGATTGAAATCAACCAGACTTGTGGAATGGCTGAGAGTTCTGCTCTGACACTGCTGCACCTGTGCCGTAAAACCTTGAGAGACACGAACAAATCAGTGAAGGGTTTCAAACAGATGCTGCGTGAATATGTATGTCCAATCATTCAGCACTTACAGGGCTTTGTGTATGCAAGCAGCTGCAGCAGTAAGGAGCGACTATGCTGGAAGACCTGAAGACAGTGTGGTCTTCTCTCGAGGGCTTGACGATAACAGCTCAGTGTGTCTTCTACATCCAGAGGGACGCACACAAGCGACATGGAGTGCTGTATCTCTGCACCTTAGACACAGAACCACAAAGCATGAAAAGCTTCCCTCTCTGTGTAGAATGTTGAATCACTTGTCCCGGTTCCACCATCATTATGCTATTTGTTCTTATTAATAACATTTTAATTGTGCAACAGGTAATAAAACAACTTACAAGCAATAGTTTAAAGTCTTAAAGTATCTTGACATGACATGACATAAATGAGGCCGGCTTTAAACCTTTAAAGTCGTCTGTGTCTCGAGGAGTTGAGTTTGTGAGTTTTTTGTGAATTGGTGTCCGAGCAGGGTGGGGGGTCCACCCTATGAGCAGCTGGGAGTCTGCGTAGCTTCTGTAAGTTACCTGAAATATAGAAAAAAGTTAGCATCACAAATAAATATGTACACAGTGTGTGAAAATGTTTCTGGTGGTGCTGAATGATAACGGTAACATCTCATTTCATACAAAGCCAAAAAAGCAACAAAATGCTATAAAATAATTAGGGTATTATCATTATTATGCAAGGGAACACAAAAGCCTGCCATATTGGAACATGTTTCTGTGTGTTGGCATGAGCTACCTCCTTGCCAGTGGCCTTCTGTGTCTTGACATGGTGTGGCTGAGGGACTGCAGGTCCTCCAGAAGAATGAATCCTTTCGAGCAGCTTCCTCTGAGCAAGGACTACTAGAGGAGTGACAATAGAGGCATAACGTTCCCTGCGACAGACAGAAAAACAACAGTATCAAAAAAAGGGATGTTAATGTGTGAAAATCCTCAAATTGCCTTTGATGATGATAACCTTCTGCTCATTTTTACTATTTGTTTTACTCCTTGTTGAAGCTGAACTTGTAATATAGTCTTCTCTTTACTCACCGTGTATAATTGTTAAAAACTAAGGCAAAGTGGGCCAGGCTTTCCCATTTGCCACTGTCATGGAGACGCTCGAGAGTGTGCAGCAACAGGGTGCGGACCCAACGCAGGTCCACCTGGGTTCCGTTATCCAGCGGGGCAGAGAAGTGGAGACTGGACTCTAGTTCATCCTCAGTCAGGTCCCTGTCATACGCACTCCACAGCTAAAAGATTACGATGAAAGTAGGTTTAAATCTGCTTTTGCTCAGATGACAAGATGCACATAGTAGTGACAATAGCTACCATCAGTACCAGGCTTCCAACATGTTCCTAAACACTAAATTCAAAGACATTCAAAACCCAAAATCAAGACCCAAAAATCAAATCCTTGTTCCATGCCGATAAATGAACATGGGATATATATCTGATTGCGACACTTGCCCCAAGTCTGTTCAGCATGTCCATGATGAGGTCAGCAGCCAGCACCAGCAGTGGGGTGAAGGTGGTGTTCAGCTGGTCCTGGAGGGGGGAAGGTAGGTCCAGTTGAGCAGCTCTATCCACTAGGACAGTGATTCGGCAGCTTTGATCCCACAGGGTCTGACACACACACTGCAGAGTGGTCCAGTGGCTGCCACGGTGGGCCAACACCTGGAAATATTAAAGAAAGACACATTAAAAGCATCTGGATTATAAACTTGTGTTTGAGAGCAGGTCCATGTATGTGTGTGCTGTACCATGGCCCTTCGTAGATGTAAAGCAGCTTTGTTAATTGAATCCAGAACCAAGGCAGTGGTGTGTCCATGCGTCTCAATCGGCTGTTCCACAGTTTGAGAGCAGTCCTCCCCCTCCTCACAACTCTCCTCTGTAACATCATCACCTCTGCTTGCTAGAGAGAAAAGATTGGTGCTGAAACAGAAACCGGTTGATAGCTTTCCTTCTTATTTTTATAGAGTGTTCCTCACCCTCCTTTTTATTCCTCTCTTTGTGTGCAGCCACGTGATCCTTAAGAGAGGAGCCTCTCTCTGAGACAAACTCGTGTTTAGAAGACTGTTGTCGCTGCCAGTTTCTCCGCACCAGTAAACCAGAGTAAGCCAGAGAGAAACACAATGGATCTAACTGCCCGTAACTGAAACAAGAGACGTACAGAACATCACATCAAAGGGATTAAAGTTCACATGTACTTGAAGCAACCTTGAGCTAGTTAATGTGACTAATGAAACAGAAGATAGTAAAGGTAATGAAGCTGGAATCAGGTGAATGAACCTGGGCTGCAGGGCTCCTCCATGCAGCGTGTCCAGGCCCTGGTAAAGCAGAGCTAAATGTGCTTGAGCCACGATGTAGTTGAGGTGAGACTTCCACACTCTCTCATCGCAGCAGATGTTCCTCAGCTGAAACTGCTTCTTGTGCCGCTGCACCACAGAGGTCATCATGGCAAGCAGGTTCTCCACACCCTGCAAATCCCTACAAACACATGCACAGACTTACAGTTCAAGTGAACCCATACTGTATATAATATCACACAAACCCAGACAGATGTTACCTGTTCGTTCTCACTCTCTGAAGCATGCTCTGTGGCATGTTCTGCTTTAGTTTCTTTCTTGCATCATCGTGTGAAGGTGTGTTCTTGTTCTGCTACAAACAGCAAATTGGTTAAGATACATTCCGTACATTTAAGACTAAGATTTGGAATTATGGCACAAAGCTTTCAAACATTCAATACAGTGTGTTTTCTAAAGTGTTTCAACTAAATCCAAAAGTTGCTTTGAATATAACGTGGCATTGGTCTTTGCACACATGTTCAGGATATTGTAGGTCCTTGTGTTTCTACATGTGTGTGTTGGATATTTGTGTGCACATCACTTTCACCTGTAGTGGTTCATTTGCTTTCAGAGTCTGAGCACTAATGCGTCTTTTGCTCGGACTGTTTCCCTCCAAAGATTTTGAGGACAGTCCCATCACCTTGTCACGCCTGACAAAGAGAGAAACAATTATAAGGCTTTAACAGAAAAGCAAAAACAGCTACTACCTGTAATACAGTGCAGTGTGGTCCATGCAGAGATTGACAGTAATGCTCTGTTTGGTGTTTCACATATAACATTTTTCATTTGATTATGAAATGAAACAATGATTAGGAAATTAAAGCTGACATTTTTAATAAACCCTTTTGTCATAACACTGAGATGAATCGTAAAAGCACACCTGTTAAGAAATTCAAACATGCTTTGACCCCACTTCAGCACAAGGTCTAGTTGGCCTTCCTCCATGGTTCTCTGGAGAAGAAGTGTTGCAAACTCAATAAAATAGACCTTCCGTCTGATCTTCATCACTATAAAAACGCACACATACAAACACAAGCGTCAATGAACAACACCAAATATTGATTACAGAATGATCTGAGTATGTCCAGCTTACCGTCCAGATAAGCCTCCTTTAAGGGGCCGTTGGAGATCACATCGTACAATATGGAGGGATCCTCACAGCCAGTCAGCGGGCGGGCAATGTCTGCAGAAAATGTGCAATGTAAAGCACAAGAGAAACTGTAACATCTTTTAATATGCTTCACAAAGTTATGTTACAGAACTATTACAAAATTGACAAATTGCCAGCGTAGGTTCTTTTGAATAGGGTTAGAAACCGTTTATTTACCTAACTATAGCTTAGCTTTTATTACTAAATCAATAGCAGGCCCTGTGTGTGTGTGTGTGTGTGTGTGTGTGTGTGTGTGTGTGTTACCATTGTCTGCTGGGAGAGCTGCTTCAGATGGGATTTCTTTCTTGTTCTTCTGATACAGTGCCTTCAGTTGGAAACTTATCTTTATTTCAGCCTTGATTTCAGCATGATCTTTCTTTTTCTAAACACATAAACAAACCACTTCAAATATAACATGTAAAGTAGTTCATCAGCAAAAAATAACTCTCTTTTTGAAGAATATGTACATATAAAGAGTACTCATTTTAATTGAATTGAATTGAATGATGTTAAGTCATTTTAAATGAGTAAATGATGTAGTTAGTCTCAGTTTGTTCATGTGTTTACACCCATAGCTTTATTGGCAAGTCTGCTGATCTGCAGCTGGGCATCGTAGATCTCTTGGAGCAGCCTGCGACCACAGTCCATCACCGCAGAAGCCATGTAATGCTCTCTGAGCACACGTAGCGCCTGGTCAGGGAGGAACAGACATGATTTTGTGCAAAGCTGCCAGTTAGTTATCATTTGGGATATCTGGAAATGGTGGCAAAAATGTCTCAATACATTTTGAAAAGTGTGCAGGTATACTAATGCTAAAGGTTCAGCATGCAGAAACATGTTATTGTATAAACACACATAAACAGAGAATGTTAAAAGGTGCAGACTCACCTTGGACAGGTAGTAGGTGATGCATGCTATCATGTGCATAAACGACTCTGATGCGTTTCCACTCCATTTTTGTTTAAGGAGTCCTGAATTCTCCTCCAGAACTATCAAGCATTTTTTCAACACCTGCACATCACAGCACAGACACAAGCTTTAACACACATTCTTATACACTTTTTAGTTTGTATTATGTTATATTGTTGACTAAATATTTCACTTGTATGACAGATTACAGACTCCTACGGATGACATATTGCATACCTGAATTACTTGGTCGCAAGTGATCTGATGGAAGATTATTGGTGCTAAGAGGCCATAACAGCTGACTGCAGCTTGCACGGCAACGCAGCCCGTCATTCAACCACATGGCCAGGTCCATGGCCACCAGCATTCGCTCACACTCTGCCAGTCTGGTTTCCTGTATACACACACATTTATTTATGTTCATGTAAAAGTTAGAACCTGTCACATCAATACAAGCAATAACGACATATACTTTCACATTGTGATAATGCTAACAATGATAACTATCAAACACATCTTCAATACACACTATATTAATCATTTTCCAGATTCATTTCTTTTACCTGTTCCCAGATAAACGGTCCATTTTCACTATTCAGCAATCCCTGCTGAATGTTTATCTCTGTCTCAATGAAGATGGAAGTGAGGAACAGCTGACACAGCAGAGGAGAGGACTGTTGCAGGGTCTGGACACGCAGCCTTCAGTATGGCGAATGGAGGAAGAGCAAAAGGAGATTAACAAATGTAACAGCGTACCTTGGCTTGAGCTGTGGTTTCCCTTCTCACCCTGTCATGGCAAGTCTGTCCTGTGTGCTGTTGGCTCCAGAGTCGGGGTCTGTATAGTGGATCCACAGTTCTCTACAGGCTCTCTTTGCAATGGCATAGTGGTTCGTTTGAAATGCAACCTGAGGAAGGAGGGGAAAAATCCATAATCCTGCTTGTTCTCGGGCTCTGTGGGAAACACTGTTAGAGTATCCATCAGTTTGGCATGGGCTGAAATCCTAACTATGAGCAACAGCTGTGTGAGTTAGTGTTACTCATTATAACACCTACTGGCTTTCAAACTGACACCCAAATACAGCAGCATGTAAATAAGGGTTTCCATTCCAGAAGATTGGTGCTGAACAACTCAAACAAGATTTGAAATTACCTGAGAAATGTCACTTTTTGACATTTATAGAAGATTGTCAAAATGAAGCAAATAAAATTCCGGTCAAATGTAATCTATGTTTATTGAGCTTAATAAAATTGTTATGCAGGTTATTTGAAGAATGACATCATCAATGCCTGTAGATTTATAATGTTTTGTTCGTGTTTTTCCTGTTAAAAAACTGTAATTACCGGATTGGAGATCCCTAGTTTATATATGTGTTAGGGTGAAAGATTTGGACAAGAGCTCGTCTATTCTTCACCAAGAAAAAGCACCTGGAATCAGCAAGCAATGAGGTATGTGAAATGATAAACTAGTACTGAGACATAGCGTACCTGTGCCAAGTGAGCCAAAGTAGAGAGCAGTGGTACCGGCAAGGATGCCAGCAGTGGAAATGTTGAATCTCCTATGCCGTTACCAAGGAGCTTTCCCTGGCTGTTGTAGGCTGCTACTGCAAACACATACTTCTGGTTCGGCTGCAGCCCCTCAACCCTCATCACGCTCTCTCCAGATACTGATGGTACCTGAAAAAAAACAGACTTCATATTATGGGAGCACACTAGATTATAGAAATTGAAAACATGTGTTGTGAAAGAGATAAATTGTACCATATTTCCAGTTCCTGGCAGGCTGCAGTCCCCAAGGCGGACTTTCCAATTAATGCCCTCCGCTGGACGTCCGCAGAGCTGATACCAGTACACCTTGATAACAAGAAGAGATCATTATAAAAAGAATAGAGGTGGGGATTGATTATTTGCTAACTTTTATACTAACTAAAGTCAATCTCACCTGGTTTTCGGAATTATAGGGTGCTGGGGCAAAGGTAAAGGAGAGGTAAGTGCGTGAGAGTAGGATGGGGGCAGGTGGAGGGTTTTCTTTATTCTCGTTCTTTCCTTTATCTTCAGCTGGAGTTTTACAGGTTGAGAGATACAGTTTCCTTTCTTCCACCCCTGCTTTCTCTATCAGGGTGGAGGCCTCCTGTTAAGAACATGGAGAAGCATGTTGAAATGTCCGTACACTTGACAAAAGCTCACCTCAATCACCAGTCCTCAGTACAAGTGGCTTGCATTGCAGTGGCTTTAATACACGTTACTGTGTTGAGAGTTCTGTGTCTGTGAAAGTGTGAATGAAGTTTGTAACCTCCAGCAGACTCTTGGTTTTCTTGCTGTTATTTGGCTCCATGCTGTTGTGCGCCATCAAGGCTTTCTGGATCAGGAAAAGAGCTTTGGACACCTTGTTCTTCTTGATCCGATTCAACAGTTCTGACTCTGTGACTAGACACAAGCAATAAAGTCCCAAGACCTAGTTAGACCCCATTATTTGTGTCTACAATCAGTCAGGTTTTATTCGCAAAGGTTAAATATTTCTCAGAAAACATGAAGTGACACTGACCTGCATTCAGCTGCAGTAACTTCAGAGAAGCCCTGTGGTGAATGATGTCCAGCTCTAGATAAAGGTCTGCTGCCAGCAGGAACACACGTTTGGACTGAGCGTGTTGAGAGCTTTCAATATCTGATTTTGCCTCAGCTTCCACTTCTTCTTTATCCTTCCCACTTATTTCACCATCTTTATTTTCCTCTTGCAACGATGTCAAAGAAGACATAGGAGTTGATGGAATGAGGGGACGAAATTTCTATCAGAAAAACAGGTTTTTAGTAACAGTGTATTTTCTCATTCACTGAGTCTACTCAAATCTTGTATTCTGTTATTATTTGTATGTTCTCATCTGACAATACAGTGAATTACAGGCAACACCTGGCTAACAATGGCGAGGGACAGGTAGCATACCTGCATAAAGGCATAGTCAGTGATTGCTGAGGAATCCTGAGGCAGTAATGCAGCTACACCCTCTGCCAGGGCGTCAAGACCCCGCTCCACCACCACACACACTTTCTGAAGCAGCTCTGTACTTGAACTCTACACACAAACACACACATAGACACAATATGTTTAATTGGTTATTTTTTAAACATTCTCATATAAACTCACTTTAAATCATAATAAATAATGTATAATTTGACGCCATGCAAAGGCAGTCAATCCTACAGTGTATCATACCTCAAGAGTAGAGAAAGAGTTTGGCTTCACACTTTCACAGTCTGCCTCAAAAGATCCTAGACCTAAGACATGAAGATACTTATATTCAGCAATGATGATATGACATGTAAGTGTGTGTGAAGTGTGTGTGTGTGTGTGTGTGTGTGTGTGTGTGTGTGTGTGTGTGTGTGTGTGTGTGTGTGTGTGTGTGTGTGTGTGTGTGTGTGTGTGTGTGTGTGTGTGTGTGTGTATGAGAGAAGTATTCACAAAAGGATTACAAGAGATGCTGTCCTACAGGGCAGTAGAATTTGAATCCTCACCTGGACATTGTTTGCTGTATTCAGCTGCACTCTCTAGCAGCATGGCCCATGTGTGAATCATCTCTGCCATTATTATGCAGTCAACAGTTGCCAGGTTACAGGCCAAAGCCACCTCACACAGCATGGACAGACACCACAGCCACTGCAATGTTACATGTGTTAAGAAATCCAACCGATACCTACATTTAACAATCACTTGCTTCCACCACCCTGAAGTAATGTTCGGCAATGCTTACTTTTCAAATAAATACCTTATCGTAATGATCCAACTTTTCAAGGTTATTTAGAGGCTCTATGTTTGGCCGCGGCTCCCTCTGGATCACCAGCTTCACTTGACCCCAGAGAAATAATAAAACATCCAAAACCAGGTCTCCATCTAGCTGCACCTCCTACACAAACACACACAACAGTACATAGAGATGGACAATGGACTCTACTTCTAACTGTATCCTAGTCCTTGGCAGATCAACACAAACAGAAACACAACTTACAGGAGCAGAGGCACATGCAGACTTGTGCAGGGTGTCTACCAGGCCGATGAACTCATCATTCATTGAGAATGAAGAAATGCGTTTGCCTGTTGGAAACATCAAACAACATGACAAAATAAATTCAGTCAGTGATGAAGCAAGACACATTTTGGGCATATAATCAATGCTAGAATATGAACAGCCCGTCAGTTAATATTTGACAGGAAGAAACTTGGTAAGAATATAGATTTGACAGCCCAGTAAATGCCAGAAGGTTGTGGAAGGATCAATGAAGTCTGGGATGCAACAACACATTTCTTATGATTATCCTTTATAGAACATTTATTTTAATCCATAAATGTTTGGAATATCTGGCACATTGTCATTTTTGCTACCCTCACTCGTGTTGTCCTCTTTCGGGTGGCTCCTCTGGGAAGACAGCAGAGTGTTGAAACTGTCGAGTAAAGCTACCTCCAGCTCTGCCCTCCTGTAAGACTGACCTTCCACACCCTGGCACAGAGAAACAGTAAAGACTAGTTAAGATTATTCAGAAACAGAACACATTCAATTGGAAACATGAGAATATGGAGACCGATAGAAAGTTATATATTCCCATTTTCTGAATGAGGAGATCATGTGTGCTACTCACAGACAAAACCTGCAGCATCTCTCTGGACAGTTCAGTGAAAGCCTCTGTCTGCTTGTACTGAAAAAGCATCTTAATGAACCGCATCGCAGACATGATGGGTACTCTGTTTCCTCCTAACAATATAAGACATCACATTACTCATGATAAATGATGGACATTGAAATGTAAGAGAAATGTAGAGAAAAGTGACAAACCTGTAACGGCTAAATCCAATAAGGTGGAGGTTGGTGTCAGTGCACTGAGACATCCAAGAGACTCGCTAGTAGTTGCAGCTCCTTCAAATCAGGAACATACAAGCATATAACTCATTACACAAATCCCTTTTAAAATCCAATCTTTTTTGTTGTGTTTTTTTTACCTACCAGATAATATACTGATGCCGGCAGACAGGAGCTCCAGGATCACCTCCTGCAGCTCTGGTTCATCTGGCATCCTCGTATCCAGGAGGCGTCTGGTGCTGTCCCAAAGTGCTTCCAAAATGCCCAAGAACTGCGCTGCACTGCTGTCAAACAGCGCCGATAGCATGCGCTCTGTTGTAGTACGAGGCCATGGCCCCTACAGTAGATAAAGGCAGGCGTAGAAGGACCCTTAAGGATGAGTTTTAACACTGAATATGATGATATTGATAAGTAAATATTTTTACATTGGGTATGTCCTTCAAGGTGCTTTTCATTTTATGTCTGAACGTAGACTTGGGTCTTCTTCTGGCCTCAAACACCGAACGTTTAAACAGCATGGCAGCCAGCTGAAAAAGAAAAACTGGATAACTTTGGGATAGAATGTCCCATGTTCTGTATGTGTCTCTGTAAAGGATCTTTATGGTCCTATAGAGCTCCTGCAGATGATGTCATATATGCTGGTCACGTGACGAGATACGACAGGGGCAGCCATTTTGGCAGTCATCGCGGCAGTAAATTGACAGGCACTGGCAGACTGTCAAGGATGGTGGATAACTGCTGTGCACCAGGTTGCACAAATAGGCGTGGGAAAAAGAAAGGTGTATCGTATTATCGCATTCCTAAAGACGCGGAGAGGAGGGAGAAGTGGATTGGAGCGATTAAAAGAGCCAGGAGCCTTCAGAAAAAGACTGAAAGATGGGACCCCCCGGCCGTTGGCTTTCGCTTATGCAGTGATCACTTCATATCAGGTGGGTGAAGGAATACAGTACAATGCTACAAAAAGTTTCTGGTCAGTTTAATTAAATTTAATTAGTTTAATTTAAGAAGTAGCACCCAGTTATTATAGCTAACGGACACTGTGATGTCCCTGTCCCCGGATGACACTTCCGTAGCTAGCCAAGCTAATAAACAAACAATGCTAACGTGACACTGCCTATCAAACTGGAATAATTTAATACTTACCCTTGCAGTGATGATGCCGAAGTTTTTGGATGTAAGACTCCACAGTTGAATGTTGTTTACGAAGCCGGACTGACACCATTTGTAAGCCTCCAAGCTTTTGTACGCTCTGAGGGAGTCTCCTGAGTACACTGATGGAAAGCTTACAAGATAGCTGTGGATGTCTGCGTAGCGCAAGTCGGGTACATCGTCTTCAGAGCAGGAGGTTATGCTCTTGAAAAGCACACCGGGTGAATTATATGGGTCGCTTATATTTAATCTCTCTAATTTTGTACTATAAAGCCGAATTTCACTTGAATTAAAATGAGAAGTATACTCGCTCGGTAAGAAAACACTGGCACCGGTGGTCATGTTGACTGCCAAAATGGTGGCTCCCAACCAAAAGTCACGTGACCGCAGGAGCTCTAGTATGAATTGTATTTTTTTGTGTGGAGGAGTCTCTTGCCTGGATAGAGGCTTCTTTGTAAGCTCTACGAGTCTCTCTGGTGACAGGAACTTCACTCTGCTCTTCCAGCTTTGCCAGCTCATTGATTTTTCCAAGGGCTCTCCTGGCATACTTCTGTAAACATTTGAAGATACACAAACGACACCACAAGAGGGGAATCGGACTTTCAGATCAATTCAGAAATACAAATTAGGAAGGTATTCTATGTGGCTTCTATATGTAGATCAATTATCATACAAGGCCATTTGAACAGAGCCTTTTTGACAGCAGATTAGTAATAATATAAGTATTAAAAAGGTAATAAGACTGTTAGCAGACTGGCTAAAGCAGATTAACAACAGCTGATAGTTACATTTATTATTTATTATTTCAGCCTTTGAATACCCTTTCAAACATGGCAATGATTCTGTGCTTTTAAGTTTGTTAATACAGATGACGTGTATCTTTCACCTCCGCCTTCACAGCAGCCTTGTTGTCATAGTAACACTGGCAGACAGCACAGTAGAGTGTGACAATCCACGGCAGATACTTAGCAGTCATTAGAGGAATGGAGAGCTCTAAACTGATGCTTGCCCACAGAAGGAACTCCAGCGCCTGGACAGGATCATAAACGGTGGTATAAAGGTACAACTGTATCTCGTTATAAATCACACATATTGTATATCACATTATTCATTAGGTACATTTAACACTTATGTTTAGGAGTTGTTTAGAGAGTATCAGACATTTTATAAACATATTTTGGAAAAGCTCTTAAAGGGTATCAACAGAAACAGCAGTAAAAGTCTCCTCTATCATCTACAGTAGCTCCAAGTACCTGTGCACTACAATTCATAGTCATCAGGTAACGGCAGATGGTGTAGATGTGTAATGAACCTGGAAAAGAACAAAGAGAAAAAGGTACGCTTTGCAGTTAAATATAAGCTTGTAAAATCTTGTAATTATTCATTTAACTTTAAAAATCTCTTTTTTTTTATCATATCTTAGATGACGCCCGTTACGTTATCTTGCATTTCAAGACAAGAACCAACATATTTCTGGGAATCGTAGGGTGAAGTTTGGAGGTTATTACCGTACTTTGACTATACAAAATCACAATAGATTTGTTTACAAAGTAGTAACCCTTGCATCTAGAATCTCAAACAAAAACCCTTTTGGACATATACTTAAAATGTCCTCTTGTCCTGTCTCACACGGATAACTTGCTTTGTTCTTCCCTCACACAAAAAGCAAAAACTGGACAAAACTTTATATGGTACCATTATATAGTAGCCAGCACAGATGATCGTGTTGCTGAAACGCCTGCATCATGATCCTGAGGAAGTTCAGTACATGCAGCAGTTCACGGAGTCCCTTCTGGCTGAGGACACAATGCCTTTTCTCCAACTCAAATATACACAGGGCACAACCCTGCATTGCACGGATCTACAGACACAAACAGGCACATATGCAATGTCGATATATCAAGTTTCAGGAAAAACATGTTAAAATATCAATGACCGTATTAGAAACATTTCAGTTCTAAAAAATAACAAACAAAAAGCACTGTATGCAGTGTACAGTGTACCTTCATGGCAAATGTTTCTTGGTCTGTATCAAACCCTTCAGGGAAGAAGCAGGCCATGAAATGCTTTACATCTGTGATGTCAGTTATTCTCACTGAGTTGAACTGCAGCAGGTGGAGACTGTATCCCTGCCAAAGAGCGAACTGGTACAACTACAAATATAAAAGAAAGGGAAGAAATGTTTATAGAAAATGTCAATTAGTGTTTATGTGCAGGAGTGTGTGTGCAACACTGACCAGGTTTCCTTTCATCAGTCTGATTATTTTAGACTGATACAATTATGAAGCTAGAACGTAATACTTTGGCAGGTAGGCTATTAGCTATGCAACTGTGAATTACCTTTATCCCAAAGAGAAAATCTGCCATCTGCAACATGCGCTCCTGGTAAAACTTCGAAGGCAGTCGATGTTTGTACTTTTTCCATATGTCCATTAGGATTTTCATCCTTTAAAAAGAAAAGAAGCAAATTAAAAAAGTGTGAAGTTAAATGTCATTTGTGACTGATCTGACAAGGCAACACTGACATATCTATGACTTAATGTGTATGTTGTAGCATTTTTAATAGGATGTTAAGTCAGTGACAATTAAGCACAATTAAAACTCTGACCAGGATTAACTTGAAAGAATGGTTTAAAAAGAGAATGTTTTCCAAAACAGTTGGTGCTCTTAATAGAAGAGGGAATTAAAGACATACCTGATGCCTTTTTAATTTCCTCAAAATTATTTATTAAAACGAGGCCACAAAAATGTTGTTTAATTTGACTGGTGGCCAGGCCTAATGTTGGGTTGGCTACGAACCTGCAGTTAGAAGTCAAGCGAGTCCTGCGTGTTTGCCCTCTTATGACCACTGAGAAAAGTCCTAACCTAACAACGTGGCTTAGGCCCTATTATCTTTATTAGCAGCTGAATAAACTAAAAACAACTTAAGTGCAACTTTTTTTCTTCTGGTATAGCCGCCATTGATGTAGCAATGCTTACTGTTAACTAATAATAAACAGCATTAAGATGGCCGGCTAACTAGCACCTTAATTAGCCAGCTAACACTATGTTATCTCACCCTTTAGCATGACAGTCGTTATCTCGGCTGGTAGAGGAAGCGGCTCGTTTCATCAGCGATATAAACAAGTTCATGTCTCGTTCAAAAGTTAAAACAACTGGGTTTCTTTTATCAAGTTTCCCGTAATATGAAGCGGGTAAGTCCATTTCTGCTTCCACAGCAATACTTATACCCAAGTAACAGACCTCTTCTTAGCTTACTAACGGTAAAACGTTAGCCAAAACAAACTGGTCCAAGCTACAGGAGCTAGGCACATCACCATGGTAACGACGCTAAACAGTAACTCCTACCAGAGGTGGAAGAAGTACTCAGATCTTGTGCTTAGGCACAATAAGAAGTACTCAGATCTTGTGCTTAGGTACAATAAGAAGTACTCAGATCTTGTGCTTAGGTACAATAAGAAGTACTCAGATCTTGTGCTTAGGTACAATAAGAAGTACTCAGATCTTGTGCTTAGGTACAATAAGAAGTACTCAGATCTTGTGCTTAGGTACAATAAGAAGTACTCAGATCTTGTGCTTAGGTAAAAGTAGAAGTCCCAGAGTGTAGGAATACTCTCTTACAGTAAAAGTCCAGCAATCAAAATGTTAGTAAAAGTGTAAGTGTTGATTATATTTCACATTATTAATCAAAATCTACACAGTGAATACAGGTATTAAATAAATATATTGGAGTAAAAGTACACGATTTACCCCTGAATTTAAGTGGATGAGAAGTATAAAGTAAGAAGAAATTGAATTATTCAAGTTAAGTACAAGTTCCTCAAAATTGTCCGAAAGTACAGTAGAGTACATCTACTTTACACCACTGATCACAATGATAGTAACTTAATGTGTATGGTGAGGTACCTACGTTAGCCAGTAAATAAGAGTTTACATTCATTTGTTCTCACTCACTGTAGTTTACTAAATGTTGCCTACTACATTCTCTTCAACATTAAGTTTACTCATTCACAATTAATGTATAATTTATATAGCTTTATTAGATGTTTTATTCATGTTATATTCTACCTTACGTGCACATTTTTATGTTGTATTATTGTTTCTACTTGCATGATCTTTTTCCTTTTTATACTTGTTAAATGACCATTGTTTGGTGGAAACCTGAGACTTAAGACATAAATAAGTAACCTAAATTTGAACTTTAACCTGTAGTTTATGTGATAAAGCTGGACTCCTATTCTTGGGTTGTACACTCGGTGGTAGATTCCCCAAAACTCAAAACTTTGAACAGCTTAAAAAGGAAATATGACATTCTTTTAACAAATGAGTTAGTTATGGAAATCAGGAAAGCAGTGGTTATGCAATGGTTTGAAAAAAATCTGTTTATACAAAGTGCTTTTGGATAACAGATTTAATGTGACAGGGAGGATGGAGCAGGGACAGAAATTAATTTGGTTGGCACAGCTGTTGGACTGTTGGAAAGGACTTCATATTTTACATCTGAGCTCATAGCAAAATGATAGTCTCAACTAATGCTGTCCCATACAAACTCATCAATTCCCATTCAACCTCACATCCATTCCACACAAACCTAAAGCTTCTGGCACTCAGAGCAGGGCAGGCTAATGCTCTGGCAGCTATTCCTCAAACAAACACACACACATGATCACACACAGACCCACACATAGATCCAGACAGGGGCATTTCCTGGGATATGAGTATGGGGGCATCAGCAGTACTCCGAGCCAGTGTCTACTCATGACTGTGAGAAAGGAAGGAAAGAGAGAGAGAGAGAGAGAGAGAGAGATAACTGCCACAATGCAACAGATGAAACAATGAGTGAGATGGAGGGATAAACAGTTGACATCATTGTTCCAGAAAGATCAGCCTGTTGGCAGAGTCCCTATGCAACTGGTTTGGGAGGTCATGGATGGGGGGGAGGGGGGGGACACAGAGGACGTGAATAGTGACAGAGCCACGGTGCGATGGGAGGAAAAGGCCTATAAAAACGGGTGCAAGGGAGCACAACAGCACCCATCTCGGACCAAGTCAAACCAAGAGTCTGCCTCCATCGCTTCCAACGTGTTTTACTCTGGAATCTAATCATGGATATCCCCATCCAGTATCCCTGGTACCGTAGGGCCTTCCCACAGCGACTCACTGACCTCTCCATGGCAGAACCTCTCACTGATTGGCCACTTTTCTGGCCCTTCCCCTGGTCCTTCAACTGGATGCGCCCTTCCTCAATGCGCTGGTTCAACTGGCCAGACAGTGGGTACAGTGAGGTAAGTCAGATTATCCTGTGTCTGAAAAAATATTTACATTGTCTCATGTGAAGTACCAACAGTTTGGATGCTAACCTTAAAAATGTCACCAATATCTCTTGTAAAACTTCTTATCATAAAATCAATAGGTAATGTTCTGCAGTTTAGAATGATGTGACTGGCCAGTAGATGTATTAAATGCACATACATCTTCAGTATGTGTGATTTGTTACTATGATTTCACATTATATAGTCAAATATGACACTGAAGAAAACCCTCTTTAGTTCCCTGTATCATTTTTTATGATTACAGGGCTTTTACTGATCAAATACAAGCTAACAGATGTTGTTTCTTTATAGATGCGCATTGAAAAGGATCGCTATGTCATTTTACTTGATGTGAAGCATTTCTCGCCCGAGGAGCTGTCTGTCATTGTTAGTGACGGATCCATCACCATACACGGCAAACATGAGGGCAGACAGGTCAGAAGGACTTTTAGAGAGAGATCTGCAGAAATAGTCAAACAAAATTGAATTGTTGACAATTTACTGTGTATTTTGTTTTCCAGGACGACCACGGCTTTGTGTCGAGAGAGTTTCGAAGGAAGTACAGACTTCCTGCTGGTGTGTCGGGTGCCGACGTCACCTCCAGTCTCTCGTTTGATGGTATTCTCACCATCACTGCACCTCGGTCATCCACCGGCCCTGAGCACCCTATTCCTGTTTCCTGTGAAGACGGAGCACCTAAACAGAATATGTAGAGCGGGGTGACGCTACTCACTACTACTTACCCCAAGTGCTGCCTGTTTTTATAACTAACCTGTTTCAGTAGTTTTGTAGTGCACTCATGCAGTAGGCAGGGGATACAGGGTTAGATATCTAAAGGGCAAGTGCCTTATAATTCTTTAGGATCTTTATTCTAACTCACTGTTATTCGAATGTCTCTGCCAGACAATGGTGCTTTTAAACCAAAGGCTAATTGACTATATTTGACACATTTTTGTGCAGATGCAGTGGGGAGGTGAAGGATTATGATCACAAACCTGCATAATCCATCAAAACTGCTTTTATCACAAAAACTGCAGCTCCCTTTTAGTGGAAATGGCTATAGTACATTTTAGGGAGTGGAAATCGAATACCTTCTCAAAATTGTCAACTGAAGGTGATAACAGACTAAAATTGTCAAACTTATTACATTTACAGTGCACAGTACTGTCTGAGTTGGTATGAGTAAGATGCAAACTGTGCTTTGTTTATTATTTTTAGAATAGTGTTGGTTTTTGTATTTTACGTGGAGTAGGGAGTTCTCTGGAAGCATACGCAGTCATCTTTTGTTTGTTCAATAAATGACACCAAAGGACTTGGGACCAGGTGTGTTCACGTTGAGAGGATGACCTCGTGTGAGAATGAGCAGGAGGGAAAAAGGGGACTCTGGAGAAACTGATTTTTGGAGAGGGACAGATTTTATCATTGGGCTCCTTTTCTGCTGAGGAGCATGGCCTCTGAGCTGCTAAGGAAAGTGTGTGTGGATGTATGTGAGAGAGAGTGCATATGTAGATGCAAAGGTTACAGATAATTCCTTCATTTCGGCAACAACCCTCTGGCATATTAACACAGAAAAATAGAATAAATGTTGAAACTCAAAATCACATGTCTGTGTGTGTTCCTTTTTTTAATGTCGGTTTTTTGAAAGGCACAAAACAACAAATGCATACAATACATTTGGAGAGAAGCTGATGAATCATACTTGAATCATGATTAGTTTATTTGCAGTGCAATTTGTCCACTGCTGCAAAATCCCCTTTACTAATTCCAAAGAAATCTGTTATATTTTGTGTTGATATTTTGTAGACAGTTGACACGCATTGCTATTTATTTTGTCATGCAAAACAACCCAAGGAATGGAGCACAAATAGCGTGAATCAAAAAATGTGAAACAGATACAATCAGAACGATGGAGTATTACAGAGAGAAACGGACACAAGTCAAATATAGAGCGTTAAGCAGCAATAGTCCTTTTAAAGCGCTTTGAAATCTTCATTATGATCCCCATCTACATTCATATTTTGTTGTGCTGAGCTGTGCATATCTTCTAAGGTGCAGGTTATCAACAGATTGGATTAGCAAAACTACATATTGTCAACAATCTGTGTAAAATAATGAAAAAATGTTGTCTTGGATTGTATTTTATAACCATGTTGGTCTCTTTGTTAGTAAGTGCAGCATTAGTTGCAGTAGAAGTCCCATTTCTGAAAATAAAAGAGAGGTAGAATTAAAAGAAAGCATCACTTGTTCTTTACATGAGTGTGTATAAATGAGTGTGTGTTAACCTACAGTAGTCTTGACTTCAGTGCTGGCTGGCATGAGAGGATGGTTCTCCTCCACTACACTGCTTGGGAAGTGACCAATGCGAGCCTCCTGCTGTCCGTAATAGGAGTCTTGTACCTGCAAACAGATGAAATCGACTCAAATTATTGACATTGTCACTTTTGAGAGGTGTGTTCTGGAGAGGATTACATCATGACTTAAACAAAGACACGACAAGTGTTTTGGTTTAGAGCTGTGTCAAAGCAAAAGGCTTTTTTTTAACTTACACTGCCTGCCCAGAAGAGGTTCCCTCTGTCCTTTAGCATTGCATAAACATAGATGAGCTGCCCCTGTCTGATTGGGATGAACCTGCAGTCACCAGGGTAGTAGTCCTGCACTGCACGAGCTATCAGGATAGGATCTGTGCAGGAATAGATGTCATATTGTAATGCACATTAAGAAAGCTAAGCATGTGTATCATCATTTCCATTCTACCTACTACACTGTTGTTTAACTGTCACTAGCAGCTAAAAGAAGTTAGTGTGATACTTACGGCTGCATTCCGAGTCAGCGCAGAGTTTCTTGTCAGAGAGTTTAGGCATCTGCCTTCCAGCTTCAGAGGTGGGCATCAAAAGCCACACTGAAAGAGCAAGCCAGAGTTTGCAATGCATGTCTGTATTTGAAAGCACCTAATGATCCAACGCTCTTGATTAAAGCTTATTAAAAGCTTGTGGGCTTTCTGTTCTGTTTCCCGTCTCTGAGAAAGAAGGAGGTTGCACGGATGGCAGTCCCTTTTTCTACTCTCCCTACCCCCTTACCTCATACACAAACAGACACAGAGCTCCTTTCAAACCCTACAAGCAGGTAAACAGAATGGGGGTGAGGAGGAGGAGGGCCAGATTAGACAGACCCCTGCTTGTCCTGACCTTCCCCTCTCTCAATCCCTCACCCCGTGTCACCCTTGCTCAGACAGCAGAGTGCAAAACTTTGTAGAAACACATTCCTCAGAGCTTATCCATGTTTTCCTTTCGTTGTCCAGCCACTAGATGTCAGAACATTTTACAACAAACATATTACTTTGTCCCTCAGAGTATTCCTCTCCCTGGTTTGCTTCCTTTACCTTACTAACTCTAGGAGGAGGAGCCACTGGCTGTATTTACATACTGTATGTTTCCACTGCCAAGGAAACCAGCTGAGCCTCTCTTGTGCAAACACAGACACACAAACACTCACGCATAAGCTCACCAAACAGGAAGACTGTACCTGTTTACTGTGAGTTGGCTGGGAACTGTCAGGTAAGACAGACTTACATTTTTGTTCCTCCAGAGTTTAACAGGTTAATGGAGAGTATGTTGGATCTCATTATGAAAATAGTTTATGATGTTTATAGGATAAGTTCATTTTGTGTTCTTTTAAAATGATGTATAACAGGAATATAGCATGGTTTCAAGGTAGTTTATTGGGTGAGATGCCAGATTGTGACATCAAATTTAAAGATGAATCACATGGGAGGCTAAAACTTCAGAGGGCAGCTACAGTGTGACCAAAATTCAGTTTAAATGGACAAAATGTTGACATGATCCTGCAGTGAAAATATGTGGTGTTTTCAAATGTGAATTTGGGTAAAACATCAACACAACACCTGGACTTTAGAGACCTGAGACTTTCTTCAGAGACGTTGTATTTTTAGGACATAATGAAGCACAACACCTTTGGAATTTAGGGAGGGGAGTGGAACAAAGATAACAGGGGAGCTGGTATTTCGGTCAGAGTAACAAAAGCACCTGTTAGACAAAAGACCTCCTTTAAGGCAATGTAAGATTATATTACTAAATAACAACTAAAGCTGTCATGCATGTCCTGATTCTCGCAGCTGACGTCAATACATCTGTTTGCTGTGGTTTTCTGTGCTATTAATGGCCTTTTTTTTTTCCTGATAGTGTTATCAACAAACAAGACAAGATTTGAACAACATTAGGACTCTTGGAAGCACATTGGAGAAGAGACATCAGGATTACAAAAGTGAAAAATCAAACTCAATCCTTTCTGGACCCAATCATCAAGTTACAGAAGAAAGATTCATGGCGGGCCACCTGCAACCTGTGTGATACGAGTCCAATATCTGGGACGATGCTTTCTATCTAGACCCACAACACAAGACTGCAGCTATCAACAATGTTCACCCCAAGAAAAAGCAGCCTCCCGTCCCCCAGCTTGGAGGACTCCTTCTTTCCCCTATCCTCTTCTTCCTCAGTCTCACTTTCCTTTGCTCTCCCCTCATCCACATCCTCTCCTGGCAGCAGTGACAGCGGAGGGATAGAGACAGATCTGATACTAGCTGCAGAGCTGGGGCAGGCTTTACTGGAGAAGAATGAGGAGCTGGCAGCCTCCCTGGAGCAGAGGGAGAGAGAGATGGAGGTAAGGATAAACCTGCTGTAAGAAATGTTTCCTGTGACTAAACACTCTATTGTTATTGGGAAGAAAAGGAGCACAAACATGTTTTAACACAGAGAAGCATGCATGACAGTTGAGTTAGTCATACATGTGCACAGCCTTGTAAGTCGGTAAATAATTATGATCAAAGTTGAATTTATGCTACGTTAGAGAATGGAAATTACAGTTCTCACACCCTAATCAACCAATGATGATAACAAAATCTACTGAGGTAACATTTTTGGCATTCTTCTGTCTTTACATATCACACATATTATTATATAAAATGGTAGAAACGATGCTAGTTTTTTTTCTTAGTTGATTTGCATACTGCTTGTTTTCTTTAAGTATTTTTCGTGGCTGTTACTAGAGGTAAATCCTCCAGGTATACACTACATAAATATAGATGTTAAACCTAGCTGTCTGTATCGAGACAGATTTACACTACAGGCAAAATCAGAGATTCCAATTGCAGAGATTACATGAAATTATCCACGTATATTATTATTATCCGTCTTGCTTGTGCCCAGTTAATGTTGCCTCTACTGTCTCAGGCCTTACAGCAGGAGAAGCATGTTCTGCACAGGAAGCTGGAGATGAATGAACTGGTGTCTGGACAGAGAGAGGCAGAGCTGACTGCAGATTTAGCTGCTTTGAGGGCCAATCTGGAGCGACATCACAGCCAGGGGCGCGACCGGCGAAGGGACGAGAGTGAGCAGCTGACTCAGTTAGCCAATCATAACCAACGCCTGGTGGAGCAGCTAGCAGAGGTGGGTTTATATCAGTAAACAGGCAGCCTTCACCCTGCCTTAGTGAGATGCTAACCCACAAAAGGAAACATTACAAGTATGTTTTAATGCTGTGACATTAAAAAGAATGTAAGTGTGTCTATGTGTGGGAATTTTCTGCATATGTCGTCACAGTCATGCAGACAGGGAAAATGTAGACCAGCAGGTTCATGGAGGCCCATCTTTGTCTCTTATTGCAACAAAGACATTTCTCAACTTTTTTTTGATCTTCCACCCACTTAGGCGGTTACATTGGAGCACTCCTTAAGGATCGAGCTTCGATCCCTCAGAGAAGACATGGATGAATCATCGTTCAGCCGAAATATCAACTTCACACAAATAGAGAACATTCAAGCAGAGGTAAACTTACCAGTCACTTCTGAATGTATTACATAAGCAAATCAATGATGAAGTAACTGAGGTGGTTTTAGTGTGGAAGTCATAAACATAATTTGCTTTCTTCAATGCTGCAGGATAGTAGGTGGTACAAAAAAATATTACATTTCAAACATGTCCAAATGGTGTGAAATTATAATACAACATGAAAGTAATGAGAGCTGTTTTTAAGTATTGTGCGTTAAATCCATGCCAAGTTTCAAGTCCTTGATTGTACGTCCAAGTCCTGTCTGTATGCTGACCCTTATACTATATAGCATTTGAAGGCCAAGCATGTAGCTGTCTCCTTATTGCTTTGGTGTTTTACCAAGTCGAAACTCGAGTTCTGTTTCGAAGTCTAAAGATAGGTCATTCATTAAGAAGACAAGTCTTTCAAAAGTCAAGCTGAAATCAGATCTCAAGTTCTGTTTCTCTCTTAGTTAGACTCAAATATAACATCCTTGATATTTAATAGAGTCAAAATGTCACTAGTCTTTTATAATAACCACTTTCTTTTACCTCTGTCATTGATTCATTCAGTATTTTAATTTATTTTGTATCTTTATCTTCTTCCCATACAGAACAAAGTTTTGCAGGAGCGGCTTTCGCACATGGATGCTCAACTAAAAGCTTCACAGGAGGTCAGCGGTAGACTCCGCATGGAGAGAGAGCGACTGAGAGACAGACTGTCAGAAATACAAACAAAACTGAAAGAGAAAGAGGCAGAGGTGAGGATGGATGAAACTTTGCGTTGAAATATGAAGGCTGAGGGAGCCGGAGGTGAAATCATGTGCTGAAAGGAGATATTTACTTGTCAGAAGTCATAAGGAACACCTAGATTGAAGTTCTTGACCTTTACGTGTTTGCTTGCACCAGTCTCTTAATGTATCTGTGTGTCTGTGTGTGTGTGTGTAGATAGAGCAGGAGCAGGGAGTGATGTTTGAGTTGCGCAGCGTCAATCGCTCCCTGCAGCGAAACAGTCTGAATCTTGGAGAAGACAGCTTTCTGGACAGTACACAAACAGAACCTTTATCTCTGCATAGTGAAATTCAGCAATCTCAGGTACACACACACACATAAAAAAAACTAAAAACTTTTTTATGTCCTTCCTGTGATAGTTAGAGACCGATCCCTACTGGTTTTCAAAAAGCAAACCTCTTCAAAACCAAATTTGCATCTAACGCCTTGACACCAGTAATAAGTGTCTTGATCTTACTGAGCTTTCTGTCTGTTGTTTTATGTCTCTCCTGCCAACCAGGCCAAAGAGGCTCTTCTGGCTCACTCCACAGTCCTGCAAGCAAGAGATGAAGAGATACAAGCGCTCAAAGAGGAGGTCTGTTGAACAGCTACACATACACCTTTCATAAACCCAATTTCACTTGGTGATTGACCTGAGAAGATACAATACAGCCGTTCAATGGGTTAGTTTAGAAATGGGTGAACATGTATACTCTGTATAGCAATGTATTTGTCTATACAGCTAAATAAGAAACATAACAGTCAAACATGAGTGATTGATGCACATCCATCATGCTACAGTCCACTCAAGGATGCGTTGCTAAATGAGATTTTAAATCAGAATAAAAGGCGTGGATATGTAATAGATTATTTTTGTGACCAGTTGTTGCCGAATATAGATAATATATGCAATTCATACATAAGTGTGATTCAGAAATTGATACTTATTTATCACATAAACCAAAAGGGGGCTTGTTATTGAAGTAGGAGACATCTTCTGTTCATACTTAACTTATGAATAATCATAGCTTTTGAGTTTTTTATTTATCTGTTTGCTTGTTTATTGACATTTTAGTGGAAAAACTATATCAGACAATAACCATATTTCAATGCAGAAGCCTCAAACATTCCTAAAGGGGATCTTTAAAATGTATGAAAACAATATGGAAATCTGAGTATTTAAATGATGATGAATAAAATATATATGCAATTTCAATGTCTCACTTTGCAGCTGCAATCTCAAAGAGATGAGTTGGAGTCTTTGAGGCAGGAAATCCAACCATTTAGAAGCAGCTCTGAAAAGCCTAGCTACAGGTAATGCCTCACAACAACGTATTTGTTGATTTGATTTACTCTTATTTCATGTAAGCACACATTGGTCATGTCATGCGTTTTATTATTATCAATATGCAGTGTCCTGGAAAGTGAATTGGCCATGGTGCGTCAGGAAAAGGAATCCCTAACGCAGCAGCTTCTCAACACCATTAAACACAAGGTGGTGCTGTCTCAAGAGCTGGAGGCCTGGCAGGTGAGTGTGTGCAGGGAAAAAAAGAAGTCTAAATTATGTGATTTTGCAACAAGTTACAATAGTTTGGTTTACAAGCAGAATTTCGTTTTTGCATCTAAACCTCTCATCCTGTTGCAGGAGGACATGCGGTTGGTGATCAATCAACAGGTGCTGCAAAGGGAGGAAGAGAGGCAGAGAGAAAAAGAGCGAGAGAAAGACAATGCAGTGGGATTACAAAGAAGCAAATCGTTGAGATTGAAGGGAGAAGCAGGGAAAGGATTCTTCTCCTTTTTTAAAGAAAAATAACAAAGACAGCTGGAAGCAGTTCAAACGGACCAGTGCAAGCCTTTATCTTTTCGCCACTGAAGTTGGGTGTGTTATCAGCACCAACAGGGATATGTTTACAAACCTCATATTTGAATATCTATTTGTATATATGTATGTACAGTCATTTCAGTGTTTAGGATTTTATATTAAATTGTAAAGCCACCAACAAGTCTCTGTAAAGTTTCTTTGTCACTATAGGCCTACTTTAAACCTTGGTCCCTGACTGAGTTCACATATAACATGCAGAATAGGTTATTATACAGATTGTCTTTTCCATTGAATACAAACTCAATGGAAAGACATGATTAGACACAAACAATTGTGTGACTACCTGGGCTTTGTGAATAAGCTTCATAAACATTCAGAGGGAAGAGGAAACTAAATAAATACAGAAATAAGCAAAGTTTCTGGAGAGTTCAGTCAGAGTTTGTCTGAACACAAACACACTGTTGGTGCGTCCATTGCTAGCTAGCTTAAAGCTATTGTAGGTACAGCCTGTTTGGTTGCAGAAACACACTGTCAATTTTGAGTTACTGGTGCTTCTTGACACCAGCTAAATGTCCAATAATAACTTCATATTTAACTTCGCTTTTGTGTTTAAAAAACCCTGAAAAAAATAGCTGGCACATTATCTTGCCAGATGCTAAATGTTGTACATAGAACCAAATCATCGAGCTAAAGGAGGCTAAAAGGCACGTGAGTTGGTGCTGATGTCAAGTTTAGAGTCAGGTATTCATTTTATGTTGGTTTGTCACTATGAGTAAGTGCTTCCATATTACATGTAGACATAACATCCATAGTTTTACAGAGAAACATTAATTTGTGGAGCTTTAAACCGTAATGTTGCTATACAGAACTGAAATGAATTACATATTAAGGAAATGAAGAGAAACAGATATTCTGATAGAAATAACATCTTTAATAAATTAAGTCAAAAATGACCGCCTCTCCCTTCCACTTCTGTCTATGTTTATGTTACATAATGTATAAATAATATAACTTCTGATAGCTTAAAAAGGACTGGAAATACCCCCAAAGCAGTGTGAGTAGTGCAGTTTGTATACAGGCCAGTGTTTCCACATGCCCTCATCAATAATATACATACAGTACAGTCATGGCTCCACAGAGTCAGTGCATCGCTGCTCTCACATCCCTCCACTAGAGGTTAGTTTATGGAGCAGCAAGAAAGAAGAAAGATACCCTTAATGGTCCCACAGAGGGGATATTTACATTCTGCGTTTGACCCATCATAGTGTTAGGAGCAGTGGGCCTGCCATACGGTATGTACGGCGCCCGGGGAGCAGTGTAGGGAACGGTGCCTAGCTCAGGGACACCTCAGTAGTATTTGGTCTTTCTGGGAGTTTAACCGGTGACCTACCGGTTCCCAAGCCAAATCCCTATGGACTTAGCCACCACCGGAACTCTTATCCTACAGTCAACAGGCTGTTTGTTTATGTGTGGCACCTCACACAGTTTCATATGCTGCAACTTTTTTTAACACAATCAAACACACAATATTTTACCCATACACACAGTTTTAAGGAACACACTGGCATTTTAGCACAATTGTACCTATTTTACATTTCAGCTGACCACTTTGGTTTAAGGTGAATAAGGGTTAGGGTTAAAGAATAAAGAAACATGATTTATTAAGTCATGGAGATTGGGAAATTGTTTTAAGTACCCTAGACATGTTTCCTGTAGTAGGACTGAATTTTTTAAAAAATGGTCAGCTAAAATGTGAGGTATACAAGAATTATAGTGTGTGTGCTTAACATAAAAACACATTTATCTTTAATTATAATCTATATACTTACATTACATTTCTTGAAGACTACTTACAATATAAAACATTTGCAGTTTGCAGTACAGTATGCCTATCATCCTTTCTGTGTTCATGTCCAGAAGGTGATGTGCAGCTTGGTTTCATGGGGGGAGTTACACATCCCAAGTCACAGTTGTTGACACCCTCAAAATCAATTTTTCAGAAACATCACCTCCCTTGAGGTAGCTGGCAAGTTTCAACACCCAGACAATCCACCATACTCAAGGTAGTTCAAGTGTTCTAACTTAAAATATCCGTTCATAAAAAACCCTCTGAAGCATGTCTCTGGATGGATATCCTGACAGCGAGCTTGGCTCCAGCAGGCATTAGGAGAAGATTAACCCACGTTGACGCCCAGGCCCACTTGTAACTTGTCTCCTCTGTGATTTACAAATGCACCCATAATCAGGGTGGCAGGTAGCGGGGTCAGGCGCTTCTCCAGCACGCCTCCAATTATGCACCGACTGTTTATCATACCTGGACACATACACGAAAATAGTCTCATTTTACATTGTATACTTGTCTATAGTTTTCACTCAGCATGAGATTTGAGACAAAGTTGCAGAAACTAATGTACCTCGAAACACCATGTTGGCCTCTGGGAGCTCCATCTGGTATCCAAATGAGGTTGTGGTCTCCTGCGTCCTGGTACTGGCTTCAAACTCCACCCCGACTTGGATCTGGTAAACACAAACACATGCATATTTGCAATATGCACCAATGGAAATATAGAGCGTTTATACATTAGAGTTTGCATCTGCTGTACCTGTTTGTTGGCTCTGTGATAGTAACTAGCATGGGCACCTCCCTTCCCAGCATTTAGCGTTGCCGTCCAGTTTGGTCCTGCATCAAGATCGGAGAAAAAAGGTGTTACGCTGCCGTCAAATCAAGAACAACAGATCATGAATTGTAATGGCTGTGTTAAACAACTTGTATGAAGCAGATTCAAAATGAAACGTAAAATCTTACTTGAGTACTGTCCAGCTAAAGTAAGAATTCCTCCTTCCTCTGCTCGACCCCGATGGTAAACCAGCTCCCCTCCTAAAACCAGCCCAGAAGTCACACTCTGCAGGAAGTGTGCCACAAGGATAACTGTCCAGAGAAACACAAACAGATGTATCATAGTTCGATAACCAAAGATTATTTAGGTAATTTATTTACTAGGGCTGTGGCCAACAATTATCTAGATTCACGATTAAAATGCGCATTATTTTCTAGATAAATTTGATTAATTGTTTTGTCAATAAAACGTCAGATTATACCGAAAACAAGAAAAACAGAAAGTGTCCATATTTGAAAAACTTCAGCCACTCTTTTTAGCACAAAAATAATACAATACAACAATTCAGTTCTTTTTTTATAGAAACAATTGACTGAATTTACTTTTTTCTATAAGCTCATATGAAAATATGCTCTTATCATTCCACCCGCACTTTCTCACCTGACTCTCTGAGGACGTCCGGATTGGCTACTGTCACAGCAGCAGTGAAGTCGTTCCCTCTGTATTCAGTTTCAAACTGCCACGTTACAAACTGGGACTGCTGGGTCTTAAACACAATCAACAACTCAAATAAAATGTTTGTTCAAAACGACGTGTGCACTGACAGCGTAAACATAATGGATGGAGAGACATTAGGATCCCACCTGGAACACTGTTCTGGCTCGTACACGCTCTGTGAGGTGCAGCAGAGCGTGAGCGTTCAGACTGCCAGAAGAGTCCATCTCTCCAATCAATGCCGGGGCATCCTAAAAATGTGAGGAAGGGTCAAGATGCAACCTGTCAACATAACTACACAGCAGCTTTTTCCGTTTTTATATACTTCCAAGCAGACCAATGATTGAGAAATGGTAAAATATTTATTATGTGATGACTCGTGTTTGACCTTGTCCTTGCTGTAATCATCAGACTGAAGATGCTCCACGTGGAATCGATAGTAGGAAGGACTAACAGCACTGAGGTGAAGAGCATGACTAATCTGGAAATAAACACAAACAAATTGATAATATGGCATAATAACATTTTCAGATGTAAGATGTACACCCTTATCTTTACAGATAATTTGTTGAATTTAACTGAATGTGTCACCTTAAAGAAGCTGCTCAGAGTTTTATTGATGATCATCTTGACTCCCTCAATCTGTTGAGGGAATACATCTAGGAAGAAACAGTCAGATTACATTCGTTGCGATTTCGCTATTTTTCTCAGTTTTTTTTACCGCATGGTTGTTTTACTCTTTAACTATGGTGTGCACTCTACAGATTGTACATTTGAGTTTGACAAACCTTTGCAGCTTCTATGGAGAGAATGAAAGCTGCCCGGGTTGGGTAGGCGTCCATCTCTCCTCTCCCAGCGTGGAGGACTGTCCCAGTGAGCAGGATGAGCGTCCCAGCGAGAAGGAGGGCGGTCCGTGGAGAAAGGCCAGTTCTGATGGCCCGGACCAGAAGACAAAGCCAGCACACTGCCCATGTGGGTGCAAAACTTCCTACATGATGCAAAGAGACAGATACTACTTTTTATTTATTGTCTGATTCATCTATAAACATATTGTTCTTTCATTTAAACAAACGCATCTTGTTATTAAATACCAACTAACGCTTAAAGCACATGCAGTAATATAAGGGCCAGTATTTTAGAGAGATTAATGATTATGCAATGTCACATGTATCTGCAGCCAGTGAATTTATGAAAAGGACAGAGGCAAAGTATTAACCATGCACAATTAAAATACAACTTTAGGACGAAAATAAGCTTTTCTGGACAAAATAGAGCATAGAAACATAAAGGTCCCGCATTATACAAACACCTTTACTCAGAGACACTTACAGAAAAATGTAATGATAAACATCAAAACTCTGGAAAAAAACATATATTTAATAATAATCATTTAATGTATTGTGCTAGATATTTAAATTGGATTGACTTGCATTCAAAGCATTAGTTGCGAAAATGAACATTACTATGTACATCATGCAAGGATGTTATTATTATGTGCAGGTGCAGCAATCCCGTTAGCTAGCATGACCTTAGCATCAGAAACAACACACAAATCTGTGCACATTGAGACCTACTTCCGTTGATATCGAGAGACGTTAAAATCCGACACGCAACTGAGAAGTGCACATCGGAACCCGTCAGGTGTTTTGATGATATATTATGAAATATAATTCATAGTGGGAACATCTGATGCAGCAAGTAGCTCCCTCCTCCAGATGTGATGCGCCAACCTGCAAATGAGTCCCTCTGAAAACACGTCGTTTTCTTTGGAAAGAAAGTATGCGTTCCCATTTATATTTAAAGACTGGAAGCTCTATTACAATTGTATAAACAACAACTATACCGGTCTTTTCATATTTAAAAAAATACGTTTTGTTATTATGGAGTTTGGGGATTCAAGCAAACGTTCCCTAAATGTTGTTTCTTGTCGGACCACTGTATCTGCGACACCGCTTTCAACGCAAGCTGCTCCAGTTGGTGTATTTCATGTGCTGCATCGCTGTGAAGCAGGAGAAGGTCAACTGATTTTAATTACCGTATCATCACTTTAATTCAAGTTATTTAGCCGTTTTTATATGAGACGCGTGATACGGACGTCTCTTCTTAAAATTTGCAGTTTTACCGATTATAATAGTCCTTGATTAAGAGACTACTGCTGGTCATCTGTCGCTCCTATGCGCCTCTGACACTCCTTTCGCCTTCGGCCATATCCTTCAGGGAATTTAGTTTTTGGTTATTCTACCAATTTAGTTTTTACTAGCCATGTGTTCTTCACGGACCATATTGCTGGTAGGAGAAGGGAACTTCTCGTTTTCTGCGTCTGTGAGCCAGTTATACTCTGAGACCAACATCACGGCCACTTGTCTGCAGCACCAGGACGAGGCACTGCGGCATGAAGGCTCAGCCACCAACATCCAGTCCATCCAGGACTCAGGTACATGAGCACTGTTTGTACCGATTTCTTTTGTATTGGTGAACAGTTACTACAGATATTGCCTCACAGACTTAAGAACTTGAATCGTACTTATTTTACATGTACTGCTACTTTACTTTAAACTTCACTCTACTGTCTGAAGTCAGAAGAAGGTTAGCTCACATCCGAGTCCTCGCTCTTAACAACAGCTCATGAAACATGATACGGAAGCTATTGGAAAACTTTGAAATGATCTTATATTAAACATTTCTTTTTCAATAAAAAGTGTTTCAAACATTGGTTTGATGTGTTGATGGCCCCTAAGGGAAACCCTGACTGCGAACATTAATGCATCAATACATATTCAAACTTCTCTTTTTTAATACTCCATAATAGACTGTTTTGCAAAATTAGTCATTTTTACTTTTTCTCTTTAAGATAAGATGACACCTTATATCCCCGCAGGGAAAGTCAGGTGTCATAGCAGCAACAGAATTAGACAGAAACACAGGTAGTACACAAGGGGTAATAACAATACAAATGAAATATAAAATAAGAATAAGAAATAACAAAAATGACATTAGTTAAAATCTGAATATCAACAGGTGAATGTACATATACAGATATGAATAAAGGTTAAGAATATATACATACATGGGTGCAGGACTATTACAGCACTGTGTATTACTACTTTTAGTTAAGTTAAAGATCTGATAACTTGATCCACCACTGATTTTGCTGAATTTTATGTACATATTTTGTTGATTAGGTGGAGAGGTGCTTTTCGGGGTGGACTGCACGAAGCTTGCACAATGTGCCTCTCTTAAAGGCCGTGTATTTGATCGTGTGGTGTTCAACTTTCCTCACTGCGGGAGAAAGAGTGGGGTTAAAAAGAACAGAGAGCTTCTCAAAAACTTCTTCCTCAGGTATTACTGAACCTTATTATGAATTAAAGAAGTTTTCAATGTCTGTTTTCCATGATGACATACAGTACTGAATACTTGTTTTCCTGTGCCCCCAGTTGTGTACAGCTGTTGTCTGAAGACGGGGAGATTCATGTTTCCTTATGCAATGGTCAGGGCGGGACACCAGCCGACCACCCGAAGCGAGAGTGGCACAACAGCTGGCAGGTGACAGCCATGGCAGCAGAGGCACACCTAATCCTCAGTCATGTCCGCCCTTTTGAAAGTGACAAATACCAGAGCTACAAGTGCACTGGATACAGGTAAGGTATAAAGGTGAGTGTTGCAGTGTATAAATAGAAATGGCCTTTTGTGTCCCTGTGTGTATTTGCATACCGTCTCTCTAATAATGGTGTTTTATTGTACAGGAGCCAGGATAAGGGCTTTCATGTGGAGAAAGGTTTGCTCCACGTGTTCACGCGCAGCCTCCCTTTCAGCCCTGCTCAGACACTTCAGGTTGAAGAGGCAGTTGAAGGACACAGAGTGGAATACAACATACCAGCCGAGCTCAGCGACTACATGTTCAGGTCCATTAACGCAGAGACTCTCATGCTGCTTCAGTAAGAAGCCACCATTGCAACCAAAAGAAAAATTATACAACCACATGCTTACTACTGTCTCTTCTCTTTCATCAGGGGATTTCTCTGCTCTGGTTCTATCCACCCTGTCAGGTTGGTGCAAGATTTTCTTCTCAAGGGACTGGCAGATAAGTGGTCCGTCTCTATGACGAAAGAAACCGTTCCCTTCCTCCTCACAGCTAAACGACTGCAGCGTCTTGCCCTGACTTCAAAAGCACACACTGCTACTTGATCCACCTGCTTCAGAAATACCAGAACTGTGATGCTCGCACCTCTAAAAACATAGAAAAACATCAGGGACACACAGACACACTGTCGGCCATGGGTGCTACCTCAGATAAAGTGAGGATCAAAGAAGCTGAGAGCTTAATGTCTGCATGCTCTCTGGTTGATGCTGAAGGGGAAGGAGGTCATTATGTGCTGCGTCCAACACTGCTCCCTCACATTGAAGAGCTTCTCCCTAAACGGTTGATTAACAATGCAGGGAGGCATGGGGAGAATGAGGGGAATAGTAAAAGTGTTGAGGGACATAAGAAGGAGGGGCCATTTGGGGGCAGTAATGGTGTCACCAGCTTGTTATTTGGCATTAGCGGCCTGGTGTTCAAGAGCGTGCCTGTCAACCTCTGGGCCCCGCCAGCCTTTCACGAGCTCCTCCTCAGAGGCATTTTCCCTTCAGATTGTAATCCAGTGAAATTGTTTGGACAGAGGCTGGAAGAGCTGCTCGCACCCTACGGGGTTTCCCTATCCACAGACCAGGGAGGCCTGCGTCTGAAAGCACAGCCTATGGGTTTGGTTGGTAGGGTATTTGCAAGCAACGAAGGTGACAACATAAGCGATGTGTGCGTCACTGTTTCCCTAAATTTGGACCTACTTGCCGTGCTCCTATTTTCGCTTCCCGACTGGCGGCTGCTGTGGTCACATGACCCCCGCTTTATACAACACTTTGAACTCTGCCCTTCTCCAGGGAAACCTTTTCAACCATTCTCCCTGTACCCCGAACACTTCAGCTTTGACATCAGCTTCTGGACAGGGCCGATGTGGATGAGAGGAAGTTCCACGCTGTGATACGAGAGGCCAGTCATGGGACCGTGGAGCAAGTGAAGCTCATCGACACGTTCTCACATCCTGACCTGAGCCAGACCAGTTACTGCTACAGACTCATCTACCACTCACACACACATGCTCTGTCACACACACAAGCCCTCCACTTTCATAAAGACATGGAAACCTTTCTTACTTCTCGGTTGCAAGTCACCATCAGGTAGCAACATTTGAATATCTATAGAGAACGTGTATTAACCTCCCTTTTTTTTCTTACGGATGTTATCCTTACATGTCTGCTTTGAACTGTGAAAACAATTATCTGCAAAACTGAAGTTAAAAAGTGTTTACAGTAATTAAAGCCTTTCATGCTATAATCTACATGCAATGTGATTGGAAGTCTGTGTGTCCATGTGCTTCAATCATACAATAAATGTTATTTAAAACATGTTTGGTCAATAGTCGAGAATGAATGTAAAATAATAAAGGTGCTGTAGTTGCAATAACCCAGCCTGAAACACCAGTGTTAATGAACTCTATTACAAGTTAAAGTTCTGTATTTAAATATATCTCCCCCACTGTGTTATAGTATGAAGCCTGAAATGCACATGCACGAAAGACGGTGATGGTATGGGGCTTTAATCTAAAACAATGTGTTTTTTTCATTTTCATCTGGCCAGCTGTGCACTGACACTGTAGTTTACTACATTAGTTGTAATATCCATGTAACTACCCAGGGATTGTAAAGTCAAATAGGAAGTGACTTATTGTGTTAGTTCATTCAAATGACTTAAGAGCACGTTACACATGTAGTGTGCATTGCATCAGGTAGTATGTAAGTTCAATTTAAAAGATAGCCAATCTATAACATCTCCATTCCTCATGTATGTGATTTCTACATGTGCTAAATATTAGGACTGTAAGAGCGGAGTGCTTTGACTGAATGGACTTTTTTTTAAGCTTCTTTAATGGCAATGCATTTTGCAATTAACATTTCAACATACACATCGGTATCACAATCTTCAATTCAGTTTGACATTGAGATCAATCAATTACATTCTTTAGGGACCTTAGGGAGCTGTCAATAACCGATCTGCGCCGAAAATGAACGAAGCGCTACTCGGAAGCATCATCGGAAAACATGGCGGCCAAGGCGCTCCGGCAGCGCACCAGGCGAGGCAGCAGACAAGATGCAAACAACGTAAATGTCCCCGCAGAAGCTCGGATACCGAAAGAAGAGAAAGGTGGCGATGACAGTAAAGCCGCAGAAGCTCGGCAAGAGTGAGTATGAGCCGGGAAGAGATATGTAAGTCTGGCCGGTGCTATGAGCTCCATCCCCGGTCTGACTGACAGCCCGAGCAGGGGGAGCTAACGTTAGCTAGCTAGCTACATTCATAAGCAAGTTTGAATAACAACACGATATCAACGACTTATAACATCCACCCAACAACCTACAGGACTGTTTAGTTTGAGCACTTATAAATACGCTGGTTGTCAAATTGTTGTTCCGCCTCTATAATTAGTATGTTAGTGTTTTGATAGAGCAACGTAGCGCGTTTTGGTTCGGGTCAGCTTCATTCATTCCCACTGCTGTCAATGCCAACCTTTATGATACCTGTAAACAGATACAGTGTCCCAAGAGGGTCAGCTGGTGCTCTGCAAGACCATACCTGTTGGTTTGAAATCGTTCTTTGTTTTTGTTGCAGTCCTCTGAAAGCATTCGTGTAGTTTGTAAGATGACGTGTCATAACAAACAGGTAACGTGAGGATCGATGCTAAGCTCCACCTGAGCTCACTAATCTGATGCTGGGTGTGAACAGGGTTTGAGGAGAGGTGTGGGTCAAGACTGATACTATGAACACTAATGAAAGGCATCCATTGTCTGTATCTATTATTATGATTGCTCTGAGAAGCACACAGCTGTCTGGTACATCTGGTAGGTAGTTATAATAGACAGGCAATGAAATTAAGTAGGGCTGAAATTATTTTCATTATTCGTTAATCTGCTGATGGTTTTCTATGTGTATGTCTATAAAATGTCTGAAAATAGTGGCACACGTCCAACCCAGTATTTGAAGTCCAAGGTGATGTCTTCGAATGCCTTGTTTTGTAACTCAAAAATCTCAATGTATCGAGGAGTAACTGCTTTCAATGTATTTTTTGCAATGATGAACCATTATAATGTAGTGTTATAATGCATCAGGGGGCTAATCACTGTTTAAAATCAATTTAATGTTCTAGTAAATATTCAGAAAGCATACGTGACTGATTTTTTATAATTCATTTTGATGCTGAAAAGGATCTGAAATCATATAAATGGATATTAAGCAATTGTGCATCTTGGTGGTTTTTTTGGATTGATAGGTCAGTAAGTCGTGGAGGGCAGGTGTGGGCTCCAGAAGGTTCAACTGCATTTAAATGCCTGCTCTCCGCACGATTCTGTGCAGCCTTGCTCAGCAACATCTCAGACTGCGATGAGACCTTCAATTACTGGGAGCCTGTGAGTGCCGCTTACTACTATCAGAAATCCTAAAATGCATTATGTTGTCATGTGTGACTCTTCCATGAACCTTCTTCACATTCATGTCAGTATATATTTACAGCTCCAGCAAGATACTGCTTCTCTTTCTTTAAAAGTTCATCTGTAATTATTCTGATGCTTGTTTGAACAGATGCACTACCTGCTGTACGGTACAGGGATGCAAACATGGGAATATTCTCCGCTGTACGCCATCAGGTCGTACGCTTACCTGTGGTTACATGCTCTTCCTGCTTGTTTGCACGCCCATGTTCTACAGACAAACAAGGTAACTTATATAAACTTGTTGTCAATTCAACCTTTGTTGTTATTGTTGATACTATAAATTACCTCACATGACCTTCAGTAGAATCAGCTTTCAAATGTTCTGGTGTGTTATGAGAGGACTGTGTTCATCTTACACTTTATTAGGAACATATACTCTATGTGAAATGAATTACAAGCTCAAATCCTTCTTAAAAATATGTATTTCTATATAGAAGATATCAACACACTTGCACACAGTTATATATACACACACACACACACACACACACACACACACACACACACACACACACACATGATAGAATATTGGCAGAATTGTAATGTTTGTGCTATGATTGTGTTGCAGGTGTTGGTCTTCTACTTCGTACGATGTGTCTTGGCATTCTCCTGCTGTGTCTGTGAACTCTATTTCTACAAGTGAGTCTACACTGCAGTGGTAACAGTAGATATCTATATATGCATCTTTAAATATATGACATGGAAGTGAGCTGTTTGGTCTGTTTGTGTGTGTGTGACACAGGGCGGTTTGTAAGAAGTTTGGTCTGCACGTGGGCCGTATCATGTTAGCATTCCTGGTCCTGAGCACAGGAATGTTCTGCTCGTCTGCAGGTTGGTCACATGTACTTACTTTTTCATCCATTTTTTGTTTTATCTTAATTTTCCGACATCAATTCTAAGTACGTTTTGAATCAATTGTGCAAAGGAGTACTGGCCAAGGCAGGGAAGAATCAATTGACTTTAAACGAAAAGCTAATTAAATCAAACAATGAATTAGCGTTGTTCAGTTTCATTTTATTTCAGTGGTCAAAAAGTCATGTATCCTCTTTCCTTTTTTTAAATCTCTACTGATATATATATTTGGGGTTGAAATACTACTACATTTATTACAGAGCAGTACTTTTCTCTACGTTAATTGCCAAGTCAGCACACTAATCAAAAATATGGAGCAGAACTGCCGTTTGCAAACTGTGGACTAAGCATTTTATTTGAGATGCATTTCTGGCCTTCATGGGGATTTTGTTCTCCTGTTCCTATAAAGGCCAGATGATTAAGGCCTTACAGTGTTAACCTACAGCTCTGGAAACCACTGCAGCATTATCAGTTTCTCTGGTTTCAGTATTTATAGGTATGTTTTTGAGTAAACATGTTTACCATATGTTTTGTGTTGCAATTCAACAGACGCTGGAATGGAATGGCTGCCATACATGTAGAGATGGATATTTAAGAAACCATTGGAGTATTCTCCAGAGCTGTATTGTGTGTCTGTACCAGGGTCTTAATTGTGGCTAATTTTTGTAACCCTTCTCTTTTGTTCTTGCTCCTCAGCATTCCTGCCTTCCTCTTTCTGCATGTACACTACGCTGGTTGCGATGACGGGGTGGTTTCAGGACTCGACACCGTTGGCTATCATGGGTGTCGCTGCTGGTGGCATCGTTGGATGGCCGTTCTCTGCTCTGATTGGGTAAGCTGGTAAACCAAAATGCCTTTTTATACGCACCATTAACTCCCAGAAAGACTGAAAATGAATTAAATTCAGACTCATCATAAACGCTTTGATTATTTTCCCCGAAGGTTTCCCATCGCCTTCGACCTGCTGGTGATAAAGAGGCAGTGGAAAAGTTTTATCATCTGGGCGGTTGTTGCTCTGCTTGTACTGCTAGTGAGAATATATTTTTTTATTTATAAATGTACCTCTTTTAAATTATTTTTACTTAAAGTATCACAGCTGTATTGTGTGCAAATGTAAAAAGGTATTTTGTGCTGTGTGTCTTCCTCAGGTTCCGCTGGTGGCAGTAGACTCTTTCTTTTACGGCAAACTGGTCGTAGCTCCACTCAATATTCTGCTCTATAACGTCTTCACACCGCATGGCCCTGATCTATATGGTAATATACATACGCACACTCCATTTATGTATCATGTTGGGGAAAACTGGTTGGCAAAACACATGGTCCTTCAGTTGGTTTTCAGTCTTTTTTGTCATGGACTGATTTTCACAAACCATCTTGAGTAAGGCTTATTGCTGGATTGGAATATGGTCTCGAAAACCGAGAAATTGCAAGTCCTCTTTTCATAACTAGTTTTTAGCCTGACAATTTTCTATTATCTCATTCAGCCATGTTACGCAGAGCCCTTTCTTTGGTAGGCTTTTGTAACCTTACAAAAGCTAATACATTTTGTTTTACTGTCAATACATCTACATATAAATAACATTGATTATGCATGTTTTGGGTATTTAGTTGAGTGTTTCTTAGGCTGATGGTATTTTATTAACAATTCAAAGCTGCAATATTATATAGTTGGCTCTAGAGGGCATAGTATCATCAACATAATCCCATTAAAGCCTTTAAAAGGCTGCCAATTGGTTGTAATTAGATGTGTGCTTCAATGAAGAGACACTAACAATGTGTACAGGAACTTTGATCGAGCTTGTGTCTCCAGCATCACTACTGAATGATCAGCCCCTCTGTATCTTTGACTTAAGTAACTTTTGCCATACCTTTTTATGTCTTTTTATTGTGTACACACTCTGCAATAAGTGTCATGTTTTGTGTTTTTCCAGGTACAGAGCCGTGGCATTTCTATTTTGCAAATGGGATCCTGAACTTCAACCTGGTGTTTGCTCTGGCCCTGTTTTCTCTGCCCCTCACGGCTCTGATGGAGACTCTGTTACACAGGTTCAATGGTGAGGACACTAAAGAAAAATACTGTATGTTGGTGTGCTGCAGAAATCAGTCGATCACAACTCAACTGAACATTATTTTAAAGATTATAGACATAAACAATCGTTAGTAGCCTGATATGTTGTCCATGCTTTTTTGGGGAATGGAAAAGATGTTGGACGCCTGCCTCTGCAACACTTTTCACGTCAAGTAGTTTGGGAGGTAGCTTGAATGCTTATATGATTTAAATCCAATCTCTATTTCCTGCTGCAGCAGAGATGAGAAATAAACCTAATCTTGTACGCACATGTGTTTCCTGCAGTGCAGAACCTGGGCCGTCCATACTGGCTGACTCTGTCTCCCATGTATCTGTGGATGTTGGTTTTCTTCACCAGACCTCATAAAGAAGAGCGTTTCCTGTTTCCCATCTACCCTCTCATCTGCCTCTGTGGGGCAGTGGCTCTCTCCTCTCTACAGGTGTGTTTGGCACTCTGTGTGGGTTTGCCTTATTTGTATTCGGCCACTTTTTAGAGTCTGTTGTTACAGATACATTTAATTTGTTGCAGAAATGCTACCACTTCCTGTTCCAGCGGTACCGGCTGGAGCACTACACGGTCTCGTCCAACTGGTTGGCTTTAAGTGTAGTCGTGGTCTTCTCAGTGCTGTCCCTGTCTCGCTCTGTCGCCCTCTTCAAAGGTGTGTGTAAGGTTAAAATAGATTAGAGTTTTCTCACCAGTAATTTTAGTTTGTTTTAGTTAGTGCCAGCTATAATGTCTTAAGGGTATGTAGCTACATATATACACAAAATAGACTTGGAGAAATGTTTAGGAATGGCTATAATGTTTTCTGTCTAAAGTTCACGCTTCTTAAATGTCCAATGTAAAGCAATTGGGGCAAAGCTCCAGCTCCTAAAGGAAGGTCAAGTCAGTCCAGCTGGATGAAATGAGATGTATCTCCTCTGTCTCCAGGCTACCACGCCCCTCTAGACCTGTACCCAGAGTTTCATCGCATCGCTAAGGACCCGTCTCTTCATGCAGTCCCTGAAGGCAGACCTGTCAGTGTGTGTGTGGGGAAAGAGTGGTACCGATTCCCAAGCAGCTTCCTGCTGCCGCACAAGTCAGTATCCGCGACTTCCAAGTGTTATAAAGCAGAAAGTGTTCTGTTTTTGTCAGGTGCTGATAGTTTCTCTTTCTGATCACCAGCTGGCGACTGCACTTCATTCAGTCTGAGTTTAAAGGGCAGCTGCCTCAGCCGTACGCCTCCGGTCCTCTGGCCACACAGATCATCCCGGCTCATATGAACGACCAGAATCTGGAGGAGCCTTCCAGATACGTGAGTCACTCAGACTCGTATGTGTTGACACGTAGAGACCGTACTGGAATGGTACGTCTTAACGGTGTATTTTATTCTCCGTGCAGATGGATCTACGGCATTGTCACTACGTAGTGGATCTGGACACAGAGGAAGAGACGCTGTTGGAGCCTCGTTATGCAGCCAACAAAGAGGAGTGGAATATCATTGCCTTTAAGCCTTTCCTTCAAGCATCAAGGTATATTCACAAACTCGTAATTCACAATTTTTTTAATAAAAACTGATTACATATTGTAGCTTTAAAAATATTTTGATGACGAAATAAAAAGAAAACAGACAAAAAAATGTAAAATATAAAAGGAAATTCTACTCTGACAAAAAATAATGCTTTTTCTCTCAGGTCACATCCCCTCCTCAGAGCGTTCTACATCCCGTTTGTATCTGAACAACACACCACCTACAGGCGCTACGTCATCTTGAAACCACGGCGGCAGAAGCAGTCTCGTAAGCGGACCCATGGCTGACCTCTGTACCTTAACTTTGCCCCAAGTACAACATCTTACAACAACAATCAATACCATCCCCTCAAAACAACTGGTATTTGTGTGTGAGTGTGTGTGAGTGTTGGACATGGAAGCATGCATGTGTTTTGAAGTATTTGTCTCATGACACATTTGAAGATGTCGGACCCTTTAAGGACATTATGACTGCCTTGGGCTTGTGTGTGACGAGGAAATGTCTGTTTTTTTTTATCTCAGTTTGTGTGTCTGTCAGTGTGTGTTTGTCTGTGTGTAAATCAATGTCTTACAGCGGAAGAACACTACAAGGTTTAACTGTAACATATTTTAATTTCTCACTTGATTTAAAAATGTGGCCTGAATGGAATATTTGTTTTGCTGAATTGTGAGTCTAGTCTTGTAGTGTTTTCTCCTCTGCACTTGAACAGTATCGTATCGTGTGAGTGGTGGAGATGAATGAAAGCGACTGTGCGTTATTAATTTAACTTGGAATGTGAATAAAAACATGATTGACTGCTGTCACAACCCTCCTGTTATTTTTTCTACGGGGACATAGAAAATCACTTCACCACAAGCAGACTGATTCAATCTCATTTTATTTGAAGGTGTTACAAACATACAAACCACTCTCACTTACAAGAGAGACATCAAGGCATAAACATTCTGAATAAATAACGCTTATGATGCTATATTTTTTCATTCTCTTCGATAGCATGCCCTTGCTGTGGTCAAGCTGTGTGTGAGACACTTTCCACTCACTAGCATTGTCTTTGATGTCTTCAATAGAAGCCAGAGCGGCATTAGTGAATAAGGGAAGTTCTCCACGTCTCAAAATGTAAGGCCATGTCCAAACACACTTGCAGTTTCTGTTTGGGGTAGCAGTATTAGGTAGACTTTGGTGTCATCAAAACAGTATTTTCAGGCAGTGTTCCTACCAAGCAAAGGCATCATGACAAGGCCATGCAAACCGCAAATCAATTGCCCCACTGGCTTCAGGTTAAGGTGAGTGATAAAATTGGATCCAAGCATGTCGTCATCAGATTTGAAATAGCTTCAGAAACATACAGCACAAGCAATCACAACCATGTACGTGCACAGTTTTTTTGCTGTCCCTATCCACAATCACACTTCACTGCTTTACACACATCAAAGGAGCTCTTCAGAGGATCAGTAATTCTCTCTGTTGATCCATTCTTGTTCATTATAGTATCTCCTCCCACCATCGAAGTTCAGGCCGTTCCTGTAGTATTCCAGGGTTGCTTGGTAGGATTTTCGGTTTCCATAGGTTCCCAGGCTTGTTTGGTAAGTGTCTCCCTTGCCGCTGGTGGTATATGTCTGATAGAGGTCAGCTTTCACCGTGTGACTTCCAGGCATCAGTTTGGGATCAAACAGGTCACTGCCTCCCCTGATACTGCCATCATACAATACATGGTCTCCGTACACACCGCTGCCGTAATGCTCACTCTTTGTCGTACGACGACCGAGACTCCTGTCGTTAAACTCTCGGGGCCCGGTGCCGCCGCCCACACTGCTGTCATGTAGGTCCCTCTTAGCCGGGCGGCCCAAGCTGCTGTCGTAGAAGTCGCGGGTAGCGCGTCGCCCAAGGCTGAGGTCATTGAGGTCAAAGTTGCAGAAGCCGCTCTCTGTGCTGGCAAGCGTCACAAAGCCGCTCTCTGTGTCCCGACCACCCAGGTTGTCGTAGTCACCTGTCGGCGTGTCGGGGGAGGAGCATAGGAAGGAGGTGTTTTTGATGTGTGGGCGAGTGGAAACCAGGTCGTCCTCCTTCTGGGACTGAATGACGTTGTAGACGTCGGTTGGAACCGGGCTGGAGCAGAGGCCGGCATCTGTCTGGCAGACTTCTGATTTTTGCTGTTTCCTCCTTCTGTCATCCAAACAGAAGAGAAGCATACATAACATAACACCTCAAATATTGTTATAAAACCTGAGCCAGACTTTATTTACAGCAGGCTTCCTGTAGCACACAAAGATTGTACAGCATTTTACCAATGTCAGAATAAACCAAATGATGAAGCTCGGATTATCTCATTAAATGGTAAAACTGGGCTTTTATAACTATGTTTTTTGTACTGATATGAACAAAGGTCAATAAAGTAAATATTTCTAAATGAAAAAGAAGGTGAAGAAGTATTAAACATTTGCATGTGTTGAGGATGCTCACCGTCTGACAAGCATTTTGAAGCAGCAGACTCCCATCACTGTGAGGAACAGCACAATCAGGGGAATGGTGGGAATGATGATGTAAATCAAATTGAGGACTGAAAGAGAGACAGGGAATCAGATTTAGTGACTGATATGCTCTTTTCTTTGCAGTAATTAAACATTTCTTTCATGTGATTCTTGAGTCAGTCCACCTGTGCTTCTGCTCTGGTTAGGGTCATTTGGATTCCACGGCTCCACAGAGGACGGCAAGTCATCTGTGAATAAAACCACCACTGTGTTGAACGCACTCACTTACAAAGTCTTTAAGATGTTTGCTTAATAGTTCTGAGCATTTTTACGTGTTTGAGTGGCGTTGGGAGACGGAGAAGGTTCCAGTGGCTTCTCTGTGGACAAGATAAATCACGGGCAGTAGTGTTAAAGGAGTATTTCCAAATAAAATCAACATTTAAATACTGCATCAGCGGTACCTGCGGTGTATTTGCAGATGAAATTGTTCTTAGTTTCACAATTATCGTCGTTCCACTGGAACATGTAGAGCCCCCCTAGACCGGGAGGAGCGGACGGCTGGTGGTACATCACCACACACACCTCATAGCCGCATGAGGGCTCGTCCCAGTGCCAGTTCCTGCAACACACACACACTAGAACAAAATCACCTGTAATTAAAGCTAGCTTATGCAAAATCTTGACAAAACTCGGACCCACATAGGAAACACGATCAAACCTCAGCACTTTTTCAGTTAAAAGGGGTAGCTTGGCCCATTTAACTCAGTAAGCGTTGGAGCGGGCCGAATCATGGAGCTAATAAACCAAATATGTTTCACTTTTGTTAGCATTGTGCCCTGTAGTTTAGCTTATTTAATTATTTGAAGTTTTTTTCAAACCTCCAAAATCAATATACAGTAGGCCTAAAGAATTCTGCATTAATCATGCAATGGATGTACCTATCACTTATCAAACCTGGGTTTTGTCTAAACAAAATACAACTAGTTTTCATATGCTATTTGTCTTGGAGGTTCTTTGTGTTTCAGTCACTGTGTGTGTCCCTATAACCCACTTGTGGCCCCCCTGTGTAAGAATATTTTAATCCAATTTGTAATAGTGTTGCAGCCCGAGGTAATCTGTTTGTTTGTTATTTTAAAATAACTCTCACTTTGGCTTTTTTACTGCACAAAAAAACATTTTGTCCCACAAGTGCCTCTATCATAAAATAATTGTCCCCAGCACAATAACCCCTCCCCTCATCCCAGTAAAACTACCACCACTGTTTGACCTCTTGACCCTCTGAACACCTCCCCCTCACCTGAAGGTGGACCTGCTGTCGTCCAGCCAGTAGTACTGTGGGGAGCAGTCAGAGGTGCTCTCCTCCTCTCCATGGTTTCGGCGCAGACCGATCCAGAAGTCTCCGTCTGTTGGTCGCAGCTCCGTGATGAGCTGCTCCACGAGCTTCTGCTCGGACTCTGACTCCACGCTCAGCAGCTGCCCCCCGTCCCGTCTGCAGGCCAGATCCGCATCCACGAAGTTCAGTCTCCGCCGGAGCTCGGAAAAATAGGCCAGCTTGTAACACGGCTTCCCTTTTCCTGCTTTGCACACACGTTGACCTGCACACACACACACACACACACACACACACACACACACACACACACACACACACACACACACACACACACACACACACACACACACACACACACACACACACACACTTATATATAAGTAAAAGGCATGTCACTTTTTCTCAATGTATCTGATATTGAGGTTATCCAAAAGTAACCGAGAGTAATCAGGTTAGATTACTTTTATATTGTGATACGTAGATTAGGTTATTGATTCCTCTTTTTACATGTAACTACCGTAGTTATTTTAACACAATACATTTAGTAAACCCCCCCCCCACCAACCCCGTTCTTTTCTTAGTTACATTTTGAGCACTGAAGGCTGTGGTTGTCTATCAATCTGAAGGTTGGGGGTTTGATCCCAGCCCCTACAGTCAATGGGCAAGATACCTTACCTCAAGTAGCTCCTGCATGCCCAAATGTCTGTGAATGTCAGTTTCCTTCCTTAAGCAGGTGGTACATTGCATGCTTTTTGTATGAATATATGTAAATGGGGGAATGCTGACCGAAAAAGTGCCCTGTAAAGTCCATTTAGCACGGAAAGTAAGTTTCTTTGGGAGTTTGTTTATATAGAGATGGAACAGGATATGGAAACTGATGTTGTAAGAGAAGTTTGTTGCCTACCTCTTGCTTCGAATATATCCGCTTCAATAGCCCAACATCCAGCGTGAAGTCAACCAGGCAGGCCATCAGGAAAAGATAGATCCACAATTGAGTCAAGAGTTCATGTCTTTGAACTTTGTTGTGTTTTCAGTGTGCATCTTACCTGTAATGAGGCTTGAGGCTGCAGATGGATCGAAACATAAAAGCAGGAGGTAACAGAAGATTGTCAGCAGGTCCATTTTTGTCAGCTGTTCACCACCACCTCTTGTATTTTAGTTTAGTTGTCATGCCGCTGTCTGCTCATCCGTGGAGCTCAGGTGGTGAAACTTTAACTGAACCTCAAGAGGAGAGCAGAGTGTTAGCAAATCCCCCTAAAAAAGTTGAAATTCAACGAGAGCTTAAGAAGTGCAAAAGAAGCAAGTCTCTTGTTCTTTCTGCAGAAAAAGAGAGTATGTGAGACAGAAGGAGGAGCAGGAAGAGGAGGAGAAAAGACTGTGTGTTTGGGAGGGGGCTGTAATCTGTTAAGAGCAGTTTTAATGATTGGGAGAAGAGGCTGCATCGATTGCAAGACATCTAATCATGCAAGTGCTTCTCATCGTAAACGCTGACAAGAGGCAGATTTCACTCCTTCCTTTATTACTTAAGCTCCAGGTATTATCATTACAAAAGTGTTACATGAAAATGATCTGCTCTAACTCGATCAGGGATATTTTAAATGTATTTCTCTCAGGTTCGTACTCACTTTATACTGCCGTGTTCTCCCCTATTATTGTGTTTCAGCACAAAGGAGAACAGATGGCCAAAACATCTCCAAGAGGAATTCATTTTCCTTTACTGGTATTCAGGTCTGCAATCTTGAAAAACTTGTTGCAACATTAAATAGTTAATACGATTTAAGTTAATATTCAGGGTGTCTCCACTTCTAGATTTAAACATCCATATTGGTGCACATGCAGTATACATGACTTCACTTTTTCAAATCAAGCCCTGCCCACTACGAAACAGCGGGGAAATGCACAAATGAAAACACAATTTAGGACAATCTGTTTTGTAAAAATAACCAATCCCGTTGTGTCTTTGTCAAAATAGGCTGTCTATCATTAAGTATAAACGATCATTAAGTAGAAATAAAAATTTTTAAGGGACTATGATGTCCATAAGCTCTGAAATTGAGTTGTGAAATACCTTAGGCGAAGGAGATGTTAACAGTGAGTCAATATGTTTTTAATAATAATCAGACATAAAATAAATATTGTTAGTTTGGCTAATTTGAAAGTGAGATTGATGTCTCTAGCCTACAGTAAATAACAGTTAAGTTATATATTTATGTTCATGGATAAAAGGACCAAGACTTTCTGGTTGAACGAAGGATAGATACGTACAGAATATAAACAAATGAATAAAATAAGATATTATGTAATCAATTTGGAGATGGTGGTAGTTGGATTGTCTTCCTTCTTTAATATTTTGATACCTTTGTTCAGATACAGGCTAGCTGCTTTCCTCTGTTTCCAGTATGTATGCAGGGTTAGCCAGCGTAACTATTAGGCCCACCGTACAAACAGTGGTATCAATCTTTGCTATCATAAATAAATATGTTTTTCATGCACTTTTCTTTAAGAGGGTGCAATAAGAGAAAATAAGAGAATAAAATAGACTTTGTTGACAGGTTTAATTTAATCTCTAAACCGGGACAGATGCCAAGTTATTCAGAAGCATATTTGACACGTTACTATAAAGTGAGATTTTCCATCAATATAATGCCTGCTATATAATGTGAGACTCAAGTCCATATCAGCAGAAGCCATTGATGTGAGCGGGATCCGTTTTTCGAGGCACAAATGGAGTATGTATGCAGTCCTTAATGGTAGTAATTTAAAAATGGGCCATAAGGTTGATTTAGGGCTGGCAGAGAGACAGATCAGCCAGAGTTTAAACAGCAGGATGCTTCATCAGGGATATGCTGTGTGGGCTGGCGTTGAAAAAGAATAGGGAGTGGGGAGTAAGGGGGATGGGGTGGGGCTTCTCTGAATATACTGTCTGTATGCATGCTGCTCTATCCTTACACCGCTAATCACTTTAGGTGAAACAGATTGATCTCAGTCAAAGGTTTTCTTTTAAGGCTGGATAGTGAATGTTGGCATTAGCTGGAAATGCTCTGAAAAATAAAAGTGGAGTGGTAACCGAGTCCTCCGGTGGGATTCAATAAGGAATGGACCTCCTGTTAAATCTCCTCCATGTTTACAGCCTCTGAGACTAAGAGAGGCTTTCATTCAATTACGCCTCAGCCATTCACTCCTCCTCTCACACAGTCTGTCTTCCTCCCTCCTCCTTATCTCATCCCGCTGGCCTCCTCCCTCCATCACAATTAGTTAAAGGGAAACCAGATGAATGTTCCCCTGAGAAGTCATTACATCACTGACCCAACACACACACACACACACACACACACACACACACACACACACACACACACACACACACACACACACACACACACACACACACACACACACACACACACACACACACACACACACACACATATATATGCAAAAGGTAGGCGTTTCACTATGTCAGAGAAACCAAACATTGATGTTGAATATTCACCACTGTTCTTCGGTTGTTTGGACATTTAGCCAATATGGAATAGGCTTGTAAATATAATTTCTAAATGTACATTTCCACTGAGGCAAGGCCTGACAGCATAATGGTCAACAGATCATAGTTACACAAAATAATAACATTTGATGAGATGCCATAAACTTGTTTTGACCACAACAAATCATTCGTAATGCAGTGGCCTTGTTTGTTTGTGGGCTGTAAAGACAGGGCAATGAATGACAATCTCAGTTCATTTCCATCTCAAGCCAGTAAGTGAAAGAGAAAAACTCAATTACTCACCAAAAGAAAAGAACGTAACTTTCCACTAAATTCAATTTGAATCATCTAGGTTGGCATGGGGCCAGACTGAGTGCCCGCATTGCGTTCGGTCTGCACAGAGATCTGGAAATGAGCCCTGAGTCACTGACCTGCAGGAGAGTGGCTCTATCAGCAGAGCTCATCCATAAAATAGTTCTGATGAAAGCTCTAAGTGCTGCACTAATTCTTGAAATGATTTCTTAACAATTCAGTTTAGAAAAAAAGATTAAGAGAAGGATATATTTGAAGGGGCTGCATTATGCTTTTGGGGTTTTCCCTTTCTTGCAGTGTATTATGTCGTTTGTGCATGTAAATGGCCCCAGAACTTCACGGTGTCAGTGGTTGTCCTTTACAGCAGCTGATATCTGGTGTGTGTGTGTGTGTGTGTGTGTGTGTGTGTGTGTGTGTGTGTGTGTGTGTGTGTGTGTGTGTGTGTGTGTGTGTGTGTGATATGATTAACGTTAAATTTGTCACACAGCAGTTTAGCTCTGTGTTTTGTTTGGCTGTGATGATCCACTATACAGTAGGTGAAATAAAAAAACATCTGTTACAGTACGGGTTATTTTATATTCAGTAATTTCATTAGCATTCTTTTTCAAACAACTACTGAGAACCTATATGTGGGGAAATAAGAGAGCGAGGAATGTTGTTTTGTAATTAATTTACAGAATCTGCCAAATGAAGGTCAATTATCACAGTGAGAAACATGTCTTATAAATACTCAAAGCTGCCATAAAGCATTTCTGCTTTTACAACGTTGAGCATGTTGGCCTAACACTTAGCAATATTTAATGGATAGCTAGTGTGATATAAACATTATGGCACAGATAGACATGTAAGTGGTTTCATTGTAAAGTCTCTAATCCCAGATCCAGACAGGTTCATAGTGATTTATTACATCCAGGTTGACCATGACAATCCCGAATAATGATGACAGGATACAGATTGGCATAACAAATCACTAATTGAGCAACTTGAGAATAAACGTGTATGTATGTATGCTTTTTAAAGGTTAACTGAATATCGCTACCTTTTAATTTTGAACGCACAATCTGAAAAAAGAAGATTCAAACACATCACATGCCAGTGTGTTTGAACATACAGTATAAACAAAACATATTACTGAAATGGCAAAACTGATTACAGAATGAAAATACATTTCAGTTCTTCAAAAACTCAAGTGTTGAGTATTCATCCTGGTCGTCATTTCCAAGAATTTCTTTGAGGAAATCGACAACTCTGAAAAGATTGATGTGGAAATCTCTGGAGGTCTGATCAGACTCGACGATACCGCCCCCCGACTTGCACAGATCCTTTGTTCCCCAGCTGACCAGCGCAACCTGTGAGAGAAATTCCCTTTAGACCGTTAACATGAACTTACATGGTCAAATGATGTTACCCCAGTGTTTAACATGGAAACGCGACTGTACCTGTATCGTACGATGCTCATAGTTCTTGAACACAGCACCCCCAGAGTCACCTGTAACAACAAATACCAAAAATAATGGTCACTGATGAGTGAGGCTCAAAAGGCTAAAGAAGTTGCTTAACTGATGTGTCTATGTGCAATTTGAAGTCACTGCGTTGGTGAAAAGAGCTTAAAGAGGCCCTATTATGCTTTGGTTTTTTTTCTTAGATGTTCCCTCAAGAAGGAGTATCTTTCCAACACAACATTATAGCATGTAAATATGTCACAGAAGAGGCACAAAATATAAATATGAACCTGAAAATGAACATAATATGTCCTCTTGAACTCAACCCAGAGACGTGGGATAACTAGCATCTCTCATCAAAGCAGGGAAATAAGTTGTAATAGAAGAAACCTACCTTTACACGCCACATGATCCCTGTAAGGAGTCAGACCTCCAGTGCACAGGAAGTTATCCGTCACAGGAACCTTTGGATCAGTCGCCGTTATGCCGGGTGCCTCCAGAGCATGCTTGATGCAATCCTGTCTCTGCATTGGCAAGGGAGAGTAGAACCACAGCTCAAAGTTACTTTAAGGTTTAGAGTGAATAAGGAAAAAAGTTCACACACAACACACAAAGCACAACCCAGCTCAGTAAACTCACATTCCCACCAAGCTTAGCGTGGGCATCTTTTTCCTCAACCGCTGATCCTCTCTTGGTCAGGAAACTGAGTCTTTCCAGATCATTTTTCAGCAACAGCTCCTCTGAATTGAGGAAACAGAAAAACAGTACAGTACAGGGCAGTAAAGTGAACCTGAGACTGTACATTTTATTTTAACTGCAAGGAAACTCAATTGACAGAAGATGACTGTATGACATATCGTATATAAGTGGGAAATAAGAAGCATACATTTTTTGATTTAGTTAATAATGAATTGTTTTTATGTTTAATGCTAAACAGATCTTTGATACATATTTTCCTCTTACCCGTAGTGCAATTTATCAATCGAGTGTTTTGTGTGAGTTGCCAGATGTCTGCCTTCACTGAGTATAACGGAGATGACTTTTGGTGCTCAAAGCTCAAAAAACAAACTTGAAAACTAAACAACAATGAGCCTTTCAAGTAATTCAAGCCTGGTTACTTAAACTAATCCACATAATTGGTTGTGAGCCGTTCCATTTAGGATTTTATTTTCTTTACCAAACTACATCAGCCAACAGTCGCTCTGCAGAAGGAATCATTAAACTGCTAATGGACCAGAGTCTGATACCTCAAACACTCTGCAACACACACACACACACACACACACACACACACACACACACACACACACACACACACACACACACACACACACACACACACACACACACACACACACACACACACACACACACACACACACACACACACAAAAATCTAAATTGAGCAACTGGACTTCTGGTAAGAGTACAGATATTTACTTTGGATTTTGTGCTGAGCTGGAAATATTCAAAAGGTCATCTAATGACTGCATTTTGGAGTTTTTAGCTTAATTAGCTAGTTAGTTACATTAAAGTTAACCGCTACGAGTGTTGGTATCTTACCAGTATTGACAGCTGCGGGATACAAATAGAAAGCCTACTTTTTTTTTTTTCTACTGTCTTTCAAACTGAATTGTTTGGGTATAAACATCTGCCACTGAGAGGCCTAGCGAACGGTCAATTTTGGTACAATTAATAGAACAAGTCAAATGAATTTTCACAGGAAGTTAAGCATTTGTGTGGTTACAACATGTTGGTTACTTCACCTTGCTGCTTGCAGGTGGATTCTCCAACCAGCTTCAGAGCGTCACTGGTCTCCTGGGTGCAAGGTATGCAAATAGGTCTAAACGACACCAAAAACAGTGTGACACGGAGAGGGTGATTTCAGTGAAAAACTTGTGATACAGATCATATATTTCTAAAAATGCAGTAAGCCTATTCCAAATGTAAAAAGGAAGTTTGTTTACCATTGTATTATTAACCCCCCAGGCAGGACTGTGAATGCAACATGAAATCCAAGTGTACTGTGAAAGACGGTGTTTAGGGTCTCACCTCACTGAACTGGAGATGTGAACATAGTCTTCCAGTTGGATGAGAACCACATCATAGTCATAAAACTCTGCCACGCCTTCTTCCGTTTTACTGTGAATTTTGTACTTTGGGTGTGGTATGAAGTTTTTTACTTTTTTCACTGCAAAAGACACACAGTCAAATTTAAGTATGAACCTTTGTGTGAGTTATAGATGCAAAATACATTGAGTCAAAAACTGAAGACTTTGACACTTATTTTGTGAACTGCTAGAGCATCATTAGATCAGATAATATCAGATTTGTGAGTGTGATAATAAAAGAGCCACGAGTAAACATACAGACATTAAATAAACAATGATCATTACCTATGCCCTGTCCATCATTAATTTCAACTTTTACGTGCTCCGGTAAATCTCCAAATGTGAAGCAGTGAGCAGCGGTCAAGACAAAGTAAGGGTTCACCAGAGAGCCGATGCATTTCTTCGAACGGCCTTCATTCTGAAGATTGAAAAGGACAATTAATGAGTATTTTAGTTTATGATACAGAGTAACACCACTGTAAACAACAACAAAAACATGGACAACATTGTGGCTGCACATAATTGGAAAACTGTTTTTCAATTCAATCGACTGATATCCTTCGATATGGCTTGCTTTTTATGCAATTCTACATCTGAAGGTCAAGCATTTTTGGGATGACTTAGCCGAGTATTTTAATTCTAATTCAAATATGTTAATTTGGACAAATACAACATCTATACATACTGTGTATATATATACATTTGGAATGTATTATGTCCATATATATTTTAAACAAAAGCAGAATAACATGTTTTCTTACAACAAAAACACTATACTTATTTGAACATCAACAATATAATTCAACACCCCCAGCCCCATTCCTTTCTTATTTTATTGCATTTTATTTTTACTTAGTGGGAAAAGTCTAATCCCCTAATGTCACTGTTTGCTGTGGTAAGGTACATGCAGTGAACATTCACCTGGACAGTAACGGATGCCCACCATGGATACTTTTTCCTTGCAACGTCTTGTGGGTTGCCCACTATTTCATACTCCTTGTGAAGACCACAAAGACCCTGAACTTCACTTTCATCTAGAAAATAAAAAAACATTTGTGGTAAGAAGCGGTGGGACAAGTACTCAGATGTCGTACTTGAGTTAAAGTTATTAAACCGCAATCTAGAAACACTGTTACATGTTAAAAAATCATATACTACTGTATAAATACCAAATCATTATCCAGGTGGTCATTTTCATAACAATGTAATGTCATCACTGGATTATAATCCATGAATCTGTCAATCATTTTGAATTTTGAAGCTGGTAAACATGGAGACAAACTTAAAATTACTTTTTTAAACTGCCAGGCCTCTCCATCCATGATAATACATAATAATTCATAATTTGATATAATTTCTATCAAAAATATGCACCTTCAAAAGTCACAAATTGTTATAAAATAAATGTAGCTGACCAATCACAACAGAGCTGGCCTTCTAACCAATCAGAGCAGAGCTGGTGCTTTGGTTTTAGAAAGAGGGTGAACAGAGGCAGTATGAGAAAAATAAAGAGCTTTTTGAACAATAAAGAATGAAAACATGTGACAGTAGAGCACACAATACAAATGTTACTGAGTGAACGAGCATAACAGGGCCCTTTAAGGACAGAACTTGATCAAATGTACTGAGTGAGTTTCCACCACTGTAAATATATAATGTGGTCGAGTGGGTGAAGCCAAATCAATGATCAACATCAGTGGTGTCAAGCTACGTATCATATAAAGGCACAGATCGAGAGTGATGGAACTTCTGCCTGCTCTTAAGTGCTTAAGGAAACAAGAGATCAGTGTTTATATATCTCCTTTATGTCTAACTAGAGGGTATATAGAGATACATAGATGTTGAAAAAAAGGCTTTTTCAAAGATGACTTACCAATTATTTCATCAAAGGTCTCTTGTAACTCTCTAATTTCCTTCATTCGGAAGTAGTGCCTTCCACCCAGCCCCGTTACGAGGGGCTGCAGGTCATCATCAAAGATATCTTTTCCAATCGCAAAAATATAAATGTCTGTAACACAAAAAAAAACAATGTAAATGAAAACCTTTGTATCAGTGATTGAAGAAGTACTCACATGCTTCAAGTAAAGAGTACTAATACCACAGTCTAAATATACTCACGTCACATGTTAAAGTATTATCAACAAAAAGTACTTAAAGTATCAAAAGTGAAAGTACTTATAGTCAGAATGGCTCTTCTGAATGTGTTATAATGTTATAGTTCTGTTATAGGATGCTTTGTGTTCTACCGAGTAGCTAAGTAGTGTCTAAATCATATAAACACAACAAGAGTCAAATAAATGTAGTGGAGTAAAAAGCACAATATTTCCCTCTTAGATGTAATGGAGTAAAAGTCAAATTTGGCAGACAGGGAAATATTGAAGTACCTCAAAAAGTGCTGTGCTTGAGTTAATATCCGCTGGGTTATTGTATGTCAATAAGTGTGTCCGGATGTTAAAATGGGTATTTAAAATGAAACTCACCCAGATATTCTTCCCTTGAAGGAGTCTCCTCTGCAGCAGTGTGGTTCATGTATACCATGTTTTTTATTCTGGCCACTGTGGGATCAGGAGAACCGCCCATATTATAAGCACCTGCAATGGAGGAAGAACAGTGTTTTATTGTTTTATTTTAATTGTTCTCATTTTAGCCTCATGATCTTATATAGGAATATTAAGATTTTCATTTAAATTAGTGCTGATTTGATTGCCTATCAATTCCTAACCAAGGGAAGTTGCAGTGGTAGGAACAGGAAGTTTAAGAGGCCCTTTTCCCTTTCCTTTAAGTGTGTTATACAGTGGGACATCTCTAAACAGTTGACCAATCACAATAATAGGACCTTTTGAATTGTTGAATCCATGAACATTAAAAGGAATCGATTTACATTCTCGCTAAGTATTAGTTGAGAAGGTTGCATTAGATATAGTATTATCCAACTCTTAGCAACGTAACACATGTTTATCCCTAACACAATTGGCAGCTCCACTGCTGAAGTAATTAAATATACCAATTATCTGGAAATACCGTCTGTAAATGCGATGATGACGTGGCGATGTTCTTTAAAAAGCTCTTTTCCCACTCGTTGCTTTATAACAGCCATCCGCTCCAGGAATGTCATAAAGATGAGGTTCAGATCTGTTCCAGTGTTCTTTTCTTTGAGACACAAACAAGAAAAACATATACCAAGCTGTGTGTTTTTTTTATCTGTAGATATTTAAAATGACTCTACTCACCGCCCACTTCAAAATTTTCCAATTTCTCAATGATGGTGCTTCGTTCAACTTTTTTATCGAAAAAATCAAGAATGTTGACAACTTCGTACAATTCAGAGGAGAAAAAGACCACTTCATAGTTTGGATCTACGTTAAAGGAAGAAATCTGTGGAGACAAAAAGCAAATCCGGTCAAAACAACAACTTTATTATCAACTTGTCGAACAGCTGTGATATGTTGTATCTGTAACACGCCTTTACGCATGAAACTGCTTATGGTTGCTATTTGGTTGAGTAATTGATTCATTTATCAGCAGTGAGAATCCTGTATCCAAGCGACCCGTGCCAAGGAGCATCAGTCAAGATTATGATGTGTAATTCATAATGAAATTTACTGCTAATGGGCTGTTGTGATGGCAGCCAATTGGGGAGGCATAATGTTTGTACATGTTTCGGGCAGTGTGCCAAATGTCCTTCTGTCAGGAAATGCAAGAGGCTTCATATTTCACATATCTCACACCAAGGATATAATGCGGGTTATGATTTTAAATGAAAGGAAATCCACTATCCCACACAGTATTAAAGAAGTAAAATGTTATTATTTGATTTATTCTTTATTTATTTGTACATGTTAGTTGTTTCTAGGTTGACCTTACAACATCTGTCCAAGAACTACTGATTAAAAATAGCCTTTAAGCTAATTGTGGCATAATTACAGCACTGTCTCTGCTAAATAAACTAATAAATAAATACACAACATTTAAAGAAACAATGCAGTCAAAGAAAATAATATAATTTTCAAAATAAAATAAAAACGTTTTTTATCTCAAAATAGAAAATTTTCCCAAATTATTCCAAATGCAATTGATCATCCCAAAGCCTTTGTATGTTTATCTACACAAATAAGGCACAGCAAGTTTGGTGTGTTGCTGTTGATTTGAACTGAATAAGCTGGCACTTCCTGGTTTACAGAAAGAGCATTTGTGGAAAAGAATACTGTAACGCTTCATAGTAACTGCATGACAGTGACCCATAAATAATACAGTGGCTTCCTCTGCCATGCCCAGTAACAACTCTGATATTTCATTCTATTTCATTTGAGTCCAAGTGATTGATCAAATGTCCAGAGTAGTCACATTAACTGCCATATTTAAAACGCATTTTAGCATCTCAGCAAATCTATTGCCAGCACGTTCACTCCATGTGCATCCTTAAGACTGAGTCCACAATCAGCAAAAGCAATATCACATCTCAGCACAATGTTGCTGTCTGTATGCAAATTCAGCATATTGCAGAGTTAGAGAGGTGATAGTGTGGCCATCGTCTTTAGTGTTAAACTTTTAACATATACTATCAAACCATATGGTTATGAATGAAACACATTTGTACCTTTTTGATCAGTTTTATGATAGCATCTTTTGCTTTTTGGACTTCTTCCTCCTCAATGCTCTCAGAAATATCCACTGCTATATAAATGTTCAGCGTCCCATTTTTGGAAATCCTGATTGTTTTCCCCGCCTGTGTGTCATCTAAACCACAACAAAGACTGTTATTGTGCCATACAAACAATATACCACCATCATATTAAATCATGTCTACATCTATGATTAACTGAAAGACAGGGTTAGATTGATAAAACAAAGGTATTATAGAGTCAGTGTCAGTTTTGATGGAGTATATACCTTATTATTATTAATATATATATAATAGCAGAAAACTTCATCTAGCATAGCTTTTAAATTATTATCAGATATAGCTTAGGAACTTACTGAGAGACTGTAAAGTGGTGAGGCTCTCTTTGATAGCGCTGCCGAATGCCTCTGAAACCTCCAGTGAAGTGTCATAGGTGTGTTTGTCTGCAAGAAGCAAAATGAGCAGAAGTTGGTAATCATTGCTACAAAGTGAAGTGATATTTTGAACAAAGCAAGTTCAAGTACTCGCCTATAACCATAGAGACTGGGGATCAGTCTTTAGTAGTTTAAGGGACCCTATTATGCATGTGTATAAATGTATGCATATGTATGAAAGACAGCAAAAAGTGCATTTTGCATAATAGGGGACCTTTAAGGTCATAAACCTGTGTAAATGGATTTGAAGTTCAGTCATGGCTTCTGAATGTTGCAACATATATGATGCAGTATATATAAAGTACAGTTTCTGTTAGACTCAGTTCAAATGGTTTGTAGGTTTCTGTCTTACAGTAGCACGCTGGCTCTTTGCCAGTCCACTGGCCGTTCTCCAAACAAACTCGATCACTGGACCCAACCAAAAACAGGTTGCTGTTGCAGCTGTATTTCACCTTCTCGTCAATTCCAAATAAGTTCCCTGTTCTTGAGGCGCCAGCTGGGACACCAGGATCAGCACAAGTGTGTCCTGCTGCGGTAACAAAAAAGACAGAAGATAAGTCATAAAACATTCACCAATGAGGAAACTTCCCAATGCGGAGTAGATGTCTGTTCAGGACTTACAGTCCCGGCTACAGATGGGAGTGGAGCCGCTCCACTTCCCATTTGGTAAGCACACACGTCTGGTTGAGCCTCTCATTGTGTATCCGGAGTAGCACTCATATGTGGTCTCATTGTTCACAAAGTACTTGTCCTGGGGTGGGGAGACTTCTCCATTCTCAAACACATTTGGGTCGGGGCATTCAACAACTGCAAAACAAAACGAAAGAATCTGAGTTATCATGTAGAGCCTGGGGAGGAGTGAGAAACAGCAGCATCACATCACTGACTCTTGCATCTCTGAGGGTTGAATTTCCTCGCCGCATGTCTCCAGCTGCCATTATGCTGGCACAGGCGGGTCAAAACTGGGTACGGATAGTAGCCCTCGGGACAGTTGTAGATCAACATGCTCCCTTTCACCAGCTGCTTGGTCAGTGTGTAAGTACCTCCTTGCATTTGCATGTTCTCCTCTGTGCAATCACACTGAACCTCTCCTCCTGAAAAAATAAAAATAATTATTTGTTGGCATGGAGGTGTAATATGTACTAAGATTTACAGTACATTGCCCCCTCCAGAGCCATGTAACGGAAGACAACGTTTTCAAAAGCTGCATGGGTAATACTAGGTAAGTATTCAACATCAATTGTAAACTTCACATTCGTCTCTCACGGATTTTAAACGATTTAAAGGTATAGGAGTTGTCTTAAGATAGGCTACGAGGTGTTTTGAAATGTACTTTTCATTTCACATACTAATTTATGTTGTTGCTTTAGTGAAAATATATTCAAACTGTTTAAACTTGACACAATGAACAACAAATCATACAGTAGGAACATGAAATTACTTTACATTCAGAAAAATAACTCTTTTAGAAACAACATTTCCATCAATTTCGGAAAGGCTTCTAGAATTACAGTAGCAGTATTACATTTCAAATGCCATATTCATTAATGTTATTTTGAACCTTTAGCAATGGACCAAATACATGGAATTGTTTTCTTTTTTTATTCAGTTGTGAATAATTTTTTCAAAAACCTCTAAGCTCAGCTTGATTTTAAAGTTATTTGAAATATTTGTTGGCATTTGGAAACACAGTATAAAATGTCAAATATATATCTTTTTTTTATAAAATAAAAGTAGCTCACCGAAAAAGAGGAGACATAAAAGTGCAGCAAGCCAACTCCAGAGGAGGGAAAATCCCATGATGAGCGTTGAACCAGAGAACAAAATCAAGTGAAAGGATTTAACAGGAACTGTTTATTTATTTAAAAGAAGCTTCAGAAAGAGGGACTGGCTTAAAAAAAAACCATGATGGTACTTATTAACTTCATGACAAATAAAAGGAAATCAATAGCGTGTGTCGTACAAAACACGCCAACAAGTTCAAGAAAATTGGACTTTTCAGGAAAAATTTAAATAACTCAGTTTCAAACGATTTAAAATAAGCCAGGTTAATAATGCATTGGCTTTATTTATTACTTGAGTCTTTTCCTGAAAGCCCCAAATACAATGTATGCAGTTTAGGTTATCTGTTCATGCTGAGTGTTTTAGTAAAGATCCCTCTGTTTTCAACAACCTGAGGTTATATGCCCGTTTTGATCCTCGGTTGTTCCACTATGTGCACACCGACAGTCAGATATTGCATAAAAGAACCAACCAGTTGTGAAATCAACCAACTATCATCATTTCCGAAAATCCTCAGGCACTGTTGAGCTTTGTTTATTGACACATTGATTCAGTTATTGATTGAGCAGCCAGTAATTCCTATTTGGTTCAACTCGCTATGCCTCTCACTGTAATTTCAATGACTTGGTTTTACTTTATCTTAGTATTTCCACACACCTTTCAATGGGTGACAGTATCTGTGAAAACACTGTGATGTGTCAGTCAGTGAAAAATAAATGCACCATTTGTGGTCATTTTTCATCACTTTGTGGTATTTTGTCAGTGAGTCAGTTAGAACTAAGTGGAAATTCACCTTTTAAAACAGGTTGATTTGTCTGTTAAATGTTGATCTGTCAACAGCAACATTTGAGTATACTTATTTCAAAAGGAAACTGTTCACCTTTTTTCAAAACGTGCAATTACACTGCATTCTGTCTTAAATCTACACTTCACATAATCTTATAACTGGTTTAATTCAAAATGCCATGCATCTCAGGTCATAAACCCTGTGACCCAATTGCCTCCTCTCTAGCGCCACTCTCTGGATAAACTACACAGCCAGTAAACCATTTTACACTCGTTTGTATAACTGTTCAAATTGGTGACATTTTTTCAAAATCTGTAGGAGTTTAACACTGAACATTTCCATTGTATGTTACAAATGCTTGACATGTAAATTGGCTACATATTTTACAGAATTAGAATTATGCTCCCTTATAAGTCACAGTTGCATGATGAACTATACAGTGAGTACACGTTTTGATTATAATGCGATGAGGGACAGTAGAGAAATTAAAAAAGAAGAATGGTAGCCTTTTTTTCAGAGTTTAATGAGTATTTTTTTGTGGAACAATGCAGCAGGAGGCGGTAATGCAGCAATAACAGTGAGTGGCTCACACGAAGAAGAAGGGAGACCGGAAGTGACGTTGTTTCGCAAGTAAAAACAACAACGCGCCAAATTTGTGGCGAATACACTGTTGTCATTGCTTCAGACACATGGAGAAGTCCGTCTGATCTTTACGAATACCTTTTTGGAAACGCCGCAGGCTGTGCAGGTAAAAAAAAGTTACATAAGTACAAATGGCATCATCCTTGTTTTTAGCTTTACGTTTTTGGATTAGTGCAACAGTTTGACATGAAATGGAAAATGTTCGGTTGGCAGACACTGCGTAAGAAGTCACAATACCTGTTGTCTTAAGTCAAATATAAGAGATGTGTGTGGATATTATCCTTGACATTATGTGTGTATCGTGTTTTTCTGTTTTTTAGCATGGCTGTGCCGTTTGTGCAAGACTGGGACCTTGTTCAGACTCTGGGAGAAGGAGCCTATGGAGAGTAAGACTCCTCCTTTATCATTATTATCATTCAATGTATTACTCTATCACGTTTCTATCAGTGCATCTGCAGGTGCTGACACACACATACACAATGTTTCACACAAAAAAGATCTGGACTTTTTTGTAAGACAGGGGAACCAAAGTTGACATGTCTGAAATTAGATCAGACAGGCATATTTCTACTGCTCTCTACCTAATGTTGTACAGTTGGAAAAACCACAGAGAAATCTTTGAGTTAGATACATCAAAAGAAAAATTCAATTCAATTTAAATAACAAATGTAATGATTAACATCCCTGTCTTGTCTATCAGTTAAATATTGTCATGTTTTTACACATATTCAGATTTATTACACACTATTGAATCAGGAAACTTATTACAACAACAACAACGTTTAGCGTGTCAATGCAGAACCTGTCAACACTTTTAATACAATATAATGAATTGAAATCTAATATTCAACAAACAAGGGGTGCCTTTTCTGTGTTTGACATCACATTTTTTGTGCTCTGATCCATCGTGACTCTGTGTGTTGCAGAGTTAGGCTGCTGGTGAACAGACAGACAGAGGAGGCAGTAGCAGTGAAGGTGATCGATACCGCTCAGGCCAAAGAGTGTGCTGAAAATGTCAAGAAGGAGGTCTGCATCCATAAGGTAGGTGATTCACTTTAAGAACAGTTTAGTGTGATGCCATTAGGTTTTAAAGGATAATATTAACATTGTCATCAATGGCACTTGAGAGGTTGCTGTCACACAAGGGATTTGCAATCTGAAGACGTATGATGTTAAGAAAGAGTGGAAACTTGTTTACGTTGCATTTGTTAATGTTTTGGTAGATGCTCGACCACGCCAACATCGTGCGTTTTTTTGGCCACCGGAAGGAAGGCACGACCATGTATCTCTTCCTGGAGTACTGCACCGGAGGAGAGCTGTTCGACCGAATCGGTGAGACTGGACAGACATTGTTTTAACACGCTGGTTCACAGTCACAGTTAAAAGTCAACTCAAAGTTACCAATATATACGCCTTTGAGATTCAGCCATCTCTCTTTAAACGTGACAATTGTCATGCCAAGAGTTGCAAGTATTCAGTAACAGACCTAAAACTAAAACATTAAGTCTTTCCTGGGTTTAATTTACATGTATTGATTGTAAAAAATATGAGAAATAACCTCACTTAATAATAATAATAATAGTATTGCATAGCCCAAAAGAATAATTACATCCAGTATTGTCAGTGTATGATATGATATCAGCCAGATAGTGGCAGACATTCCGTTGTCCGGTAATTACCGGACATTGGCCGGGAAAAAAAATAAATGTCAGAGAAAATGAAATCTCACCGGTCAAAGTGTCCGTTTGAAATTGACTAATAATCCCTCTATCTAACTCAATTTGATTTTCAGAATAATACTACCATTTAGGCTAAGTCTAATGTAGTAACACAGTAGTCTATTAGAATAAAATAATTTAACCTAACAGGCCTACAAATACATCGGAAGGTGTATGGCGTGTGATTGGCCCACGAGCGTTTGCGTGCAGCAAAGATTCTACCGCGAAAAGCGTAAACATGACAACCAATTTGTTTATTGAATGCGGCTAGCGTCTTCTGCTAACAAACAAATAGGCTACGTCGGCTATTGTTAAAATATGGCCGGTCCCAGGCAGAGTAGCCTTAAAAGTTTTTTTCTGAAAGATGCGACGACTCCAGATGCGACTCACAAGAGAGGTGCTGCTGCTGCTGCTGCTGCTGATGATGACCGGTCTGTGCCTGTGCCAGATGTGCCGATTCCGCCTCCTCTTCTTTTCTTTTTTTTTAGCTCTTCAAGAATATGCAGAACCAGCGATCAGAACGGTTGTTTCCCATTTTACAACTGTTGAGTCTGCAGACACCACTCCTCTTATCAATGCCATTGCCCTGCGACGAGATGCCCTCGCTGTGATGACAGCGCTCCGTGGCTATGGGGGATTGCAATTCGCCACAGCCTGTGAAGTCCTCATTCGGGATTTCATCGAAATCTATCCAGAGTGGGCCAAGCTCGCCAAAATAGCCTGTGTGATCCCAGTCTCAAGTGTTCCCGCAGAGAGGGGTTTTTCGCTGCAGAACCGGATCAAGACCAAGCAGCGAAGTCGCCTCTTAGAGAACAAAGTTACGCGCCTTATGCGCATCGCAAGTTGTGGAGAGACATTACAAACTTTCGATTTCATGTCGGCAGCTGCCAATTTCAACACTGCCAAAAACCGTAAAAAGTAGTGTAATTATAGGCTACGAGGCAGTGTAGGCCTATGAATAATTTGATGGCCTCATGCCTATTAATTTAAAATGTTACTTAAACCACACCATATCAGGTGCACGTCAAGACCGTTGATATAACTTACGTGTAGCCTATTGTTGGGCTGTTAAAAGTCTAAATTGTATGTGGGTAAGGGGGATTAGTTTATTAAACTAAATAGAAATATTTGTATTTATTTTTTATTTGTTTGATATATATGGAAGGATGATTGGTTCATCAGATACGTCTCTTAAAATTAACTCGGGCACCTCGTGCAAATAACGCACGGGGTCGTTTGCGCAATAAGTGTTCACGTAATTATTTGAAAGTAAGGCCAATAAATGTGTTAAATTATTTTTGTGTGTCAAATTGTCATTTTGTAAGCTACTAGTCTACTTCAAATGTTTCTACACTAGCCTAATTAGGAACGATGGAATATTTGACCGTGGTGTTGTCAAAATGTCCGGAAGGTGAAACCTCGGCCGGTCACTTTGACCGGCAGATTTTTTTTCTAACGGAAACCCTGGATAGTGGTCAATTGTTCGACTTATTACAATGTCTTCTTCCTTTTTTATTTTAGAGCCTGATGTTGGGATGGCAGAAGAAGATGCTCATAGGTTTTTCCAGCAGCTAGTAGCGGCCGTGGTAAGTGAATCAAATATGTGTGTAGATATGACCTGTTTCTGCTGTTTTTAAACCCTCACTGTGTGCACATTGTCAGCATTACCTCCACGGTTGTGGGATCACCCACAGAGACATAAAGCCGGAGAACATTTTGCTGGACGAAAAAGGTGAGACATTCAAATTTGTGTTGCTTTGTAGAAAAAAATAACTTTGATTTGCGTTTATAACGAACATTATCTGCTGTTCTCCATTTTAGATAACCTGAAGCTGACGGACTTTGGGCTGGCCACCATGTTTCGTTTCAAAGGACGAGAGCGTCTTTTGAGTCGACTCTGTGGGACTCTTCCTTACGTGGCTCCGGAGCTTCTCAGCCAAAAAGAGTACAAAGCTCAGCCTGCAGATGTCTGGGCTTGTGGGATTGTCCTCACTGCTATGCTAGCTGGAGGTAGGGTCACAGAGTCTGTGTTTCTTTAATTAACTTAAAACAATTTCACTAAATAATGATAAATGTACTTTTTTTTTAAAGCCAGAAAGTAAAGGTTTAACTATTAAATAATGTAAATAAATGAATAGCTCCAGCACATGCTTATGGAATGGTCAGGCTGTGTGGTTAAACTTTAGATCACCGTCTCTGTGCTGCTTCTTTTTTTTCAGAGCTGCCATGGGACCAGCCCACTGAGAGCTGTCAAGAGTATTCAGACTGGCTTCAAAAGAAAACATACCTACCTCCTTGGAAGAAAATACAACCACTGCCTCTTAGTAAGTGCCAAAGTAAAAGTTTACATATCGTTTTTAAAAGCTGAATATATTTCACATTCAACATCTCTTTTCAGGTTTGTTGTCCAAGTTACTGCTGGCAGGTCCAGATGCTCGCATCAGCATAACAGACATAAAGAAAGACCGCTGGTTTACTGAAGGCAAGTCTCGATATTAGTATAATGGAGTAAATTCAACTTAAACGTTCGTTGGACTGATGTCTGTCTTTGTATCTCTGCAGGTGTTAAGCAAACACCTCTGGGCTCAAAAGGAAACAAACATCATCGATCAGATTCCGGACTCATATCCCGGGCCAACAGGTCAGAGCTTTGTGTTTCCTCATTTCAATTCAAAGGGGCGTATTTCTTTTTGTGCCTGTAATCTTAAAACCGCTCTTCTCCCCATGCAGCGATGACAGGATGCAGTTTTCCAGCTCTCAGCCTGATTTTGCGGCACAAGGCTGGGAAGCCATGTTGATTATCGGCCAAAGCGACGGCCAGGTCAGCTTCTCTCAGCCGACCAAACCCGAGCACATGTTGCTGGGGAGTCAGCTGATGGGCACACCTGGAGCCAGTCAGGTGATTCACATACTCAGTGCTACACCAGTATCTCACAATGTGTGTGAATTTTTAGCACCACAGTCTTTCAGCTGTGATTTTGTTTTTTTTCCTGATCTTCTATATAAAGTAATGTATGCAGCCTTCAAATGCTGCATTGAAGAATTAATGCTAACTTTCATTTATATTGTGTTTGCAGTCGGCTTGGCAGAGATTAGTGCGGAGAATGACACGTTTCTTCACCACTGTGAATGCCGACGTCTCCTTATCTACCCTGAAAGACGCCTGTGACGGCCTGTCCCTTGGCTTTAAACTCACCTGCAGCAAACAGGTACATATGAGCTCAAGTATACAGAATTTGAACTTTACAGAGGTAAAATACAACTGCTGAAGTGCCCAGCTAGGCTACCAGTTTCACGCCTTAATGCACTAGAGTTGAATAAACCCCTGTTTGCCCTTCAGGTGACGGTGAGCACGCTGGACAAACGTAATAACAAACTCATCTTCAAAGTCCACTTGTTAGAGATGAATCAGAAAGTGCTGCTGGACTTCCGACTGTCTAAGGTGAGTTTTAGCATTTCCACATTTTCATACATAGTGTATGAGATATGGAAGTGAGGAGTAAAGAGCCTTAAAGAAATGTACATGTTTCTTGTGAAATTTTACCAATATCCAAAAGTTCATTTAGCTCATTGTGTGAGTTTTATTTAGATGTTAATGTGTCTTTGTGTTTCCAGGGTGATGGTCTGGAGTTCAAGCGTCTCTTTGTGAAATTAAAACAGAAGCTCGGAGACATCATCAGCACTCAGAAGGGTTTACCCCCCCTCACATGAACAACCTCTACAAAGAGATGCACACTGCTATGGACGTATGGAGGGAAAACATGTATATACTTAGCTGTTCTATTGATATTTTATTTGTATACTGCTGTTTTCTTTCTTTCAAGTGTTTGTGTTTGCTCCTGTGTTCTTTATTTCCCCTCTTTAAGGAGTTTGTTGTTTTTAGTTTTACAAAGTAATGATTGTCAAAGGTCAAAACATGGAGATAGAAGCATGTTTGTTCTTGTTGTGTTTGACATGATACAGTCAAAAGTGTTGAATAAATGATTTTGTTTCACATAAAAACAAACATTAAAATATTTCCGATGTTTCATTATGTTGTTTTACATTATCCTCAGGTTCATATTCATATTGTGTGCCTCTACTTTGATATGTGTCCATGCTTTAATGTTCAAAAAATCCCCCTCTGTCTGAAACCACAGCCCAGTCTGCTCTCGTTGGTTAGCTGGCTGGCTCTGTTGTGATTGGTAAAAAAAACATTGCGAGGGTATAGAAGTGCAAGTGTTATATAGAAATGTGTCACAGGAGAAACCCCCTCTGGAGGGAACTTTGGGATTTTAGCCTGTGCAGACCATTTACATGCACACAAACCTGGATAACACCCTACAAGGAAGGGAAAACACCTAAGTAAAAGGGTGTCTTTAAATTGTTACATAGAAAAAAACACCAGTTGGCTGAACAGTATACATTCATATCGTGTAATTTAAAAATCAATGCATCGTTATGTCCATGCTGAATGACTGTGTGATATGAGGATTATAAACGATGAATTCCAGGTTAAATTACAATCAAATAGTGAGTGATTTCCAGGTAGGATTATGAGCCTGTGGCTTTGACGGTGATGGTGACGCTGACGGGCTCATTGTCGTCTCCAGGGGGAGGCGGAGAGGCTTGGCTGGTGGAGAGGGGTGAAGCAGCGCGGGGTAAAGGCATGGTGGGACCTGCAAAACACCAACATGAAGGTTTAGCATCAGCAGATAAAATACTTCGAAACATGTGGAATTACCAAGGATTTGTATTTTATCAGCAAAGGTGGCTTTCAATAAGATGACATGGAAAGAAATTGCATCACTTGGCATAATGCTTCAACTCAATCCAACTTGAACCACATGAAGTCAGATATTTTGCAGTCAACATAACATTTCGGTTTTAATTTAAAAGAACTGCCAATATTTTCTTTGAAAAGAAAACGTACATAAAATGTGTCCATTTAAAAAAAAAAAGTATTAGGCCCTGTTCTATGGGCTGCTGGAGGGGCGTGTGTGTGTGTGTGATTGACAGCAGCTGGCAGGAGGGGCAAAGTACTTCCCCATGCAGTTTACAAGACACCGGCAGGTAGCGTTTTTTTTCAATCAGGTATATGGTTGTTATTTAAGTAAAGACAACACCAGCATCCAGTCGGACCAAAGGGACCTTTGCAGGTATGTTTACATTCTGTTTGCTGCAGCAGAGCAGCTAGTTTGCTAACTAGCTTGAAAACTGAAATTAGCAGTGCAGATTTCCCTCTTGAATGTGGAGCATGACAATACCTGTGTTTGTGTTTAAGTCAAATAAGGACACTTAAACAGGAAAGCTAATGTGGTTTTGGTGTGTTGTGTTGGAGGTTTCTGTGGCTGTATGCTCTGCCTATGGTAAAACTGCTTTGTGCATGATTTGATAAAACAATTGGTCAAAGTTCATCAACATAGAGGACAGCTAAACCACATTTGTGCATTAAATTAAAAATAGTTCTACATAGAGGAGAGCCAAAGTACATCAGTTAATTAAGAACATGTTTTATGGTTAATGCAAAGACTGAGAGGCAGCATGATGATACTAAACACAAACATGGGTTTTAAGTTGATTAATTAAAGACACCAGAAAAGCAGTGTGGTTACCCTGACATGTACTGTAAATAGTACCAGGTAAGTGTGTTAAGGGGTTATTCTCACCGAGGGTAGATGGTCCACCAATCTCCTCTGTATCTCCCTCAGATCCACGTACCACTTCATCCTCTGGGAAGTTAATGTTTTCCCTTGACTGGCTGTGCTGCCTACAAATACCAAAAGGATAACTTTTTTAATGGAAATTCTGGAGAAATGATCTACCAACATCATTACAAACTGCACATATTTCATTGCTGCTTGACAGAAATACAGATACTCACGAACCAAACAGCAAGTCATGTAGTCCTGGGAGGAGAAACACAGACCATTAATGCAACATAAAGGGACAGTGACTCTGTTTTTAGTCATCATAATGGTTGTGCTTGTGTATGTGACTCACGAGGATTGTTGTTGCGGTTGCGGATTAGGAACACAAGCAGCAGCACCGTGAGCAAGGCTGCAATGAACATCCCGCCTATAGCTGCTCCAATCACAGCAGGGTACATATTGTAGCGTGGCTCCGCTGCAACACAATACAGTTACACATTGCAAAATAGTAAACCTCGGACAAAACACACACAGTTGCTCTACTTGATGAGTATCTCACATTGTCTTTTTGTCATGTTTCAATGATTCTCAACCCATGTCAGCGTTCTTGTACACCACTGTTTGGAATTTGCTTAAATTCTTCCTCTTATAGATAAAAGCTTGAATCAATAAGCTATAAAATGAACCCTGGCTCAGTTTGTGGTTTTGCTGCTGCAGCCGTATTTGGTTTGGTATGACCAGTAGTTTATGGTGGCTAATGTAAGCCGACTTAAGGTCGATTTCGCTTTTGGTTTACTGTTATCTTCTGTAACTTAAGGAAACTGTGACCATTCAGAAAAAAGTGTTATAGGCTTGCTTTAAAGTCAACCCTGTTGAGCTCAGTTCAGGTTTAGATGACCTTATACATTAACCTGAGGCGGGTTGAAAACCACTTACCTATTCTACACTGACATACAAGCCTATCTACTTCCTATACAATCACGTGGTCATAACCTTTTAAACACTTAAAGACTTTACAAGAAGAAGCACACAGAGGAAACACAAGAAGCAGAGCAGGGAGGGTAAACGGAAGTGAGTGGAAGGTGTTAGGTGTGTGAAATTGTTTGTATTTGTTTTAGTTTGTGTATGAGTCTTTCACCTAAGTGGATAACACAAAAAAGAGAAACAAAAATGTTAGACTGTCATCAAAGTCATCGATACAAAAACATCACAGCAGAACCACAGTGTCAGATATGTTTGAATCACTAACTCACCTGTCATTACTTGTTTCTCCTGCCTTTGCTCACTCTCTAATCATCTATTTGTTAAGACATCCCTAACTCAAACCCCTGACTTTGCTCAGTTCTCTGCCAAAAATCCCGTCTCTTTCCTGTTCACTCACTATACCTGGGGTCTTTGCTGCAGAAGAGTGTCCGATGGTGCGGTGGTTGACAGGTGTGATGCGGAACTGGTAGGTAACGGTCGGTGTCAGTCGCCCGACTGTGTGACTCCTGACTTCTGGGTCCTGGATGATGTTCTGGTACCAGACTGGTGGACCGATCCTCTCCTCTGCCTCCTCCTTTGAATCGTTGTTGCTGCCTCTCCTTCCTGGTCTCTCTGACACCCATACGTGCTGCAGGATAAAACCTGTCCAACCTCCTCGTTCTTCGTCCTCCACCTGCCACTCCAGCTCCACCTCGTTACGCTGCTTGCTGTTGTACATCACGCTGACCAGGGTCACGTTGGGTGGCATTGGGTGCCCTGATTTAAGAGACAAAACACAACCAAAAACCACTATGTAGACTACCCAATGACCACAAATTCATCTTTAACAGTTAAAGTTAACGTTTTGGTTTTGTACACTGTGCTTGCTGTTGTGCCTGGTTTTTACTGTTGTTGTTCCTGTCACTGAGTAAGTGATTCAAGTCAGTTGTTTGCAAATGTTGTTTTGATCCAAATAACTCCTCTTATTAGTATTTCCCTGGCTAAAGACCTTGCTTTTTAATGTACTGTACATAATATGGTAAGTGTCACAAACTGTACCTTTTGTCAAACTTCTTAATTAACCAGGTACTGTAGCTAGCGGTTAGTGAATGGGACTACATGCTGTTGGAGCTTCAGTGAAGCCCCCAACATCACTTGAACAAGGCTTTTTATAATGAACAGATCCTAGGATATACCCTCATATTTGCTATAAAGACGTCAGAGGCATCAATCTTCTTATCTAGCACTCCCTAAAAAGCAATTGTACTTCCCAAAATGTCAAACTATTTCTTTGTAAAGCACTGGCTGTAAGACATCAGGTGTAGGTTAAAAAATGAAACGTACTTTTGACCACTAAAGTGACGTTGATTTCCGTTCCTCCCACTGCATTGGAGGTGGTGCACCTGTACTCGCCGCTGTCCTGAGTCTGTTTCGTGTCTCTCACAGTCAGATTGGCCCATGCAGATGTTCGCAGCAGAGCATACTTTGAGGTGTCTCGGACATCCACACCCTGATTGTTGAACCAGGTGATTTCACTGACAGGGAGGTAGTTGTCTATGAGGTTGCAGGTGAGCTGAACATCGCTCCCTTCATAAACAGACACGACTCTGCTCCGTGTCAGCAATTGAGGAGCCTCTACAGGTGACAAGTGAATACAAAAATAGATTAATATATCACATCACCTGTTGTTATAAAGCATAATAGTGTTGCTGCCAGTGTGCACTGACCCAGCGTGAGCCTGCAGGTTTTGGTTTGGACCAGAAGGGGATGCTTAGCGTAGCACGTATAGGGTTTCCCACTGCGGGCATTGCCGTAGCGAAGGATCAAGATGTTGGAGTTTTCCTGACCGCCTTTGCCCTGTTCGCCGGGGCCTTCCCACCACACCAACGCTTTTGGGGCGCCTCCATCCCAGGAGCAGGACAGCATCAGATACTGTTTGCTGTTTGTCACATATGCAAAGCACACCGGCTCTGCAGGGGGAATATCTGGTTGAGGAGGAGAGTGTAAAGTGAGATGTGAGATGTTTGGAAAAGAATGAGCGCACTAATCTTTATTTTTCTTACATGTGCGTGTGCTGCATTCTGTTGTTTGTGTGAGCGCCAGGTGGGAGCCCATGCAAGTAAACAAGCTGTTGTTGGAAGCCAGGCTTCAGGCTGCAGCATGATGGCAGTGTTGGTCAGTGGATCTGTTTGCTGCTCGGTGTCGGCCTCATTTTGTCCCAACTGTTTCAGCTGTCCAGTCCAGTGGAGGGATGGAGAGGGAAATCCACCGGGCCAGGAGCAGAGCAGCCTCAGAGAAGTGTGATTCAGAGCCGGCTCAACGGAGCAGGATGGGGAGCCATCGGGTGGGTCTGTGGGGATAAGATAGAGAGCGTAACAAGGCAAAGTGTGCGCTGGGCTACAGTGTTCAGGGCGTTGGGTAATAATCATCTCTTTTTGGGAATGTTCTCCATCGCTCTTGGGTGATGCATTGTTTGTGTCAGACTTGGGTATCTAGCAGAAATGTTTTTAACTCAGCAAAAGAAAGCAAGAGAGCAGAATGACAAGAATTGGCGTTCTAGACAATCAGCGCTTGCCATTGCTGTGACATCACAGCGAGGTACCTGCCAGAGAGTCCCATCAACTTCCCAGACTGCCGAACAGAGGAATGGGTCTGCAGCACTTCCACACTCTGCTGTGTGTGTTTGTGTGTAAGTGTCTGAATGCATGTGGTTCTACAAGGTCTTGTGTCTGTTTTGAAGTATAAGGAGCTTGAGATATGAAATGTTTTGAAGGAAGCGTGGATGTTTAAAACAGAGGAAGCAAAGGAGGTTTCTGCGTTACACTGAAATCAGGAAAGGTTTAAATGAAAGTGATCAGGGAGTTATGTTTGAGTAGGTGATTCAGAGTTAATGAAGATGAAAACCAAAGGCAATTAAGATCCTGGGTTTGTGTTCTCGTAGTCTTTTACTATAAATGTCAAATCTTAAATATAATCTCAGTCTTTTTACACTCCTTGCCATTTGAAGCACCAAACATGAAGAACACAGGTCAGGATTGAGTGGAGAGGTTCAGAGGAACAGGAAGACTGATGGCATGGAGAGGTCAGAGGTCACACTCACAGTAGACAGTCAGGCTGATGGTTTTTCTGGAGCGGGTGTTGAGGTAAGTGTTCTGTGCCAAGCAGGCGTAGTCTCCAGTATGCATGCGGAGGATCTTGGTGATGGTTAACTGCGGTCCGGTGTAGATCTGGGAGTTGTTGTAGAACCAGACGTACTGACTGACCGGGTTGGACTGGGCTTGACACAGCAGGGAAACAGTCTCTCTCTCCAGGGCCGAATATCCCCGCTCTGTTATGCTGTACGGAGTCACGTCTATCTGAGGGATGTCCGGGCCAACTGAGGAGAAAGATGATGAACCCATTTAGATCTGAATGACGTGTTATGAATGCAGCTGTGAAGACACACATCTCACTTTGCAACAATTAAATAAAGTCTGTCCCAACAGTTTAGATACTACAAAGCCGTCAATATCATTAGCACCCTTTCCATTAATTAAATCCCTCTCATTAATAGTGAATGTCTCTTGCCATTGTACGGTGTGCATTCTAGCCAACATAATCTAAATGCCATTTCAAAGCTGACACTGACCTAGAAGACTAAGAACAAATATTGATTTTTTAAATAATGTTTTAGTTGTATTCAAAAAAATCTAATTTGAATATACTCCAGTCCAAAAAATGTAAAGACATAACCAACGAAAGGTAAGTCTTTAATTGAATAACATTTAAATCTAACAGGTTGCTAGAATTACAAGACTATAGCAGTCTCTGTGCCTCAATCTGCACTCACAGAGCACCAGGGTACACATATTTATTTTTGACATTTATATTACAAGCCGATTTAGAAATGCATAAATAATACAAGTTTTGAAATGCCAAGAGAACGGAGGACAACAAACTGAAATAAATTGATATTTGACGTAGACAAAAGCTGATCTATGACTAAAACACGGAATGGTGATTCATCAAAAATGTCCTTTAATTTGTTGCATGTTGACATTTTGTGTGCAATTTATTGAATACTTGCACATCAAATGCCAAAGGAAATAAAGGAAAAGACGTCCGAGCATAAACAGTTCCTGTTTTTGAGGACTGTAAACCTTAAACTGTTATGGTTTTAGTTGGCGTTTAAAAGGCTTTTTATAAAAACAATGAAAAGTCCTAGCCAAACAAAAAAAGTACTCACAGATCGTATCAAGCCATAACCGGTTAGAGGTCTCGCTGTTGACGGCGTTGCTGGCCACACAGCGGTACCAGCCGGTGTGGTTGCGATTGACATTGGTCACGTTGATGACGCCGGTGTTGCCCTGTGCAAAAGCTGAGATGTTGCCGCTCCGGGTCTCATGCTGCCACACATACTGAATCGGTCCAGTCCCATTTTCCAGATTACAGCTCATCCACATTGTAGATCCCTCCACTGGAGACACATCACTCATCAGGAGGTAAGGCTTACTTACAGGAACTGTATTCAAGACATAAGTCACAAACATGTTGATATGTTTACTGTCTCTCAAGAACACCTGCTCTCAGATTGCCTCTCTGAAGAAGGTTGGTGTTTGTGCATAAGGTCTTACCTCGGACAGTGAGGTGCACATAGTAGTAGTAGACTACCGGCTCCCCTGCCATGTCGTAGAAAGCCTGGCAGGTGTAGAGGCCATGTGCGGCCACGGGCAGCTGCTCGATGCTCACAGAGGCGCTGTTTGAGATGATGGAGAGCCGCCCCAGCGTCTCAGCCAGCTTCTGGATCCTCGGCCCTTTCCCCAAATCCACCACCACAGCTTTAATAGCTTCAGTCCCGGGCTTTGTGAAGCTCCAGATGTACACGTCGGGTAAGGTGGTACCGCATTCCAGGATCACCGCTTTGCCCAGCACACCATACACACTGGTGTCACGGTACAAAACCTCCCAGTTCTCGTTAATTTTCACCTCTGTAGGAGAAGAGGATACATGCCATCACATGTGTTTTTGAGTGTGTTTTACTCATGTTGTGGGGAAATCTGTTATCTGTGTGGAAAAATGCAAGTCCCTATGATGTACATTATGAACTTTAGGGTGAGACTTGGTTTAAGGTTAGGTTAAATTTAAGGCAACGGGCAAGTAGCGGTTAAGGTTAGGGAAGAAATGAATGCAAGTCAATGTAATGTCCTCTGAAGTGATGGAAACATGACTGTGTGTGAAGGAAAAAGAGATGGGGGTGTCATTTGCCCTTTGAGTGTTCAGTTGCAGGATTGATTACACCGTAATGTTCAGTGACACGGTAAGGGGTTCATAAACAGGTGGATTAGTCAAACTATTTTCCAGCCACATTCAATTTATCAAGTGTCAACTCAGCTCTTCTCTTCTTCGATTACCTCCAAATAGAATTTCATTGCAGTGAACTTTTTCACATTTTCTCAGAGTAAGAGCCTGATTGATTGTCAAGGCCAATAAATGTGTCTATTAGGGTATTGCATATGTAACAGTGTATAAGTCAGCCAATATGTGACGAGACCTGACTGTACAAAGATTAGTTTTGATGAAATGTGTAAACAATTTCACAAAATTTAAGATGACACTTTTTAAAAGTCTCGCCACAGGCAGTCAATATATTTGTAACTGTTTTTAAATACATCTATATAAAGGATTATGGTTGTTTATATTATGAAACAGTATGAAATATGGACATAAAGCATCTCTAGTACAGTCTTATTAGCAGTTCTACTTATTTCATTGTAATATGTTACAAACAAGTAAGTGTAAATGAACTAAAAGACATTGGAAAATCCTTACCATAGTTTGTGGAGGTGACCAGGCTTGCAGGTAGAAACAAGAAGGCCAGCCCTAGCAGTTGGGCCACCATGGTATCATGATGATCCTGAGTCAAAAAACCTCTTTTATCGCCAAGTATGAAGCAGAGATGATGAAAATGTGAAGCTTTCAGACCATGAAAATCTACAATCTGGTTCCCTCAGATGTTTTAGAGCGCATCGTTTCCCCTCTCTGGTCCTGAAGTTTTTTGGGAGAATCCTGTTGCAGGCACTGACTTCAACAGACTGAGAGTAGGAAGGGACGCAGGGTTACTAATTCTGATTTGGGCTCAATTATTCATGTGTTTTTCCTTTCTCTCCATCCCTCTATCCTTCTTTCTTTCTCCTGCAGGGTTAGAATAACACGGTGATACCGAGCTCATCTATTATAGACAGTCTTGGGTTGACAGGTTAGCATTTCACACACACATGCACTTTTGCACGCACCTGCACATTAACTAATAATAAGGTCCTAACATAAGCATTCCTCCACACAGGCTGTCATGTTTATGTTTACCTAAATAATCGTTTTTTAATATATGTATGGTGTGCAAATGTTTGTTTATCGACTCGTTCAATCTGGTGCTGTGCAGCTAAAGAATGAAGCAGCTGAAGATATAAACCTCGTCTTTCAGCCAGCATTACAGTGGATCAACACAAAAAAGTCAGATTAAAAAGGGTTTATATTGTCTTTGTTTGTTCCAGTGCAAGTTTCAGAGAGAGCTGAGGAAACAATGTTGCTGTGACAATGGTCTGTGTTTCCTCTCAATGACACCCTTGATGCTGCTGGCCATCATTCAAAGATGTAAAGATTACGAGATGCTTAACCCACACACACACACACACACACACACACACACACACACACACACACACACAGCTCAGACGAGGAACAACAGTTCTTATTCAGCGTTTTAAAGAATCCTTATGTGAGTGATGTTCATTAAAGAGAAAGAGGAGCAGGAAATGTTAAGTGGAGCCATGAAATGTGAGATGTGCGTCATGAATGAATGAGGGACAGAGATCACTTTACTCACTTGGCAGAGACTGAAATGCAGCAGGAACTGAACCGTCACTGAGTCAGCCACATTTCAATGAGGGCTTAGTTCATCAGCCATATCTGCGTAAAAATAAAGTGAAATAACAGAAACATAAAAATATATATTGCTCTTCCTCGTGGAAGGCAGTGTGAAATCCTGTAATCCTGATTAAATGTACAATAACCCTTGTTTACAGAACAAATTGAATAATTAGCCATTTCAGGTTTTCTTTCTTCTCTTTCTGAATTTTTTTTACATCTTTAATCATAACGGACTTATAGATTTTCTGTAAAAAAGCACATGCATTTCTATCTGATGGTGAGGCAATAATCTCCTAAGAATTTGACTTTGAAGCTCTCTGTGTAACGGAGAGATTCAGCTGAAGAGAAAAGGATATGAATAGAGGGAAGCTCGGGGATGCAGAGCTGGCTGCTGAAGCTAAACTGAACATCAAGGCTGGAGAGTCTGTGAACGCACCATGAGAGCTGGACATTGTGGATCTATGCGACTAGTTTGCTCAGAGATTTGGGAATTCACTGTCAGAGATTTCATCAGCACACAAAGCTGCTTTAGCCTCAGGGCAGCATGGGACTGTGACAGACACTATAAATAATACCAGTTTTGATCCCAAAACAAACATGCTCTTGATTGTTTTTAAGCCAGTTGGGTGTACTTTAATGCCAGGGGGATGCAAATGAAGTTAATACAACTTAAACCTGCAGTAGCTGATTTGTTTAATGGCTTATGTGCAGCAGAAAGAAGCTTTATTCCAAACACTGACATAATATCCTCTTATAAAGCTCATATGGCAAACAGTGTGCGTAAAGATATCTATGTGTCCAGCAGTTACGATGTAATTCAATATTCACTCTCAGTTGTTTTGGTCTCCACCAACTCCTGATGAAAATATCTGGCTCTCTGGTAAAGTTTTCTAACTGTCTAGTGTCTGTGTCTATGGTTGAGTTTTCAAAGAGGACGTATTCTGCTCATTTCCAGGCTCATATTTGTATTTTGTGCCTCTACTGAGACATGTTAACATGCTGAATGTTCAAAAAGCTCTTTATTTTTCTCATACTGCCTGTGCTGCAGCACCTCTTTTCACCCCCTGTCTGAAACCAGAGCCCAGTCTGCTCTGATTGGTTAGCTGGCCGGCTCTACTGTGATTAGTCAACCGCTTAGATGTGTCCCGCCCCTTAGCGTGTTAGTACAATGTGTTTGAGTGCTATCTAATAGAAGCGATTGTTTGTGGGAGAGAAATTCCCTCTGGATGGAAATTTGGGAATTAAGCTTTGCAGACTATTTAGATGCAAAAACAAACTATAAAACACACAAAAGAAAAGGGAAAACCCCCAAAAGCAATAGGGCCTCTAAATGCTTTTTGGAAACGGTGACAGTTTCTCTCACTCAGTCAAGATTGATACAGGTATACATTATGGTTTTTATTTAAATGCTAAAAATTCAAGGCTCATCCAACAACCAGTGTCAATGAATACTCAAATGTACAGATACCACAAATAAAAACGTCAATTTCATATATCACAAAATGTTTTCAGTAAATAAAAATGTTTATAGATTTTTTTTCTTTCCAAGAAAAACATAAATAATACAAAATACAAGCACAATAAAAGTATTACACCATAAAAACCTGAGGCCTGGTGTTCCTCAGTAAAAGGATTGTGTGTACAACGCAGGATAAAGAGATTAAACCAGAACTTGTCTTTTTTTTTAAATGATACCATAGAGGATAAAGTAAAGGGTCAACCACACCAGACATCAACAGATAATCCTATTCATTCAGTTCAGAGTATTTTCCAATCAAATGTTATACATCCATGCAATATACACAAATGACAGTCATCTCATCTTTAACTTGACCTTCCTCTATCCTAAACATCTGAAACATGGTTCAATATTCTTCCCTTTTCAATGAATAGAACACATAATACACACAACACAATAAAAGACACACAAATAAGTTTCAAAACTGAACTTAAGTCCAAAAGCAAAGATGTATTGTCTTTTGACCTCCAGAGCCGTCCACAATGATGGATTGAGTGCAGAGACGCTGTCCAGGGTTACACACATTGTCCTCCTCGTACGAAAGGTTAGAGTTTAAATTGTGTCGTTTCATCCGGAGCTCATTTTGAGAGGTTTGAGTTTGTGCCAGCGTCAGTTCAGACGTACTGCTCTTTGGGAAAAGTGTACGCCGCCACTCCCGGAGGAGGAGAGGACATGCCCTGTACAGATGGGTATTTAAAGATGGCCATGGTGTGTGAAGGTGGAGAGAAGGTGTTTTTTGGCGTGCTGTTGCCGCTGCTGCTGGTTGCAGGGGTTGGTTGTGAGGAGGGGTAAGGGTGCTGCGGGAGAAATGAGAGAGGAGGCTTGATGGGAGGGGAGTACGGCTCTGGGTAATCCTCCTTGTTGCAGGCCAGTCTGTAGCTCACATAGTCCGCTGTGTTGGGAAGCTCTTCATAGAACCGCCCTGAGTGCTGTGGAGGAATAAGACAGTTGTTAAATGTCACATCCCTTTTTCTATTTACACATTTTCTTCTGAGAATGTACCCTGTCTCTGTTGGAGCTGCAGTTCTGAGTTAAAATGTGTATTTCTTATCTGTTTTTTTCCATTGCATATACACAACACATATCCTTTCATTTTTAATAAGTACCAAGTGCTATGGAGCAAAGCTTAATGGATGGGAGTGACCATTTCCGTTCCCTTTGAGTTCAGCATTGTTTGAAAATAGACAACATTATCACTTGGATTGAATTAGGCTCCATTAAAACTTTGTGTTGTTATAAATTATGTTATGACAGACTCCTTAAAGACATTCCTTCGTATATTATTATTATGAACATATTACACAGCTTCCATTCATATCGACATAAACAGTAATGTAAGAGTGCTGTGAACACACACCATGGCTGATCTCCAAATAAAACATAGAATATGGTTTCAAATTAAGTCAAATGACTCCTAAAATGATAAACAACTCTATATTTACTTCACAAATATGTTTTGTAAATAATTTTTGGGATATCAGAGAGGTTAATGTCAATGAGGGACAGAAAATGTCCTTTTGCTCCGTTTCGATGAGTGACTAATCCAATTACACCTTTGTTATTGACACACAATTGGCCTTTTTCACAGCAGACATCTTAACATGCCGTACTAGGGAAAGCACAGGTGCTGTTGATAACATGATTCAGCTGTCCCAATGACAGTGACAGTAAGCCAGCCTGCACAATACCAGGAGCCTGAAAGAGAAAGCTGCTTAATGGAATTCAGCCATCATTAATTGTATTAAAAGCACTGCCTTTTCTACTGTGACATGTCGAAATGTTTTCTGAGAAAAGAGCCTGAAAGCATAATGAGTTTGGTGACCTCACATGTTTGCAGCGGAGATCTAATAAGTGGTCAGCCAAAATGATTGAATCACCTTTGTCAGTGTACAGACTTCTGCACCTTTTTTTCTTCATAACTACAAAAAAAATGTGCAAAAAATATTATATTATTATACAGGTTAGCAAAACACAAAAGATTAAAATACCAGGGAGTGTTGGTTAATTAAAAACGTATTGCACAGAGTAATCCTGCACAAATCAGACAAAAAGAAAAGATGCCACTTTTAAAAGCAGCTGCAAAGAGTGAAATGCACCCCTACCTGAGTTGCCAAGCAACTAAGAAATATGTTGGTGCCCATATGCTATTTGCACCTTTTTAAATTAGGTTATATGCAGATATTTGGTTGAAAAAATGAGCCCCTGTTTAGGCAAATGACCTTAATTGCCCTAAGTCCAGTTTACAAAGTTCAGAGCAACAGCCAGACGCGGTAACTGACATTTTTAGCAGTGTCGCTGCATTTACAAAGGAAACCACGCCCAGACTTTCCAGTAATAATGGAATAGGTTTAAATCTCCAATACTCTCGTTGAGGTTTTGATTTGTCCCCTCTTTCATCACTTTTTGCTCTCTGCATTTGTTCTGCCTACTGCCTTTTTGGCACACAGGCAACTTTATGGCTAGTTTCCGCAGTTCATTCTTTGTGATTTCACCCGTTTATATTTTAGGACATATCCCCTGGGGCCGTGTTCACAAAGGCTCTTATATTTTCACTGGGAGTAATGGTAAATGGTCCTAAAAGCTCTTTTTTAAAAGCTTTTTTTGGGCCTTTGCCGTGTTTTGTGATGTCTATAGTGATTGGTTGACCGGTCAAGAATGTGAACTTAAGCATGAGGAACAAATTAAATATGTGAAAAGTTCCATAGATATGATTCTGTAGTAGTAGCACTATATGTATTATTGTTATGTAGTATTGTGAAATTGTAGGGCTAAGATAGCCTCAGCATGTCGGTAGTAGCATTCATTTAATCGTTAACTTATTCTACAATTGCGATTTATTTATGTAAGGAAAATTAAATCTTAATTTAGGATCACTGGCAACTCTGAACACGTGATACTGTATGTAAATTACAAACACAACACATAGTTACCTGGATGTCGTCTGCTGGTCTTTTCCTTATCGGCTGGGAAAGTGTTTTGGACGGAGAGTCATTTCTGAACAAAGAGAATAAAAGTTAGAACACGAAGATCCCAATAAAGGTTGGAGGACAACAAAGAGAGTGTTTACTTACGAGGAGCCTTTTCTACTTCTTATTTTGAGCACCAGCACTGTGATAGTAATGCCCATAAGCACTCCAGCAGCCAGTAATAATGCCACTACGCTGATGACATCACCCGTTGCGATCTGCGGTAAAGGCTTTTCTAAAAATGGAGATAAACATACACACGTTATAAAACATTCTTACAAACCTTGTTCACGGAAGAATTGGGGCAATCAAACGAACCCGGACTCCAGATTAATGTACCTATAATGCTCACTTCCACAGAGCCGGATCGAGTCCCGATGCTGTTGGTTGCGTCACACACGTAGGTGCCCTGCAGGTCGTACGTGATCGGCCCCTTCAGGGTCAGGACGTTGTCTCGGATCTCAGCATTGCTCGGGATGGAGCCATTAACCCTGCAGCAAATACAAGAAATGAAAACATCGACACGAAGTGGACACAAGTTGTGCAACTAAGAGTATGTTCAATCAATATTTTATATTCACTGATTACTTTCATTTAAAGATGTAGTGGCCTTAAAATGTTTGAGCTCTTTTGGGGAAATACAGTGAATTGGATTTCTGATCACATAGTAGGCTGACAGTAAGTGTGGAAAAGTGTGGGAAATATAATGTAATTTATCCATATACATACAGTAAATATTATACAGTATGACAAGAATTATAAGAACATCACATTTGCTGTTTCCCATCTATATCACAATTAGATAATCTACATATTTACTGCAAAAATAAGAACTCAAGACAATGCAAATAAGGCAAGAAAAAGCAGGAGGAGAGTTTACTGCTTAACCTGTATACTTTTTGATACTCAAGGCAACATTTTTAACGTGGGAATTATAAAGCAAAGTACTCGCCAATATAATTCATACATATTTATATTTTCTGACCAATTTTTAGTGAACATCAATTCACAGACACAACACAACCTCCATGATCCATTGTGATAGAGCTTTCCAACTGACAGTAATTTGTAGTGAAACACACATAGCTGTACTCACAGTCTCCACTGATACAGAGAGACGGTCGGGTTGGCATCGGCTTGGCAGCTCAGCTGGACGCTCTCTCGGTTCAGGTACCAGTTTCCATCGTACCCATCCACCACAACATCTGGCTCATCTGGTACGAACATAAACAAATAACAGAAAATGAGATTGTAATTGTGTTGATATTTGACCGGAGCTTATTGCTATGTGTGTTAAAGACTTACACTGAATATCCAGGGTGACACTGTCGGTGAAGACTTCATCGTTGTAGGAGGTGACGCAGGTGAGCGTCTCCTTGTGTGTGTCTTTGCTGGGCACCAAAATATATTCACTCTGAACAGTAAACGTCCCGTCGGAGTTCCTGTACTCCCGGCTGGTCACTTCCCCCGGCACCCTTGTCTCCCATCTGCTCACATTAACAAGGAATCAGGGTCACGGCTCAGAGATACATCGATGCAGTCTGATTTGTAGTTAAGCTGGATTTAAACAACTAGAGGTGTCACCACACAAGCTCATAACACATCAGTAGTAAGACTCTTAAGTTCATATAAACACAAGCACACACACACAAGCACACACACACACCTGATGGTACCGGGTGGTTTTCCATTCGCACAGGTGCAGGAGGCCACTGGTGTTTTTAGATTGGAGGAACGAGCCACCAGCGTCGGCGTCGATAGACTCATCTGAGTCGATGGGCGAACTGAGGGAATTAAAATAAACACAAGCATTAAGTTGATGAGAATATCAACTAATATATAATGAATAGCATGACAATATTTTGAATAAAATGAATTAGAATGGAGTTTATCTCACAACAGCATGGCCTGACAGGTAAAAGCTTTAACTTTGACGGTGTTTGGAAACGCAGACTAACGTACTATTCATATAAACGTCAAATTATGTATGTGGTGTGTTCCCGCATTTGGAAGAATCTGGATTTTGTGTACGCAGAAATGCCTAGATGTATACTAGAATAGCAATTATTTAGGTCCATGAGACGTGAATTTACATACTCAACTGCACCACAATGCATTGCATCTGGGTACGTTTAGGCTGGCCACTAATCATGTGAGGTTTTGAGACCGTCTAAACGCTGTTAATCTGTCACTTTCTTTTTTTGAACATTTAAATTCCTAATGTGTGGTCAGTATAAAAAGTCTGGATAAGGTCTGTTTGATAATTAATGAAATGTATGTTTTCGGAGATGTGAGGGTGTCACGGTGAGAGATGCGTTACATCTACAGTGCTGATTTGTCAGATAAACAGATATGAATCATTTGTTAACTCTATAATCTATTTAACAAATACATATACACACTACAACAGCGTTTTCTATGAAAGCAGGTGCCATAAAAATAATGGAATAACATCAAAATCACGACTTCTGCATTTAGAAAAATCTATATATTTGAAAAATGTAAAAGTATTTCTCGGCCTTGGAAAGACTAGTTTGATTAAACAAATATAATTCCTAAAATAGTTCTTTAAAATAAAACATTTCTAAATCAATTAGGGATACATTATGTTTCAATGCCTTAAAGGGATAGACATTTCGAGTAAAACGCTTTGATTTAGATGCCTGTGTCATGCGCGATGCTAAATATGAATCTGCATTTAGTTGACGGTAATATTAGCTTAGCATAAAGACTGAATTCAAGTGGAAAAGTCCAGGACTGTCAAAGCGTAATAGTCCACAAGCACCTCTAAAAGATTGTTTATCAGTACAGATTTTGATGTTTGGATTATAACAGTCGTTGGATTATGTGCATTCACATTAGACACCCGTCAGTTATATCTGATGTTGACGGTCTACCTGTGCTTCACTGTAGGATCAGATCCTCACACATCTTACCGTACACAGTGAGGTTTACAGTGTTCTCTCTGTTCCCTGCAGGGAACGTGGTGTATTCACAGATGTAGGTGGACTCGTCGGAGAGGCGCAGCGTGGAGAAGGTGATGGTGGTGTCCTCCAGAGATGGAGTCCGCCTCCTCACTGCTCCGTTCTTGAATGTGACTCGGTCCCTGAAGGGCGGGGCCACGGACACACCCAGGGAGGGATTGGCGATGGCCACGTTCTGCTTAGTGCCATTCACCAGCTTCTGCCAGGTTACCTTGAGGAAGAACGATTGGAGAAATGAAGAAGTCCTTAGAGAGGGTAAGTGAAGTCAATCTCTGATATGAACCATAGACCAATTGAACAGTTACATGTGTCATGCTTCATTGAGATGGCAGTGCTTTAAGTCCATTACTTACTGCCAATATTGTCATTGTTAATGTACGTTTTCAAAAGCAAACCACACGTTTTTTTAGATTGATTTCTTACTACACAGGCAGCCAATGGTTTTCCTTTATTGCATTAAAGGTCCCATATTCTGGCCATTTTTACTGATCATAATTCCATTGTTGAGGTGTACTAGAATTGATTTACATATTTCAATGTTCCAAAATCACATTGTTTTTTTCATACAGCATCTCTGTATAGTACTTCGAACTGTTGAAGGAACAGTGTTAAAAATACATTTCAACCACTGACTTTTTCGGGGTAATGCGTTCGGTAAAGCAAACAGATGACATTTCCTCTCACATTTCAGGGCACAGTACTTTCTTGACATTTCAGCCTTACAAACAGTAAATGGTCGGTTGGCAGAGGGTGTGCCTATTGGTCTACAGCTGTGGGCGTGCCAATTTGCCGATGGGTCTCCAGATTTAGTGTACAAAAATCTACAACGAGGCGTGGGAGGTCAGCATAGACACGTCTTTTCTGCTTTAGAGTTTTACTCGCTACAGGGTGTACTTTGAGGGTTTGTGACTTTGCAGACCGTTTACATGCAGAAAAAGCTACATAACACACGAGGACGGGTTATAACCGGAAAAGCATAATAAAGGACCTTTTAAAGGATACATTTCAAAACTGCACTTGTTTTATGGCCTTACTGAACACTTCCTGGACAATGGGAAATCAGCCAGTTCTGAAAGCATTTAATTGGCAAAAATATGCTTAAATCCACATGTTCACAAATGATTACCTGCGATATTTTGACGGGCGGGGAACTGTTGATGAACCGACAGCGAAGATCCACCTTTGAGCCAATATACCCCCACCTCCCACCATCCATTTGCACAGTCTGGCCATTTATTCCTGGAGGAGAAACACAAAAAGCAAAGACATTGCTAAAGAGGCTATTGTGGATGTAAATGGTCTGCAGAGGCTAAATTCCCAAAGTACAATTCAGAGGGACTTTCTCTCCCACACACATCCCCCTGCCTGAAATGCCTCATTTGGACTTTCGTAACAGAGTGACGTCACTATTTAACTCGAATCTCTAAGCGGTTGACCAATCACAACAGAGCCGGCCAGCTAACCAAACAGAGCAGACTGGGCTCTGGTTTCAGACAGAGGGTGAAAAGAGGTGCTGCAGCACAGGCAGTATGAGAAAAATAAATAGCTCTTTGAACATTAAAGCATGGAGACATGTCACAGTAGAGGCAACACATTTGAACATCAAAATGAGCATAGTAGTGTTCACAATAGTACTGAGTGTCTTTAAATTCTTTCACACACAAATGCACATTTTGTTGGCGGCATCAGACTGGCATGCTCTAAGCTGTTCACAGTCAGCACAGCACGGTTGAGCTGATAAAGTGCGCTGAGCTGTCAAAGACACTGCATTTCAGCAGCGTGAGAGGTGAGCTGAGGTTGGAGGTCATGGATTAGAGTGAGGTTATAAATAAGCATGATTTGTTTGGTTACTGTTACCACTGCCTTACTGATCCTTTTTAACAAATCCAGAGCATGAACACTTTCTTGGGTAAACAAGAGTCACGTGTGATGGTCAGATTTACTGTCATTCACATCATGAGTCATCTAGTGGGTTCATAAAGAATACATCTACTGTTTTTGATAGATACTGAAAGAATACTGAACAATACAGCTCAGAACAATGGATGCTCTCATTCTCATACATTCATGATTATACAGTGCACACACACACACAAACACACACACAAACACACACACACACACACACACACACACACACACACACACACACACACACACACACACACACACACACACACACACACACACACACACACACACACACACACACACAAACATTTTAGGTCACCGCCAGTCATCTCTGATTAAAATATCAAATGTCTTTCCTTCAGTATGTCTTTGTTACTGCTGTGGTTTTTATGAAGTAATCCTTTTATTTTGTATAGTTAATCCATTTAAAACCCCCCTTCCTCTAGGCTTGGCAGCCACCACATAATATATACAACACATGGATATCAAATCCATTAAAGTACATATGTATTTGAAAGGAAAAAGATTACTTTTGAGTACTTTGAAGTCACTACATTTGGAATCTGTGGAACACTGGTTAACAGTGCCAAAGTAAAAGTGTTGCAAGTTTTAAACACCATGCACATTTAAGTTCAACCAGAACATGATCATGTGAGCTCTCTTGTCCTCCTAAGATTTATTTTGCTTCATATTTTTTTCTTATATGAGCAACCCTTACGCAGAAGCAGTAATTGGCAATCTTAGATCTAAGAGTCCCTTCATGTCTAAAGTAGGCATCTTGTTAGAGTCTCACAAGAGGAAGTGGAGAATACTGTGTTGCAAATAAAGAGTAAAGTGTGTGTGACGAGGAAGCACAAATGTCCCGGAAACAGCCATTTCTGACATCACTGTAGAGCATAGCTTGGGTTCAGTCAGATAATTAAATGTAAGCCAAACCCAGGGGCGATGTCCATGTTTGACATATTGTATATACAACAACAACAACATATAGACAGGAGACGATAGTTCAGGGTTCATCACATAAGTCAATATTATAATATTAATAATGGAGGGGTATTGATGAGTCCATTAGTAGTAATCTTGTCTTTTTCACAAAGGCAGCTGTGAACTCCAGGCTGTTAACCAGAGGGAATGATTTAACCTATAAACAGGATTATATTGGCATCCCAATATCTCCCAGAGCTGTGTAACAACTTTATTAGCAGAAAGTAAACCAGTAGAAAATAAATTGTGTATTTATGTAACTTATAAATAACGTTTTCGTGGAAATGTTTGCTGAACTGTAGCTGACATGGTCTGAAATCAAGCAGAAGAGGGGTCAGCGCCCTCTTTCTTTTTGACATTTTAAACCTCTAACTCTCCCTCTTCCTGGAGTTTGGCATAATCTGAATTTAATGGACACAATCTGGTCATTGGTTTTCTCTTGTTCTCTTGACTTTCCTCATGCAGTGCAATATGTACTTCAACAGTTTTGAGAGTGCTTGCGAAATTCTATTAAAAAAGTCATATCAAGGTTTAAATTACTTAACTGGCTCTACCTACCAGATTGCATTATGGGAAATGCAGTTGCCTGTTGATTTTTTTAAACCATTAATCTTTTTTAAAACCATTAATCATGAGTCTTACAATGCTATAGGAGAGCTAAATGCTAAATCGGTGGTTGTACTGACAACAGCATCAACCCATGTTTCCCCCTGTCACAATCCATTAGATCTGTCCGTACAACCAACAGTCACTCTCCTGATAGGCTTAGACAAAGCTTAATGTGTGGCATGACCCAGGGGTCAATTATGGGTCCCATCCTGTTCTCTGTATACCTGCTGCTCCACGACCTCAGACTTATATCATTGGTACAGGCCATATCTCTCACCTGTTAGACTAGAATACAATTAAAAACTGCATTAAACCTTAAATAAACATGATGCTTAACTGTACACATAATTACTCAAATTCGACGTGAACAATGAGTCATAATTTTTAAATCTGATGTTAAAATCTTCAGATGGACTCCCTCCTAATTTTGAGCATCATGGGAATTCATTGCTGCAGTCCGGTTTTTTTCCAGTATAGCAAAAATAGATTTCATGCTTTTATTACGTCTCAACTAGTCCAGAACTCCAAGACTTTTAACTGAACCAAGACATATACGATTGGGGTTTCTTTTCCCAGACATATTTCTACATAAATAATTGATTTCACCAGAGAGATAGAGAGTCGGTGACCAACTTTTGAGTTGGTAATTCATTTTATGTGTACAGCTTAATTGTCACTGGCAGATCCCTAAAACACGTCTTCATGGTAAGAGACCTGTAGACTATTACCTTCTAAGGGGTGCATGGGTAGTCTTCAGCCCTGATGTTAGAGATGGCATGATATGCCCTAATGACAAAATCAAATCCTTTATGAACGAGGTGAATAAAGGTCAAACACAGAATGAGCCTTTGTGAGGAACAGAAAGTCAATCAGCTCTGAAATACAGGAGACTTAAGATCCTTGCAAACCCGCAAATCTCTCTCAATGCTGAGAATGCAGCTGAATTCACACAGTTTAACCTTCCATAAACCAGCAGAAATCAACAAGTCTCTCACTAGAATAAGACCCTGTGATATTAAAACTGCAGGTTGGCTTTGCAATCACCTATAACATTTGAGAAAATGATTTTAGTGGTTTCATTGGTTACATAGCTATTAAATCAGCATTTCATTCCAAAATCACAAGAGTTTAAATGTACTTATGGCAGACTGAGTTAAAAAATGTATTTTATGAGACACAAAAGGCAAAGATCAGCAGAGAAAAGGCGTGTGTTAGTGCTAGTTTGACCTGAAATATAAAAAGATGAAAACAAAGCCTCTATTAGATTATGATGAGTGTATTAATACCCTACTTAAATAGATTTGTTTGGGCTTGTCTTATAATATAAACCTGCACAAAAGCATTTAATATGCAAAACTGTATTTGTTTCATGGTAACTGTATACATGCAGTTCTATGCATGCAAACATGAACGCTAAAGCTTAGCAAAACAAAAACGCCCATCTGCACGACTGCAATCAATCACATAATGTCAAGTACAATCCGAGTCAGGCATGTGTTCTGTTATATTAATCAGTGGAATATTTTGTATTAGGAGTTCACTGCCCCTTACTTTATGAAAACATTGTGTGTTTGTCGGGGGTCGTTGGAAGGGAAAAGATCAAGGGTGGGATTTAAGATATTAAAGTGCATCATGGTCCATTTGCTGCTGTACGTATGAACAGCTGTTTCTGAAGAAATCAGTCCTAACAAGTTTGTTTCTACATGCTTTTTAAACCTACATACTAAGGGAAAGTATTCAGTGGTTTAATTATTCATAATGTTATGTTATCATTTTAATTGTGTTTTCCTGATCATACAAACCAAACGCCATAAGTCTGAAGCATGATTCAGAGTATACCTCATCTCCACAGTTTGACTTTGTGTAATTTATGTCTAATTCAGTTTTAAGAAAGTCAGAACTTCAGGTTTGGTTTTATCACGTTTAGCCCTTTATCAAATTTGTCATCTACAACATTCTTCTAATTGTCAATCTCATATTCTAATATCTAAGACCCTCTCAATCGTCCAGCAAAAGGTCACATATTTATGATTTTAATGAACCTTTAATTGTAACCCTTTCACCACTGACAGGCTTCGTGTGTTTACAACACAGTTTTATCGATTTGAACAAAGCGTTAGCAGTAAATCTAACCAAAGTATTACATCATATGTTCTCAAAACACATTAGCCAATGCAGAGTAAATGTTTATAGTAAAGTATATAGACACGGTACGTTTGGATGCTGAAGACGTCTGTAGCTCTGCAACTGGACGCTCCATGGGGAATTTCTAAAGCTTAATTTTCCCAAAATGATAACACTTTCATTACTGAAACAGCTGATAGATGCAATGTATCCTATCTATTGAATGAATAGTTTTACATTTTGGGAAATAAGCTGATACTTCGCACATTTTACGACCTTCTATCCGTAGTTAAAATGGATATAAATAAAACATACAATAATACAGAAGCTTCAATTCACTGTATAATTTCTATCTGCTCTATATCAGGAAGGTAAAACACCTTTTACTAGTGTCCCCCCGACTGAGCTCTGATGCTGAGCTGATTAGGGGCTTTAGGCGAAGGCAGAGCAGCCAGAGAGGTAGGCTCTCACACACACACACACACACACACACACACACACACACACACACACACACACACACACACACACACACACACACACGTACACACACACACACCAGTGACACCACACACACACATCTTTCCCACCTTCCTATTTTCCGCTGTGTCCATTCACATTCTTCTATTGTTTAGACTCTGGGAAATGACCTCAGCATCCTGCATGACAATAATCTATAAACAGCAGCACACTGGCAAGAGAAGACCATGGGAACGTAACCAAACAAAAGCATTATTGTTTCAACCTTGAATGTGCAACACGCTAAAACAGCAAGGGCATCTCAGTGGCCTTTTTGTTCATATCCTGAATGGATATCCTCCATCTTTCGTCCTCCCTCTCATTATGTTAAAAGCCAACTTTTACTCATATGTGAGAGTTCAACAGAGAGACAGGTGCATGGTTGGCTGTGGGATTTAACAGATAGGGTAAACACCATTAAAGATATAACATACGACACATTTTAATGTAACCTTTATCTAAGCATGAAGGCCTAATCACAGATTGAGAAAATCAGTTTTATCTGAGTTTTCTGGCCACAATAATATTTGAAACAACTCGAAAGCTGTATAAAACTATAACAGATCTGTGAGGCTATACCTAAGCAAAGAGGGGCTTAATCTCAATGTAAACGTGCACCCCATGACAATGCATACATGCTGATGTTAAGCAACTATAATGTTAACTATTACGATAGTTCATCTAATTGCTCATTAGCACAAACACAATGTACAGCTGATACAAACTTGATTGTGTCACTACATGGTACAGAACACTACATTTGGTCACCGAAGTCCTGAGGGGACCTGAATGGGTGGACCAAATGTCATGGAAATTAGTAATAATATAATAGTTAAGACATTTCAGTGAAAGCCAAAAATGTTGATCTCAGGGTAGTCCAAGAGGAAAGGTTATGGGATCGAAATATTTCGGTCAAAACGATCCTGACACAGACCCCCACATAGAAGAACGTCACAATCCAAAATGTTATTCCTGTTCAAAACAATGAGTCTAACACATTTACCCCAGAATCTGTAGTGTACATGGCTAAATATTGGAGCAGAATTATAGTTTTTTCTTAATTGACCTTTGATACATTTTACCAGGGATACCTAAAGCTGTAAATGTAGCACATAAGATGGATAAAATAAAGGGATTTAAACGAAAATCCACTATTAGTTTATTTATACAGTCCACAGTGCTGGGCCAAATTGAATAGAAAGGAGGAAAATAAAGCAGATAAAAGATCACAGAGCCAACTGGTCTGCCACACTGGCATCAAGTCAGTATTTCAGTTATTAAAAGTCATGTGTCTAAGACTTAGAACATGATGCTGACATCATTATCTGCAGTGCAGTCACGTCAAACTGCAATGATACAACTACATCTTCAGCTAACAGAAGGCTACAGATACTGAAAAACTGACCTCATGCGACAGACGAGTAAATGAAAAAACAGAGACACAGGCAGATTAACTGCTTAATCTTTAGACCATCAAATCTGTGATTGATCGGGGATTACACAATGTGTTTGAGTCTTTGGCCTTGTGACTTATGATGTGGGGTAACCTGAAGCACAGTCAAGACCAGCTGACACACACAATACTCGGGTTAGGTGCATCCTGAAAGTTAATCTGGTATGTGATCTGACTGTATGCCACTAAATCTAACTCTTTATTGCTTTAAACTAAAAGTGCACCAGAAGATTAACAACTTTACCACCAATGGAAACTGACTTTTGGACTTCAACTTTGCCAAATGATGTGTGCTCCTCTTGATTTTCCCTACTTCTCTCATTTTCCACTAAATCAGTTATAATATGTCTTTGTTTTTTGATTGGGATCTGTGTGCACGTGCACGGATATGTGTGCGTATTCGTGTGGGTGTGTAATCTCTGTGGCGCTGCTGAAATGTGGAGTGTGCACTTGGCCAGTGTTCAGCGGGCAGATCACAGGATTATGTTGACTGTTGCTGTGGCGTCTGTGTTTTTTGGGACATCAGAGAAAAATTAAAAAATGGAGGCAAATAGAGAAAAAGTCCGTGGGGGAAAAGATCCACTGATTGAAAGACAATAGAAGAGGGGAAACACGTTTACCAGGATGTAGAGGGAGATGCACAAAAAAGAGGCAAACAAAAAAGGACAGAAGGGCTCTGCTGGATTATTTCTGCGGGGTAGCGTCTGTGTGTTCCAGCTGTGGACAGTGGATTACACAAAAGTTCAAGAGGATGCCTATCTGTCAGTCTCAATCAGCCTTTTCTGTGCCTCCCTGCAGTGGAAAACTGCAAACTTACTTATGGAAACATAGCAGTGATTTCCTGTGAGTGCACCCTACATCCACCTGTTGGCTGACAGAGTGTGCAGCCAGGGGAAGACAGACACACAGCAGCAACAGTCTGCAGCCTGGGACTTGGCAGCGATCATGTTGTTATACCCTTCCTGCTCCCAGTGCAGCTGTAATCCACTGCGCAGTCCTTTAACTTCACAATCCCACACATGGTGTTACAACACACACAAACACACACACACACACACACACACACACACACACACACACACACACACACACACACACACACACACACACACACACACACACTGTGTTCACACCAGCAAATTACTGCTCAACTTAGCAAAGGGGGGGCTGACCAACACTGACCACTGACCAAGTGAAAAAAGCAATCACAGCAGATGTCTTTGCCGCTTAATATATCCGTATGCTGGAACAAGCGCTTTTGTCATTACGTAATATCTATACCATCAACCCCCCCCCCTTTTGATTGAGATGTGATTACACAGCAGCACCTGTTACAATTACGCAATAATTGGTCCATTGTTTCAGACACACACACACACACACACACACACACACACACACACAAACACATTCTAAGGAGGCTGCTACATCTTAGTGTGAAGGCAACTGTGTAGTGCTGACTGATGAATGAAGGAGTCTTGCACAGATCAGGAGAAAAAAAATCCTAGAGTTTCACAATATGTTATTAGTTGCATAAGAAGATGAGGTTAATAAAGTTGGATGATCATAAAATCCGATCCGAAATTTGCTGAATTGAGCAAAACAGACTAAGCTGTTCATCAACAACCTATTACACAAACATTGTGAAAATATATAATGAGAATCAACCTCATGAAATACTTCTTATATTGGATTTAAAATGGGTTGTTTTATTTATAGTAATAAATCAGTATCTGATTCTAAAAAAACTCTTGGGTTTTAAGATTTCAACATTACTTATTTATAGCTAAAACCAATAAAACAACAGTAGGCTAAATGATTTATCAGCAATTAATTATACTTTATCAAGAGTGACTTTCTAGAAGTGGTAACCTTTTTTTAGTTTTACTGCCTGTACTTATATTTAATTGGTGACCATAATAGTGTAGGTAAGTATTACATATGAGATGTAACCTACACTGCTTATTCACATGAAAACTTCATAATTTATCAAAAATAAAAGCCTGAAAAAAACGATCATTTCTAACTATGATTACACTACGTTTCAACCAATTATGACATGATATCTTTATGAATGTATCACTGTTTCTCTACTTTTTGAACTCAACGCTATGTCTGTAGCCTGACTTACTTATTAAGTATTATGATGTGATGGAAATAAATCACACCTTGTACCCAATTGGATTCACATCGCCAGTGTGTCTTCACTATTATTAAAAGTGCTGAAATAAGCAGAGCAGCATACCTGGAATAACACATGTTGTTATCAGGAATATCCTAAATCCAGTGCTGTCCATGCCCGAACCACCGTTGCCAGCTTCTCGTTGTGGTTAAATTCCCAGTGTGCACTTGTTTTATGACTCCTGCCTCCCGGTGTGAACACACGGCAGCAGGTTTCAGATGTAGGTCTGCCCGCTAGGTGCAGCCAAGTCTGCGTATGCGCACACACACTTCGCAAGAAAAAAACGATCTCTCAAACTTAGTTCCAGACACGTTTTTCTTTTACGCACTGTGGTTTGGATTTGCCTGTGAGTAGTACCGGAGCTGCAGCAGTGTCTGCCCGGCTGAGGCTTGGCGGGGATAAAGCAGCTTAACGCGTGGGCAGATTACTTCCGAGATAGCCTCCACCCCCCCCCTGAGCCCAAGCGACAACTCTCTGTCAGTGTGTGAGGGTTGAAAACCGCTAGTGTGCACGGTTAAAGAAAGGCGTAGTCAGGCTATTTTAAATGAGCAGACTCAATAGAAGCAATACGGGGCCCAGACAGGGACGTAAACACAGGAAGAAGCTCACAGGGACTGCTGCACCCCCCTCAAAGTGCTGTTGTACTGATACAACTTCCAACTAATGAAGCTCAGTTTTGATGTGTTCATCGACTGAAAAATATTTAATACATGAATGGGTAACAAAGCCTTAGGTAGTATACCTAAACTTTTGATAATTCCTGATATAATGAGGGGTTTCTCTTGATTTAATCATTTGTGCACACTAATGTGCCCAGTGATTGGTGCTTTTTACTTATAATATCCTATATTTGCCCAAAAGGACAGTGGACGCTTTTTGTGCATATAAGAAATACGAAATACGAAAAATGCATTTATGAGAGCTCCATATTAGAGGTCTAACAGTCCATCGATATATTGATTGAATGATCACCAATCCAATATGATCAGTGAGGAAACATCCATATATATGAGAAAACATCCATATATACGCAGGACGCTACTGGCACTGGTTGCTGAAGTTGTTGAGTGTGCTGAGAAATAAAGATGGCATACTTTAGGAGTAGTAATGACATAACTGTGTGTAGTGGTGCAGTGTGTGTACAGTTAATTATTGGTGAATAAATACTTCAACCAGACTAAGCTCCTGTGTCTTGCTGGCCACCTGCTGATTTAAGTGAAAGGGGCTTGGATTAGCCCCAAAGCTCAACATCAACAACCCAAGCTCACATAAGGTGGGATAACTTTTGAGGTTGACCAGCTATTTTCAGAAACAATTAATCCTTTTTAGCAATGCTTTATTAAAATGAAAATATGTTGGAAAGAGCCCAGCAATACAATTGTCTTGTCATAGTTCAGATGCTATAATTTATAATAATGTAATTAATTATGTCAAATTGGCATGTGATATATTCCCATATCGCTCACAGGTCACTGAATGAAAATACTGGGGAAGACTTTGTTGTTGGAATCATGGACGTATAGCACAAGATTAGCTAGTGCACTGAAATATCAAGCAATGTATATTTAAATGAGTTCAACAGTTACATACATTGAAACTATTTGTGAAAAAGACATAGCAGCAAAGTGGTCAGGCCAAATAGCCTGCACGTCCAGTTTATTTGAAGAGGAGGGAACATCTGTAGGAAGGAGAGCAATGACTGGAAAAGTGCCTAATGACATACTGGGAGTGGGAGGGAAGTGTCGGAGTCTGTGTCTGAAGATGAAAGAGAAAGACATTTAATGTGGGCAGCGCCATGAAATGTCTGTCTGTAATAAGCTAAAGAGAAATGTGTTCCGGCAGGCATTTAATCCCAAACAAACATTTGTCGTGTGCAAAGTAGCTGCATGTATTTCAAACGTATTTATATTGAATATATTTAAGAAATATGTGGGAGAGCAGGGTATGCAATCTAATTACAGGATGCCATCAGACTGTTTAAATCAACAAAACATTTATAATCATATTTAATAAAAAAATGTCATTATTTGGCAGAGTTTTGTTTCCGCAACATTGCAAAGAGGAATGGATAACAGTCATTCAGCCCCTTAAGTCCACCATGCAACTCCTCAGTCTTAAAGCTCTGACTTTTTGACCCTTTTTGTCTGGGTTTTCTGCTTACCAGGTTCACCATGCATGCATTCAGCGTGCCTTCTGCACAGAGCATGAACAGCCCACTGATCTGTGATTGAGAAGTAAGTGAAAATAAGTAAATAGTTTACCTTCAAATGTATTTAAGACATCATTACTTTTCTTTTTCAGTGGATATCTTCATCTATGTGATTGTAGCATTTAGCTCCCTCACTTTCAAAAAATAAGTCCGTCCTTGGACGATTTTGGTCATATCCATCCACATAAAGCAACCACTGAACTTCCCTTAGTTAACCACTGGCACCTTGTGATGCAGGCTGCTTCCAGCTTACTTTGTGAAATTCCTTTTATGGCCTTGGGATGGAGCCATTTTACATGAGTCATTTGGTATGACGGTGCTAGAAATTTCCTGGGGTCACACATTTTTTCCCTGTGGTAGTATAGATTTGCAAACGGGATGTCAATTAAATGACATATCTCTTTAGATTATCTTAAAAAATAATGTTGGATAGTAAATCTTTTCACCACAGTAAGTGTAGGGTAATGTGCTTGTTAAACAGAGCATCTTATACAGTAAGAACAAATCCCTTTCAAAGTAATATAGGAAGTATAACAGCACCTTAACTGAATACATAAGGGAGAATACCACATAGAGATAAACATAACGTGAAAATCTGTGTGAGAGAAGAGCTTTGAGATGAGTCAAGGTGAGCAGAGGACCAGAGACGAAAGGTAATAAGGTCATAACATGCTTCTGGTGAAAATGATGCTGACAGAGTTTTGCAGCCCCTCATGTTGTCCTCCGTCAGGCACTGCAGAGGAGAAAGACGAATCAGCGCTCTGTGGCCCACTCTCGTCCCTCCCTCTCTCCCTCTACCTCTCTGTATTTCTCCACTTCATCTCAGAAGCAAGATGCTCTGCAGTGCTGCACACTAAAGCCGGAACTGTTTATTCTCCAGCCAGACAGGAACACGCAGGCAGGAACTGCTACATCTTCCAGCCCTGACAGGAGGTAAGTCTCCTCTATGTTCAGCTCCAGCTGGGGAATAGTTATGGGCATATGGTCATATCTGGGAAATGTTGTAAATATAACATAAAAAGAAAATACCCAAGTGCAGAGATGTGTAAATAAAAAAACTGAATATGTGAGACTTTGCATATGGATATATGTAACACTTTGTCGAGAGCATTGGAAAAGGTGAGGAATTGTTAAATAATATAAATATATAGTTCTATTATGCCTCCCTACTTTACATTACAATAACTAATATCATGAGCACGGATTCAAACGGAACATAACTCAATTCGGCTTGTCATTGCAAATAAACAATGTTTACATATAATATTTAATTAGCTTTTCTCTCTTTAATAAAGTTGGATGGGTGCTTTTCCATCATGCTCAAGTCTCTGTTTGTATTTGGAGTGCTGGGAGGTAAGATTTATTTTGTATGACTTAATATTTCTTCTTAGTTATATATCAAGACCATATAATAATAAGGTTTGAAATGAAATATATCTCTACTCAATTCCACTGGGTTTATCATTTGCTCTTTTATTGTTTTGCCACAGTTCTGCTGATCCCAGCACAGTGCGATCGGATATCCGTGTGTGTTGAAGATGACAACGACCTCCGAGTTGACTGTCTGATCCCGCCCAAGCCCAACAAGATTGCCACCTATGAGTTCTCTTGGTCCATAGGAAGTAAAGAGTCCCTCATTAACACCAATGTGTCCGGTTTATCCGTAGATGGCCAGTTCAAAGACAAAAGCTACGTGGAGGAGCTCGATCCTCAGGGCTACAGAATGACCCTGACCGGCTTCACAGACAACCTCCCACACAACACCACCTACATGTGCAAAATGTCTTCGGAAGTGGCCAGCATCAATGTGGAGAGAGGTAGGTGGATCGAATGTGTGTGTGTGTGTGTGTGTGTGTGTGTGTGTGTGTGTGTGTGTGTGTGTGTGTGTGTGTGTGTGTGTGTGTGTGTGTGTGTGTGTGTGTGTGTGTGTGTGTGTGTGTGTGTGTGTGTGTGTGTGTGTGTGTGTGTGTGTGTGTGTGTTTGTGTGTGCGAAAAAGTGAGTGGGAGACACATTTGAGAACAGTTTGTCAATTGTTTGCATTCCACTTTTCTTCCTCTGTAGAACAACTTGTCCCGTGTTCAGCCATGTTTCTGAAGAGCTCCTGCTCCTGGATCGTCTGTCTGCTGCTCTTCTTCTATCAAACACACAGCTAAAAAAAACATGGCTTCTGCTGGCACACCAATATCTAACCACACCTACGCCTCTGTCCTTATCAAACAACAATAACGCCCACTTGTGTATTAGATGTTGCCTATAGCTTACAAATGTATCTCTCTTTCTCTCTTGTTTCCTTCCCAAAAGCACACCAATAGTTTTACATGTTTTCTTAACTGTCTTTGACCAGAAAGAATGAAGATGACACAACATAAACGTTTAGAGATGTTTTTTGCTGCCACACATTTGTTTTCAATAAAGGGAGGCTAATTAAAACCAGATATTGATTTGTCGTGAAATCATTCTTCATAATTGAGGGACAGAACTGCGACACAGATGGAAATAATAAGGTCTGGTGTTTATTTTAAAGCCGGGTCATGCAGACAAGCATCATCATTGGAGTAAAGTGTTACTAAAAAGGCAAATGTTTCATCATTAGCATTACTGCAGGTGTATTCTATGTTTCGAAGATAACATTAAATCTGACGGTAGGCCTAGACTTGTTATTAAGTGATACTAAACAACAACAAACATCATAGTATAATATTGTTCGGTTCATAAAACTGACATGTTACCTTTAATTACTGTATAACAAAGCAATAAATGTATTACTTCTTATTATGCATACACATTTACCACATTCCAGTTAACCATTCAGTTAATGAACTTGCATTACTTTCTACCATTTTTATTAATATGTTAGCCCTAATTTAATTTGCAAACTCGAGCATTGTTTGAGGCGGAAACAAGACTTTCATTTGGAAACGACTGCCACTCTGTTTTTGTTCTGCATGTTATAATAAAGACTATGAAACGTGAATCCTTTAGAAGGACGCAGCTAAATCATCACTGGTGTAACCAATAGCCGCTTCAAAACTTGACATTTTGATAAACCCAGTATTGTACAGTGACATGGGAAAAATGGCCAGCATTTTTCTTAGAAAATCAATGAGTTGAATTGAGTAGCCTGTGTGTAGACAGGTTGGATTAATTGATTGTAGTATCAACACAGCTCTATCTGCAAGTCATCTCGTTTTTGACTTAGCCTTTTTTGTCCTCCGTGCTGTCCGTAGTTTCCGACAACATAACCATGGCCGCTTCAGCTAAAGGTGCAGAACTGTCTAAAGCTGAGTACCTAAAACGTTATTTATCCGCTGACGATGATGGCAAGAAGTCAAAGGGGAAGCTTAAAAAGAAACGGCGTCCGGTTTCAGATAAGAGGTGAGTCGGTGTGAACGTTTTTATCAAGCCTCTGTTAGCAGGTTGTGTGTGTGTGTGGTAGCCGCTAAGCTAGCTCAAGTAGCCGTTGCTGTCGCTGCACAAAACTTATTTTGGTTGGACGAAAAGTGATCAAACTGTCCTTACTTTTCTTCCTGTTCTTCAAGACTTAAAATTGTGGACGATGACATAGACTGGAAACAGATGGTCAAAGAAGAAAGTGTGATTGAAGAGGACGAAGAGGAAGCTCCTGTGGTAAGAAATGTGCTAACTTTATTTAGCTGGCTAGCCTGTGTCCATTCATTCCCATGCAGTGATTAGCCTTCTGACTTCATCATGTAAACATGCCGTGTACGCTCATTGTATGATGTTCTGTAATAACCAGGTTATAATATATCTGTTATGTTTGTGTCTGTATTGTTAAACCTGCGATTGAATGTAGAAAATGTTATTTGAAAAGTATATCACTTATAAAAAACATGTTTAGTTGATTTTGATATAGTGGGGCTTATGGGTTAAAACTTTAAAGCCCTCATCATCTATTTACATTCAAATTCAGATATACCACTATATATCGGGGTAAAGACCTCAGACAATCTTTTTGTTTGTTGTTATGGTTAAGTCTATAAGATGTGAGAAAATTGTGAGGTTAAAAAATCATGTCTCCTGAAGTCCTACTTGATTTGCCACACTCACTGTAATGCTTCAATACAAGCAGAGGTATTAAACAGATGTTATATCGATTACTTATACAGCCAAAATCTATGATAGTTGCCAAACACTCTCTTGAACTTTCACCTTTTGTGTTTGTCTACTTAGATTGCTGAGGTGATTGACGAAAGACCAGCGGATGTGAAACAGCTGGAAGCCTTCAGAACCAGCAATAGGTGGAAAGTTATTGGAGGTAATTGGTGTATGTTGACACACTCAAGAGAAGTACTGTCTCCACGCTACACTTATTACGCTTATTTAATTTGGGTCTCCTCTACCAACAGTTGATGAAAACGACGATACAGAAGATGTCGAAGGAGGAGATGATCAACAGCAAGAGTCAGAGGAACCAAACAGGAGTCGCCATGACTCTCCAGACGTATCACCTCAAGGAAGAGTTCGCCATGACTCCCCAGACACGTCCCCTCAAAGAAGAGTTCGCCATGACTCCCCAGACACATCCCCTCAAAGAAGAGTTCGCCATGACTCCCCAGACACATCCCCTCAAAGAAGAGTTCGGCATGACTCCCCAGACAAGTCCCCTCAAAGAAGAGGTCACCATGACTCCCCAGACTTGTCACCTCCTAGGCAGTCCAGGAAATCAGGGAAGGCAGAAATTAAAGGTGAGAATGGTGATGAGGAGTAACTTTTCTGGATAAAAAGAATTAAGTTGTCTATTTTATGACCATTACATGTGATTACTTGATAGTCAAACAGAAACCTCTTTTCATTTGGCTAGAACTACTTACAGATTTGTAGAAGTCATTATGAACAGACTTTTAAGTCAATTATTGCTCACACTGTCATCCCCTCACATACTAACTCTCCTATCCACTTCTTCCACATGAGAAAATACTCCACATGGTTTAAGTGCTTTGTTAAATAACACTTCACTGAACAATTATTTTTGTCAGATTCATCCCCCACCAGAAGAAAGCCCGGCTCTTCATCATCAAGTAAAAAACGTTCGCCAGCTACTCAGCGATCAACACAGGGAAAAAGAGATCAAAATCGGCACGATTCAGATTCTGACCAGTCACCACCAAGAAAAAAGATGCCGAAGGGAGAAAATGCAGACTCGGACCAATCCCCTCCAAGGAGGAAAACAAAATTAAAACGGGGCTCTGATTCTGACCAGTCGCCACCCAGAAGGCGAGCGCGGGGTGGAAAGGACTCTGATGAAGATCTGTCACCACCTCGTAGGCCTGGCCAGGTGAGCAAAGAGAAGTTCAAAGAGTGATATTAAATAATACTCCCTGATAATTCTGTGTATGCAAACAATCAGACCCAATCAGCAATGTTTCCCTTCTTCTTTTTAGGGTCCAAGGATGCTCTCTGGTGGCAAGTCAGGTCTGGTTTCAATAGATGTTTTAAGAAAGGAGCAGGAGGAGAACCGACGCAGAGAAAAACACAACCAACCACTGGAAGGTTCGCTCAACCTCTTCCTTTATTAGGATTATTTTCCTTTACAGCTTCCTATGGAACAACTCACTAGATTCTCCAGTTTTTGATCATCTTCATTATCTATGCTTAATCCAAAAGTCTGTCAGTGTTTTATTTAGGTTCAGTGATGCAGGAAATTACCTCTCATACATATTTTCCCTCTATTGCTAGATGAATCACGCAATGCTGAGACAGTGTTCCGAGACAAGACTGGTAAAAGGAGGGATTTGGAGACCGAGAGAGAAGAGAAGCTGAAGAAAGCTGGAGAAAAGGCGGCAAAAGATGAGAAATATGCTCAGTGGGGGAAAGGGTAAGTCTGCATACAATTTCACACATTTGAAAAGTCTGATGGTGACCCCATAAAGTTGATTAAAGTCAATGTATATTTTAAGGTTGGCTCAGGGCCAGATGTATCAGCAGAAACTTGAGGATGCTGTGGTTGAAGCCCAGAAGCCGCTGGCACGTCGGCGTGACGACGAGGATCTTGACCGCCTGTTGAGAGAGAAGGAAAGGGAAGGAGATCCAATGGCTGCAATGCTCAGAAAGAAAAAGGAGCGCAATTTAAACACGCATAGTAAGCTAAGCACCTTGTTCTCTGGGTTGATTGATGCAACTATATATATGTATGGTGTATATTGTAACTCACCTTTTTTTATTTTCTTTTACTTTGCAGACAAACCCAGATATAAAGGTCCTCCACCACCTCCAAACCGCTTCGATCTTGCACCAGGTTATCGCTGGGATGGGTGTGACAGGTACAGTGTGATATTTGTGTCTGTCAGTCTCTGAGTGATTAAAAGTGATCAATGTAAAGAAAGCGTCATAATCTGGGTTTGGGTTTACATTTCCCTTTAGAAAATAGACTCAGGACCTGCCGTTAGTATTCCAAAAACTGAACCTTAATACTCTGTCTCCTTTTTAAATTGTCACGATTAAATTAAAGGTTTTCTCTGGGGCATCAAATCAACTACAGAGTTGAATGTGTGATTGAGTATTTAACAACAGAATTTAATTTGTGTTTGTCTCGCAGGTCAAATGGTTTTGAACAGAAACGCTACTCGCGAATCGCAGATAAAAAGGCAGTCCAGGATGCAGCCTATAAATGGAGTGTGGAGGACATGTAATGGGAATCAGATCTGGAGCCAAGCTGAAGTGCCGGACCAGTTGTACCTGGAACTAAACATAAGCGAGAACATCTGATTCATGCTGTTTAAAAAAACTGTGGATAAGACTCATCTACTCAACAGAACTGACATTTCGAATCGATTGAGAAAATTTTGTTGACCATTAAAAAGTAATGTAATACTGTACAATGGACATCGGATTAAAACAAAGTGAAAAAACAAAACAATGATTGTAAATTGCAGTGAAGTGACAGCGTCTTTATTATTTTATAATAATAAGTCAATGTGGAGCCAAAAAAGATGTGTTTTTCACTGTTTTATTATTAAATAATGCTTTTGTAAAGCGTTGTGTCTGTGTCATAAGTGGTCGCATACAGCAAAGAAATTTGAGATGTAGGGATAGAGTTGGAATTATGTCATTTCACATTTTGCAGCTTTATTTTACTGAACCAAATATAGAATAGTGTTTATAGTATGCAACTATCAGAAGTTATAACAGCTACTAAGCTCACATCTCAGCAGATTAATCTTCATTACAACTTTGCAAACTCAGTCTGTTGATGAAAATAAGGGTTGGATTATCGAAAGCTCTGGAAAAACTGGCTTGCAAACCATGAGTTGAAATTGTTTTGAATAATTATATTATAATGTATTTAAGGGATTAGCCTGCAAATATTTTTAATTTAATATTTAATTCTTGCCAATTACACTATATTATGTTTCGCCGATACATAAACAGTACATACATGACAGTGAGGTTCTTTGTATGAAGTACCGCAACCTTAAGATTAAGTGGGAACCTTTTAAAAAGTGACTACAACTCGTTTCACTACGGAATGTTGTTGTTGATGCACACGCGACTACAGACTCAGGTGAAACGTTCTCCGGATCAGTGGGGGTAATGTCTAATATCATATTAGTGCAGTGATATAACCGCCTTTAAACTTCTTCTGCAACTCGTGTTGGAAGAGAGACATTTTAAACTTAATTTTGCGCCACAATGGTTGACTGGAGTCCGATAGCGAAGGTGTACGACCCGCTGAAAGCTGGCAGCATCGACGGCACGGACGTGGAGCCCCATGATCGGGCAGTATGGAGGGCTATGACCGCCCGATACAAGCCCAACAAAGCCGTTGTTGGAGACCCACTGCTCACCCTGTTTGTTTACCGTCTGAACCCCCAGACAACAGAGGAAAAACTGCATCAAGTGTTCTCCAAGTACGGAGACATCCAGAGGCTCCGGCTGGTGCGGGACATCGTGACGGGTTTCTCCAAAGGATACGCCTTCATTGAGTACAAGGAGGAACGGTCTGTTGTACGGGCCCGCCGGGACGCCAACAAGCTGGTGGTGGACCAGAATGAAGTGTTTGTGGATTTTGAACAAGAAAGGACCCTCAAGGGATGGGTCCCCCGGCGGCTTGGGGGCGGGCAGGGAGGCAAGAAAGAGTCCGGACAGCTGCGGTTCGGTGGCAGGGACAGGCCTTTCCGAAAACCCATCCACCTGGGGCTCGGTGTCGTGCAGGACCAGGGAGGTGTTGGAGGGAGGGAGTGGGACAGACAAGGGGCGAGAGACAGAGAGGACCGGGGCCGCCACAGAGAAGCGGATTGGGGCAGCAAAGGGAGGAGAGATGACCGTGACAGAGGCAGAGAGAGGGACGACCGAAGCCAGAGGGACGACCGAAGCCAAAGGGACAGGAGCAGGCACCGAGACAGGAGATGAAAGCCAAATAAAAAAAAACTTGCAAAAAGTGCAAAGGAAATCTGTGACAGATGTTTAGATCCACAGCTGCCTGTCTAGAGGAACTTGAAGTGTGCAGTGAAGGAGAGTCAATCTGTAGGTTTGCACACCTGGAACTGGTTAAATACTGAGGACTTTCTGGATGTATCATTGGTTTAGACTGAATGACAAGTATCCTGGTTATTCAACAGGTTGCACTGTCCCAGGGAAATCTGTATTTAGACTTGTGTTGGTGTAATTTGAGCAGCGAAGTGGAATAATTTAACTTATTTAAAGAAATAGGACTGTACATTACAATGAGTAGACCTTTTTGTTTTACCATAGAGATGTTGTCCAGCCATGTGAGGCCTAACAGTATGACACAAGCTCGAAAAGCAGAATCTGCTGCTGAGCTGACAAATGAAACACTGACTTTTCTTATACTTTTGCAATTTGCCCAAACATCCTAAAGGCAGTTTACCAATTATTATAATGGTTTTACAGGTGAAGATTTTTGGAGAATCATATTTTTTAAGCATGAGTGTTTGTGCAACACTGACTTATGAACAACATCAAATAAACCAAAACATTATTAACACAACTTTCCTAGTTCCTAGTTCAAAATTTAATAAGTTGAGTCTAATTGGATATCATTTTGTTTTGTGTGTGTGTGTGGGGGGGGGGGGGGGTACAGATAGTGTTGCTTCTTGCAATTTATTAGGCAATAACCAGAGCTCAAACCTAACGTACAGCGCACCAATATAAATTCTGCTTGTTTTCTTTGGGGAATTGTTAAAAGCACAACTTTGTGATTGAGCTTACCATTTCACGCTGTATTTAAAAAACAATGGCAAAACATGAAATGATATACAGACAAGAATATCTTTGTACATTGTTAGTTTAATTCATCATCCTCTGTGACCTCTGCAGATGCCCCAGCTCGGATGTTTTCTCCTGCTCATTGAAGTAGATTATGTTTCCATTTTGAGTCACTCAGTGGATTGTCTCCTCTCAAACGGACCACAACTCAGTCTGAAGTCACTTGCTGCCTGAGAAAAGAGTATGTGCTTAAAGGAACTAAGTTCTTAATAACGAAGGCAACTAAAGAATCTGATCCTTTTCAGAGCATATACGTGGACCTCTGACTTATTTGAAATACACTCCAATTATGTCTAAACTGAAGAGTTAGATTCAGATGAAATGGGTTTAACAAGATACTGTTTAAACATGAAAATATAAATAGAGAAAAGACAACATAACTGGCAACTCTCTAACTGGCTCATTAATCACGTTAATGAATTATTATAATAAGCTAGGATGAATATCTATTTGATAGAATTAGACATGTACTGCTGTAGAAAATATGACCATGACCGAATTGTATTTATCTATTCATGTTTGGTTGTCTTGACGAGGCCTCCCAGTCCTCATGGGCTTCATGATGGGCCAACCAGGAAAATTCTCTCTCTGCACAGTGCTGAAGTCGATCCTGTGAACCAAAGCACACAGACACTGATGAGCTGCCCCCATCACTCAGCTACAGAATGCCATGATTTTCTTCAAACCTGAAGGCGGGGTTGATGCCGATGTTGTCTGGCTGTGGGAGGGCAGGTGTTCGCCTCCTGCGGCAGGAGGACGGAGGAGGGAAATCCTTCTGATACTGAGATTGCATGTCTGTCGTTTCTTGTTTCTCTGTCCATGCTGTCTCATCAGGGTTGCCGCCTTGCTCGTCCTCCCCTGCTTCCCGGTCCGTGATGCTGCTTCCTCTTCCTGTTTGTCTCGAGGATGTAGGAAGAGAACGTTTGGACACCTGCTGTGTGTTAGAGGCGCTATGGTCTCCTGAAAGGTGATCATTAAATAGGTATGTGTTTAATTTCATACAAAGTCATGAAATATGCCCTTTTTTCTATCAATAAAAAAAGATGCTTGGTAAAACTCCTTTTAATTGCTGCTGCCGACACATCTGAAATCTTGAAGTCCATTCCCCCCTTCTGAATTAAAGGCTTATAGTTCAGGCTTATCCTTATAATATTTTATTGCCAGTCCTTAATTATGTCAATTTTTATATCTCTCGGCTTCATTGAGTGATACCACCTGATAGTCTTTTTTTTAAGACGATAAATTATTGTTTTTTAATATAAAGTTGTCATACCATTTAATTTGTGATCCTTTAAAGTAAAGTCACTCTCATTATTAAGCCAGTAGTTTGCTAGTAAAGTTGACCATTCAATTCAAATGTATTTAGGCTTCTGCATTTACTAACTATATTATGAATTTTAGCAGCTTAATGACTGATTAAACCTTCAAAATGAAAGATTTTAAGAGCTTATTTTACTATTTTTTTCCCTCCACACATCCCAAAAACACCCACACAAAACTCACTGGCATTTCAGCACTGAAACACTCGTACTGTATGTCTACACACAGGCTGCTCAGCTCACTCGCAGTTTGTCTTGAAACAGATAAAAAGAGAGAACACTTCAGACCTTTGCCTCCGTCTTGTTTTGAGATGGGTCTAGAGCAGAAAGCTTCTCGTGATGTGGTCTCCATCTTAGCGGGAGTATCCGGGTAGAGGAGAAATCCTTAAAAATGTAAGATATGCAGAGAAATAATAATAGAACATAAATAAACACTTAAACAAGTTTAATTTAGGGATTGTTTTCAAATTCCTTTGTTATTAAAAGCCTACTTTGGAGACATTCCAGTCCACACGTCACCGCTGGACTAACTTTACTTGTAATTTGCTGAAATCCTTCCAATCGGGTATTTTTATTTAAGTGCTTGAGTTGGAGAAGGTCCAGCCAATCCTAGTTAAATATGGTGATGTCAGCTCTGGTTCTTTAAGGCCTTTTTACTTTGAAAACAGTAAAAATAAATATTACCCACAAACCACGCTGTTAAATTGTGTCTATGTTTTCATAGAAATAGCGATCATGATGGATGATTATGGAACACATACTTTCACAATCTCATATTTTCTCAATCATTGTTTCCAGCTTTCTTTTTCTTGAACTAAAGCCATCAGTCTCCAAATCTTCAACATGAACTACTATATTTTTTAACAGTGTCTCATTAAAACAGAAATATTTGGTAAAATAGAACGTTTACCTGCCACTGTAGGCGGTTCCCCCCTGTAGGGTGGACTCCTCAGAAAGAAGTCATGCTGGCGACGGGGGTTTTGTAGGTTGGCATTTTTTATGAACATTTTGTCTGTTTTGGCTCCTGGCTCCGCTCTTTGTTGCTGTTTGGTATAATAAACACTGAATTGAACCCCGGTTGAGTGAAGTCAGAAGTGGAAACAGTTGTTAAGAGTAGGCACTTGATGATATGAATATTGTATTTGAACAATTACCCTAGGAGAGATATTTTAAATGTGTGATACTATCCTGGTAATCACTGGACTTGTGAGGATATTCACGAGAATCACAGTAAAACAACTGAAAAATCCACTTATTCTGAGTAATGCTATAAAATCCTTCATAGTCCCATCCCTAGTGTCCTTCAATAAATCATAACAACCAGTATTGTGCCTCGCTTACCTTACATGTAGAAAATAATAGCTGTGGTTTAATTCTGCAGGGTTTCTCCCTGTCTCTGTACTGTGTGTGTGTGTGTGTGTGTGTGTGTGTACAGCTATAAGAAAGAGCTACTGAAGCTTGTTTACTGCAGTAGTCATGGTGTTCAATTCTTCTCCAGTGAGTGACAGATACAGTAATTAACAGCTGAGACAATAAGCAGCCATGCCCCCAATAGAGAGCTTAAACATGTTCTGGTATGAGAGTTTTGAAGTATAGGGGCGATTTAACTGGGGTAAAAAAAGGGCTTTGCTTTCTTTTCTGAGTTAATGTGTCTTAAAAAACATTTCTTGCATCCGTAGCTCGAGTTAGATGTACAGTGGCAATATGAGGATGAAATAATATATTCGCAGTTGTGTTGAGACATTTTCAAAACAAGAAAACAGGTCTCTTCAGCGGTTGCCCTGGAGCATTTGGCCAGTGCTCAGCAATGCGCTGTGCCTCCCAGTGTTCGGCTGGCATGCACCCCAACTTTATTTTCTTTCACTAAAGGGCCTGTTTTAGCCTGTGATTATTCAGTAGGAAACTGTATACTTGTACTAGTATACTTGCACATAAATAATGTTACCTAATTTATTCAGAGGTATTCTCTGGTACTTGGAAGTCACTTTTATTCTCTCACGTACTTTAGGAATACTATGTGCATTTTTATATAGCTATGATTATGTGAGAGTGGTAATTGTAATTATATTTGACTGTGTACAACAGCAGCTTGAACTCAGATCAAATGTAAGATTCATATCTTGTCTTTAAAATAGAAAAAAAATGTGTTCACAATTTAGGTATCCATTTATATCCCATTTTTAAAAAACAATAGATTCCTTAAAACAATTCAAACTTGCTTTTGATTGATTGATATTTTCTTTATATTTGTTGTTAATTGTTTTAGCACACCAACTCATCCCTCTGTTATTTTTCTCTTAGATATTTTTGGAATATGTGTTATATTTGGACACGCTCCAAATTAAGCTTTCTACTGTTATGCAAGAGGTGAAAACAACTGACGTGTTATGGGAGGTTGAATTATCACAAATTGACCATTTATCTTATTAACCTCTGTGACAGAAAACTCTCCTCAACCAACATTTAAAAAATAATCATAACTCTCATTTATTCTTTTCCAGGCCTTCCATTTTTTTCTGTTCTGCCACTTTAACAGCTTTAAACCAAAGACATGGAATAATTTAGATATTATTATTACTATTATTAATATTAATAATCTTTTTTAAATGATTAGTTTATAAACTCTGCTGGCGTCTGATTTCAGCAGACGCCAGCAGGAGTCTCCCGTTCCCATAGTAACAAGGCTTCATTTAGAGCCGTATGTAGACGGAGTTAGCAGCACTTTTGCCGACCGCTTTAAGTACATCCAACTTTTAGCTCTACTGCTTTCTTTCGGCGACTGGTGGTGCTTTCTGTATCCACTGAAAGATCTTTAAGAAGTGAAGGCGACGTTGTATATTTTCCTATTGATTGTAAAATGCCCGAAAAGGAGCAGCGCAGAGCTCGTCGGATAGCTTAGCCAAACTCAGTGTCACAGACGGCTGCGGTTAGTGTCCGGAAGTTCTGAGGGGAAAAAAGTGAGAAAGGCATGAACAAAAGTAGCTGGAAGAAACCTCTGAGCAATAATTTTCTCCAAACCCCTTAGAACACGTCTTACTCCTCTAAATCCTACCGGGGGGTTCGTTTGCGCGTCTAACATTAGTTCCTTTTAATAATTAGCTGTGTGCATTTGTCTATCAATGGGTCTGCCGACGCTGGAGTTTAGTGACTCTTTCCTGGACAGTCCGGAGTTCAGAGAGCGGCTGCAGTGCCATGAGATAGAGCTGGAGCGCACCAACAGGTTTATAAAAGACCTCATCAAAGATGGAAACATGCTGGTGTCTGCCCTCAGAAGTAAGTGCACGTTAATAACTGGTTTTCGAGTTGAAAATGTGTGTCTGTTACATGAAGTTACTCTGCTGTTGCCAGATAATAGGGAGACCCAAGGCCATCAGTTGAAACAAAGCCAGGGTAGTTAGTGATTATAACTTTGACTTAATACATTGAATTGTGCTGGGAAGTGAATGACTTCATATACTGCAGGGTAGTCTGTGATTTTACTCAAGGTAACTAAAGTCATATTTGAGGTCTATTTTTGTGTCTTCTGTAAAATTGTGTAATTGTTGTATATATTTTTGTATCTTGGTGTAACATTAAGCTGTCTTTGGCTCTTTTTGCTGTAACGAATGCCAATGTCACCTCTGTGGGACGAATAAAGGGATTCTGATTCTATATTAATCCAAATCTGTAAGGTATCTAAAGGTATTTAATAAGTGTAATGGAGTAAAAGTGCACGATTTACCTCTGAGTTGTAGTAGAGTAGAAGTACAAAGTGGCATGAAATGGAAATACTCAAGTAAAGTGCAAATATCTCAAAATGACTTGAGTAAATCTACTTAGTTACTTAACACCACTGCCAATTGCCCTGCTTTTACTTTCAAGTACTCCTTGTAGGCATAGTTACCTCATTATTTCCATATTGTACAACTTTTTTCTAAGCTCCACCTCAACTAACTACAACAGTAAAACCTTGCTTTTACATCAAGTCTATTATTAAATAATAATGATACTGTAAGAGTATAAGAGTCAGAGGAGACACTAAGGAAAGGATTTATACAGCCTGCTTCCTGCTGCAATGCTAACGTCATACAAGAGTAGGTTAAAGGTTTTATTTATCATACCATGACAGGTCAGACTTTCCATGCCTTTGTCTGGCTTTATATGAAGTGTGCAATTGGGAGAAGGAAGTTTGTTTAAACCTAGATATGAGTGAAATGAAAAATGAAAGATTTCATTTGCCTGACCATCATCATAGCTATTAATGATTTTATCATCTATGTCTTCTGCCATTTAAGCAACTTTATGAGAACCCCAAATAAACATTTGATGTACTCCCTGTCAGTTGGTTTGTTGTATGTAACAAGCACAGTATCCAGCAGGGCGTCTGCATTATCTATTTATTTTGGTTCAACAACTTGCTGCAGTATGCTTTGCTGTAAGAAAAAACCAAAGCCGAAGGCCAAACGAGTCAGGACGCGATCATGGCTATAGAGAAGTGGTTAGCCGGTCCATTCCCCAGAAAAACACTTTCACTCTCAATTCCTCGGTTTGTTATTTAGTGGGAAGTTAAATAATAATTGGGTCAAGAATCCTGTCACTTGTAAATGCTGAAAAATGGCCATCACAATTTCTCAAAGGGCAAAGTCAGGTCTTCAGTTTGCTCACATGGTCTGAGGAATATAACAAAATGCTTAAATATACACAAAAGAAACAAAAAAAGAAACAAAAGTATTAAATACTTACAATTTGAGAGGCATGACACAGCTTTTATAAAGGGTTAATCAATCAACCAAATAGTTTCCTATATTAGTCCCTGTCTTGAGGAGTTTCCCTGCCCAAATGTACATTTTCAGACTGCTTATGACCAAAAAAGGTCAAATATGCACAAATATGAATCCATCCTCGAGTGCAAGATGGTGTTTGTATACCCGTTAAATAGTGACTCATATTCATTAATCATCTGATGAATTATTTCTTTAATAACCGCATCCCATGTATAAGCGGTTTCTTTTGATCACCTCCAGGTTAAGCTCAGACACACCTGCGCTTTGTAGCTGCTCTGCATTGTTAACATGAACACGTCTGACTGAATACGCGCAGCTCAATCACACGAGCCATCACAGTTGCATATTAACACAATACAGTTGTATTCATGATGTGCTACCTCTTATTACCTTTACTGACTGATAGTGCTGGGCGGTATGACAAAACATTCACATCACGGTATTTTTCCAAATTATAAAGGTATCAGTATTTCTTTTTTCCAATGATTGGAAATGTATTTCCCATTTATACGTTTGTGCTGCACAAAAAACACCTGATGAGTGATGGCCCTCATGATGTCTGTGATTAAGGAATCAGAATGCAGGAAACAAATGCAAACCATTTCATTGTGCAACCTTTGTATACCACATAACAACTATCAACAAAAGCACTGTTAGAACATGTAAACAAATCCCCCTTCCCTGAAACTGCAGGGTGCACATTTAAATACCGCTTTTATGATTTATAATTGAATAGGCGATTCCTTTCACTGCCGCACCGCTCGAGCGCCCTTCCCCACTTTTTCAACGGTGTTGCGGTATATAAATAATTCACATCATGCGGTATAAAGTTCACGGTATTCAGTATCAGCGCTATACCGCCCAGCACTAATACAAAGCCTTTAAAAAAAATGTTTCTCTCACTGTGTTTTTTCATTACATTGAACAATGCTGTCAAAGTGAGACACATTAAAGCTTTGTAGGCAGCTGACCACAAACCGTGTGCCTTAACACAGTCCTACATCTCTGATTGAAAACAGGAGACATGATAATGGAGATGGAGTGCAGTGGGTAGACTGCTGTACATAACATATTCGAGCATATTATAAATATTGATAATTAAGGTCCAATGTTTTTGACCCTCTGACAGGTGTATTGACATTTATAATGTAAGTGTTTGACTCACAGATAAGATATGACATACCTGTCTCCCAGCTGTTATAATCAAAATAACAGCCCGGTTTCCCCCCTGCTTCTACAAACAACTCTGTAAACAGAGCTTTTACAGCACCAGGAAACATGAATAATACTTCAGTGCACATGCTGTTGTGTTCAGTAACAATATGGAAACTTAATTTAGGTTTCCAAAATAGGATAAAGCTTTTCACAGTTTGTTTGTCTTTCATGCATTGGACTTTAAAACTGTTGTTTTCCTGATCTGTAGGGAGTGATCTGCTATAAAAGACCTTTTAATGGTTTTATTACAGGTTTATAATACAGTAGTGATTCAAATAGCGCCTTACAACAGTTGGCATGCAGTGCGAGGGAAAAAATGCAGCCTTGTGTTGCCAAATATTCAGGCACCTCAGAGAATAAAGGAGGTATTAAACTCTATTATTGGGATGTTGTTTGGACACGTAAACACAGTTCTCTGAGACTAATGCTGTCAAGTGGAGTTTATAGCAGGGTGTGGTTGTTTGTTTACACGGTAGACTTTGATACCTCATGTTTTGGAAGTAATTGACATGCGAGAGACTGTTTATTAGTCAAGTCAAAGTCCGCTTTATTGTCAAAATGTCTACATGTGTTATACATACAGAAAATTGAAATACCGTTTCTTGCGGTCCCACTGTGCGAATATAAACATGAACATATAACATAAAAAGATAAGGGCTTCGAAAAAAAGGGGGAGGGAATGAAAGATTCCACTTGTAGCATGTAGGTCAATGGGAGCTTTATGGTATGTTGGTTATAGTGAAGTTATATTAGTTATGACAATAATACAATGCATGCTTTAAACGTCCTCCTTCTGTTTCCCCCAGGTCTCTCTCTCGCTGTTCAACGGTTCTCTCAGTCCCTACAGGAGTTCCAGTTTGAATGTATTGGAGACGCAGAGACTGATGATGAGATCAGTATCGGTAAGATGAAAATGTCCGCAGTAGGTATAAAAATACAAATATGTAAATATCGATCAAATATGTGAATATTTGAGGTGTAACATTAACATTTATTTTACAGCTCAGTCCTTAAAGGAGTTCTCTCAACTTTTGAGCACCATGGAAGAAGAGAGAAAACGACTGGTAATATAGTGTGTGTTTGTGTGTGTGTGTGTGTGTGTGTGTGTGTGTGTGTGTGTGTGTGTGTGTGTGTGTGTGTGTGTGTGTGTGTGTGTGTGTGTGTGTGTGTGTGTGTGTGTGTGTGTGTGTGTGTGTGTGTGAAAAGAGGACAGATTTAAATAATGGGTTTATAGTAAACAGTAAATAGGTCGACTGACTCTATGTATGAGTGGCATTGTATTCTATACAATGTAAAGCTTTGTTCTTATTAATTAGGTTTAGGGGTATTTACTTTCCTAGAAGAGATATTTATGTTAATTTTGAAAAAGTCCACCAAGAACTTTAAATGGTGATTCAAAAAAGATTTAGACATTTTCTGAATTTCATTTCCCATTAGTGTAAAAGCCCCTTCTGAAACCACATTGGTGTCACTCACTTCATGATTTCAGTTGGACAGTGAAAGTCTTTGTCAGATGCCATTACCTGATGTAGCACTCTTCCTCCTGTCTTAAATTGGCTCTCTGACAAGTCTGATGAAACATGCTTTGTAACATTTCTGCCTGCAGCAGTGTGTGCTCCATGGCAATTTCAGAGAAATGTCTTTGACTTACAGGCCCTCCATCAACCAGAGGGCTTTGAGTAGGAGTGATTGGAGTCTGGCACAGTCTGTGTGCAGGATAACCTCTGCGCATGTGCAATAGCTTGCTACCTTATGCATAGCCCTCTGTCTGCCTGGGAGTGTGTGTGGCTTTGTGGCTGTGTGCATGGTCTTGTTACAGAGGAACCATGTGGAACCCATTCAGCCAATTCCCCTGTGAGACTGTGAGCACAGGCCTGACTGCCTGGGAAAGTCCAAAAAGGGTTGTGTGTGTGTGTGTGTGTGTGTGTGTGTGTGTGTGTGTGTGTGTGTGTGTGTGTGTGTGTGTGTGTGTGTGTGTGTGTGTGTGTGTGTGTGTGTGTGTGTGTGTGTGTGTGTGTGTGTGTGTGTGTGTGTGTGTGTGTGTGTGTGTGTGTGTGTGTGTGTGTGTGTGTGTGTGTGTGTGTGTGTGTGTGTGTGTAGGGGGGGCTCTCTTCCTTTCTTTCTTCCTTTCCTCCTTTGTGTGTGTTTGAATTGTACGCTCCTCCACTGCATCGCTGCAGATAGCTCTTAACCTTTACTAATACCATCATTAGTGTGTGAGCAAATCCAGCGATTTGGTTCCTCTGAAATACCTGCCTGTTCAACCTGAAAGCACTTTAATTACTATTTGACGATGGCCTTCAGTCTCTCAGTGTTCAGTTTCATCCTGTATATTGTAACGTGTTGAAAAAACCCAAAAGGAAGCCTTTCTTTGGGTACTGGCGTGTTTCTAAACTGAAGTGAAAGTCATGATACCGGGGCCTCAAATCTATTTACAGTCTAATGCTTAAATCAACTAGACAGAACAAAGCAAGACATGACAGAGGCCGAATTATTTAGACTCATGACTAAAGAGGGCTGAGACCTTGTATAAACACCAGAGCTCTGATAAGTGCTCAGTAGCCTTCCTTACTGCTTGACTCAAGAATCAACATCAACCACAAGTTTCCCGTACTGTTCTATACATCGGACAAACATCTTAGCACAGTTATATAATGATTTGTTTAGATTTGGAGGTTTTTTCTAGTTAGTAGACATTTTAAACATTCAGTCCTCATGCCCAGATATGTGTTAAATCAATCAATCAAATTTTATACAACCAAATATCACATTCGTCTCCGGGGGGTTTGCATATCGCACACTCTGTCCTTCGCAGCGGGACAAGGAAAAACTCCCCAGAGACACCCAACAATTAATAGGGAAAATATGGAGTGAACCTCAGGGAGTAACAGTGGAGGGATCCTTCTTGCAGGAGGGACAGACGTGCAATAGAAAGACAATACAAACCTATTGTATATTAAAAATGATCCTGAATCTTCATCTAGCATCATCATCAGAACAACACTTGTATTTGTCTCTTTTACATTTTGGTAAATATTTGCTTCATTGAGGACTTCAGCCCCAGCTGTAGTTTGTGTTAAGTGCTAATAAACAGAAAATACGTCTCCACTGCAGCCCTTAGACAACATGACACACTGAACTATTTTTTCGTCCCTCAGATCCAGAATGCCGATGATGTTTTGATCTCACCGCTCGAGAGGTTTCGCAAGGAGCAGATTGGAGCTGTAAAGGTACAATTTTAAGATATTAGAACCAAAGGTTTACAACAGCTGAGTAGATTATTAACACAAAGTAATTGAACCGGTAAACTACAGCTTTACTATTCTGGTGATTTAAAAAACTTCACACAGGCTCTGCTCAGGTTTTAACAAGGCCAATATGTGAAGGTTCAGTTCATGAGCTAGTTGTCCAACACTGCGGGTGGCGATCGGACACATCCTCCATCCTCAGTCTCTCAGTCAGTGGTCAAGGAATCCAATTTGTTCAGATAAACGACAGTTCACAGTCCCAGTGTCAGAGACGAGGTCATGGGAACGAACTCTGGGAGGGAAGACAGGGAGCGCGTCACAGACAGAGAGATAGTTGAACTCAGAGAGGCAGTATAAACACAAAGTGTCTGGTTTCAGCAGCTGCCTCAACTCCTTAATTCAGTTTATCTTTTTGTTTCCCTTTCGCTCGCTCTCAGACAAAATGTAAAGATAGCATGAGCAAGCAGTAGACCGAAAATAGAAAGTATTAACCCTGAAAGTGAAATCATTTCCCCCCATTGAATCGTAAAGCTCCTCAGAATGTAACAGGAGTGTGTGAGCGTCCACACGCAGATGTTGTGCAGAGTGGTTAGACATGTGGAGATGCAGCTGTTGGAAAGTAGCTGTTGTCCTAAATATTTGGGAGCGTCTGCTCATCGAGAATATTAATGGTCCCTCTGTCCCACTTCACTGTGGCCTCACTCATTTGGGGTTTTTAGGAGGGCAAAGCTGGTATGTCTGTTAGTTGGTCGTACTGTACATTTGGTACAGATATTTATGGTCCTCGGGATAAATATCACCGACTTTGGTGATCCCTTGACCTTTGACCATGAGGTGATTTAAGGTGAAATGTTCTAACAATTATTGGTTGGATTTCCATGAAATGTTCAACAGATATTTGAAGAACTATTAGAGTGCTAAAGGAATGAAGGGAATAAGCACTAAAACCACAAAATGAGTTAGCAAGAGTCGCTCCCATCTTCTCAAAGGCAGTGGGGTTTTGGTTAGAAAGCCTGTAATAGGGTCTGTAATTAACACATGCATGCATAAGATTTACATATTTTGTCCTACAACATAAAAAAGGGTTATAAATATCTGGCTTGAGAGTTTTGAGTCTTTATGTGCCTTAAAAAAAAAGATAAGCAAAATACCTTTTATATTTGTTGAAGTAAACTTTAATAAAGCATCATTATGACGTTGGTATCTCAACTTTGATATTGTGTTTGCACTGGTATTGAATGATTTTAGCCTCAGAGAATGAGACAGTTAGGACTGGAGATACTGTATATTCAGGTGTTATTTCTCTCTCCTTTAAGTATTAAAACAAACTGAATTTAAAGAGCTTTGTTAGCAGATTCAAACATTTACACATTGCTTTTATGTATAACTCATATCCTCTCTACGTCCCTGTGTTTCTCAGGAGGGAAAGAAGCAGTTTGACAAGGAGACAGAGAGGTACTACTCTGTCCTGGAGAAACACCTCAGCCTGTCGTCCAAAAAGAAGGAATCACAGCTAAACGAGGTAAAGTGTAAACTCCTAAATGCATGCTGTAATGTGTTAGGTAACAAAAAAGACTTCATGAGTTTCGTTACTGTTTCTGTTGCAGGCTGATTCTCAGATGAGTAAGGACAGGCAGGTTTTTTATGATGCTTCTCTGCAGTATGTCTTCAAGATCCAAGAAGTGCAGGAGAGAAAGAAGTTTGAGTTTGTGGAGCCGGTGAGTTCCCATACATCATCATCATCATGTTTGTTATGCAACTTTATCACTATTTAAAAGCCTTTACCGTTCTGACCAAAAGATAGAGGGCATAGCCACACACAATGTTTCATCACAGGAAAATATGACCGTGTATTTTGTGCTGCCTGTAAACAATGACATCAACATTAGGTCATAATTGCAGCTTAAGCCCGTAATGATTGTGTGTGTGTGCTAACAGACATAATCATGGAAAGACAGCCAGGCCAGTTTCTGAAAAACACACATAACATTGTTTGGATGATGATGAAATGTTTTTAATGATTGATATCAGTAAAGCCCACTTCCTGTTGCTGTGGAAGCACTTCCTGCCTGACAGAGAGGAAATATCTTTGTTGCAGAGTAAATAAGGACAGAATCCCAAACAACTTTGAGTTGGGTTTTTTTTTTCTCTTACAGAACCCTTGTTGATAAATTGAGCAGATGACAGACGATCACTCTTTTCTAATCCTCTCATTATACTCTGCACTCCAGAGCCCCCATTTAACATTTTTTCTCCATATTTCTCCCTCTGATCTTCAGCTATTAGCCTTCCTGCAGGGCTTGTTTACGTTCTACCATGAGGGCTACGAGCTGGCCAGTGAATTTGAACCCTACAAGCAAGAACTGCAGTTCAACCTGCAGAATGTAAGTGTAAAATGTGGACCTGATATCGTTCAGGTCCTCTCGTGTTACCTTTTTAAAGTGGAAACCTCACACAACTGATACTCCTGGCATGTCAAAACCTAGCCTACAAACATACAATGTGAACTTCTTTCAACCACAGTTTCTACTAGTCCTGGTGTAAGGCACACTCATATATATGACGCCTTTGCAGTTAGATGTTTCTTTGACTAATTTACCTGATAAGCGTTAATGTTTAACCAATCAAAAGCGTATTAGGTCGTCCTAAATGAATCACATCCCGACTGCTCAAATTCACCTTGCACTATCTATCAACTGTATGTTTCATTTCAGTTTCTCATTCATGTAAAATGCATTGTTATCTCCTCATAAAGTAAAAACCTTTACATCAGTGTTGCAGCCTCAAGGTTTGCATCAGTTCAAATCTCAATGTACTGCTTGGATAAACACATAGAATTACATTACAAAGAAACTTAAAGTACAAAGACGTGAAGGAAGATTTTGTATGCTTCAAATAACTATATATGCAAGCCTCCTTTAATGGCTCTTGTTTTTGTTGATAAGGCTCGTAATAACTTTGAGAGTACACGTGCTGAGGTGGAAAGGCTGATGAAGAGGATCCGCTCTGCAGAGAAGACTTCAAAGCCCCCAGTTGTTTTACCATGGAGGGATATCTTTATCTACAAGAGAAACGTGAGCTACACACAAATCTTTTATTCTCCTCTCAGTGTTTCTCTTTTACATTTTGTCAAAGGAAGCATATCAGAATCACCCAATTACACTTGGTTTCATGCACACAAATAAACATGTGATGTTTGAATGAATGTGTGTCTTGTACTCCAGGTCCGCTGGGCAGTGTGTGGACCAGATACTACTGTACTTATGAAAAAAGCTCCAAGATGTTCACCATGAGCAACACAGAGGCCAGACCAGCTAGCAGACAGGTGAGCTGCTAGCAGAGATAAAATAACCCAACCTTACATGTTCAAGCATGTTTACTAGTGGGGAGCTGCTCGTCCCCAGGGGGCTCAAACTGTTGCACGGTTAAAAGTGAAAAAGAATGCATTATTTGTAAAAAAAAAACAAAAACATAGGATAGCCTATATGTGTGATTTTAAGATAGTTTCGAGATACAGAGTCAGAAATAAATAAGATCTTTTGTATGTACTTGTTGTGGCCTACGTTTGTTAAACAGCAATTTTAGACTATCTTGGCTGAATTGTTGCATGTATATGTAATCAAACAACATAATCGTCCTAAAGACATCCAAGAATCGAGTGAAACCAAGCAAATAAACTGAGGGGGTACATTTTTCCAAGCTCTTTCTGAGAGGAGCCCCACAGTGGAAACCCCTTTTTGAGCTCATATAAAAAATAATAATGGGGCACAATTCTTCCCACAAGTACTCGAAAGCACCAGCAAGAAAGACAAACACTCTCTCCAGACGTCAGTATCATGTGAAGGAGCTGTTAATGTGCCTTTGAGAAGAACACATGGTTTACCTTCTTGTGAAACGGTCAAGTTCCGTTTTCCGTACGTTTTTTCGATGATTTGAGGCGAAGTAGGAAGTAGGTGTAGGGCTAAAAGTCTTGATGAAGGTTGTTAAACTGTTGCTGTTTTTGTGAGAATCCACAGTAGCTCTACAACAACACATGTGTCCGTCAACAGAACGGCGTGGTGAACGGTACACCTGAGATGTTCAAGCTGCGCTCGTGTGTCAGAAGGAAGACAGAATCAATCGACAAACGCTTCTGCTTCGACATCGAGGTGGTGCAGAGGTGAGCAGGGAGATAAAGCGAGTGTCCGTATACACAACTGAGATATGGCTGCTGGTGGAGCGCGCCCCATTCTACCTCTTTTTCTCTGCAGGCATGGCGTCATCACCCTGCAAGCGCTTTCTGAGGCCAACAGGCGACTGTGGATGGAGGCAATGGATGGAAAAGAACCTGTATGTGTATCCACCATTAAATAAATATCAACAATACAAAAACATGTGTTCGGGAAATGTCTGAGTAGCACATACCTAAACATGTTTTCACTTATTTTCAGATTTACACTCTGCCTTCTTTGCTCAGTAAAAAAGAGGAGAGTAAGTATCCTTATTTATGCTGTTCTTGATTGATTTCAGAGATTAGATTTATTGAGATTTATTTGCATATAAGTTGATTTGTTTAATGTTTTATTTCAGCATTTCTCAACGAGGCAGGATTCAACTTTGCCAAGAAGTGTATAGAGCTGATTGAAGCAAGAGGTATTCCTCCCTCTTAATGAGAAAGTTATTCAAATGAGTATTTCTTATATGCCGTGTTGTTTCATCAAGTACGTTAAAACATATATGTGTGTCTTTGCAGGCATCACCACCCTAGGATTGTACAGGACTGGAGGAGTCAACTCCAAAGTGCAGCGGTTGATGACGAGCGTGTTTGGTAAGAGTTTGGGTGGGATTTTTTATTTTTTTGCATTGGGAGATTTATTCAATCACAATTACTAGCAGTTGATTTTAGAAAAAAATACTGAAGTTTCTATAATCTACTTTCTAGCATCTACGGCTCCCTCTGAAGTGCAGCTGGATCCTGAGGCCTGGGACAACAAGACCATCACTAGCGGCCTAAAGAATTATTTCAGGTAACGTACAGTAAAAGTTATTCAATCAATAACACCTTTCTTCAAATATGAATCAATGATTTGTAATGTGCATGCAGGTGTCTGGCAGAACCTGTTCTGACCTACAGACTGCACAAAGAATTCATCAAGGCTGCAAGTAAGATCCCTGACTACCTCTAAGTCACACACATGGAATCAATATGTGGTTATTTCCACAGTGTTTTGATTCAAATAATTTCCTCTCTCTCCTCTGACTGTTGTCCCTCTCTCTGCTCTGTCTCTTTTACTGTTTCACAGAGTACGATGACCATAAGTACAGAGTGAGAGCGATTCATGCTCTGGTGCACAAACTACCAGAAAAGAACAGAGCAATGTTGGACATCTTAACCAACCACCTCCTCAAGTACGTACAGATTAACAGCTACTGTGCTTATATTGTTCAATATCTTGATCCCTTTGGCTCTGATATTGCTTTATCAAGTTATCTTTTTCTAGTTTCATGCAAAAACGGAATTATTCTTTACTTAGAGAACAGACATTTAGACATTAAAAAAGAACATCAGTCTTTTAGCATAAAAACATGTTGGTTTCTTTAAAGACATCAGTTTGTCTGCAAGGAAGAAAACAGACAAAATAAAGAGAGGTTTACGTGCTTTAGCTGCTTCGAGTAGAGAAGGAAATTCTAATACATTGTAATATATAGCTAAACTAGCAGGAGTGTACTGAGACATAAACTGATCACCACTTTCTTGTTGTATATCATAGTGTATGTGTACATGTTGTGGGTATATGACAACAATGTATGGTCTCCGTGTGTGTGTGTGTGTGTGTGTTTGTGTGTGTACAGGGTGTCCTCTCACAGTGACCAGAACATGATGACTGTGTCCAACCTGGGAATGATCTTCGGCCCCACGTTACTGAGGTCGCAGGAGGAGACGGTGGCCGCCATGATGAACATCAAGTTTCAGAACATCGTGGTGGAGATCATCATCGAAAACCACCACAAGGTACGCTTACACATACACACACACGCATACAAACACACATACACACACAGAAACACACTGAACAGACATGTATGTTCTGGCCAGATATTTGGCGAGGCCCCAGATCTGTCGTTGCCGTTACCTCAGGCTCCGTCTCGGTCGACTCCTCGCAGGAGCAAGGCGATCTGTCTGTCGTCTGGGAAGAGGAAGGCCCGTCTCTACCCTCCGGCTCTCTGCCTGGCCGACAACGACAGTGAGTCTCTCTGCAGCTAACAGCTTCTTTGTCTACTACATTTTTACTACACAACATTATTTATGTATTATAAATGTAAATTACCTTTCACCTTCTCACGTGTATTTATTTCTCCCTCCAGGTGACACCTTCAGCAGCAGCCCCAGCACGACCCCGATGGGCAGCCAGGAGTCTCTGTCCTCACACTCCTCTGAGAAGAACGGGTTGTCTCAGACCTCACCTCCGTCCTCTCCCGCTGCTGACTCCGGCTCATCCTCCACAGCTCCAGTGTCTCCTCCTGCGGCTTCCTCCTGCTCCCCGTCCCACAACTCCTCAAATGGGAATGATCAGAAACAACCGACAGACAGCGCCGCCTCCCCTCCCCTCATGCCTTCCTCTTCCCGGACTACCTCCAAGCTCACTCCAGCGCAGCGGACTTCCTCTGTATCCTCCACATCCTCTTTACTCTCCAAAGAGACGAGTCTGTCTGGCAAAGGAAACTCAACTGCCTCCTTATCGTCTCTCAAAGAGTCTAGATCTCCCTCCTTAACCTCCTCGTCCACTGCCTCCATCCAAGACTCTTTGGTGGAGTGCGCCTCCTCCCTCAGCAGGGGGCGACCTGTTCAGAGATTGTCGTCTGTCTCCTCTCTGAAGAGCACTCTTTCAGTGGATCAAAGAAATGCACCCAGCAACGCCTCCACTCTCAAAGAAACCAAAGTGATGAATTCTAAGTCTTCACCTCGGCAGCTCAGAAAACCGTACAGGACTGCCTCCTCCTCCTCTTCGTCGTCCTCTTCTTTATTCCCCTACCAGCTTTCCACATCTTCCTCTCTCACCTCCCTACACATCTCTGAGGGTGCGTACATCTCTAAAAGTTAAAGAGTGATGACAGTGAGAATAATGTCGAAGTACCTTCCACTTCCCTGTTTTTTTTGGTTTCTGATTTCTTGTGTTACTATCACAGATTACAGAAGTTGTCATGGATCTGTACAGAGCCTCATGTCCTTGGACCCACAAGAGGCACCACACAAACGTAAACCTGCACACACCCACTGGGGCTCCGATCTGACTGCCAAGCACCCTGCAGCCTCTGCCTCCAGCAACGGCTACCAGAGGCCTGGATCACTGTGAGTGTCTGTAAATATGCGTTAATGTCAGATTATAAAGGGCTCTCATGCAGCACAGTGCTTTCAAGACAGTAAGATCAATGGATAGTTTGGCAAAAAAAGGGGATCAGTTGGCTCAAAAGATGTCAATTGACATGAGAACGTAATCTTATATCAGTCCCTGTAGATTGAACTGGTTGGCTTTACATCAAAGAGACACTACATCTCTGGGATTTGTGATTTGTGACCTCATTGGCCCGATTGGAGGATGTAATGTATTTAGATGCTGGGACTTGGTTTTCAAAACTATCCTACTCTCACAGGAACAACTGGGAAAGATCTCTGACCTTAATTCATGTTTGTGGTTTACAGATTATCAGTCAGACTACCACAGCGTGAGAGCTCAGTGTTCTCCTCAGCGTTAGACATTTGTTCCGGAAGGTAAGTTCATTTCGAGCTTGTTTACTGAACTACTTTTTATGCCTAGGAGCGGTCAGTTATCACTACCTCATGTCCAGTCATTCAAGTCTGAAATCTACACAAGAATCACATATGGTTGAATATAATCGTCCTTAACTCAGTTCTTAAAAATCTCTTTTCATTGAGTACATTTTTTCTTCTAGGGATGCAAAAGCTCTTTACTCGTGTGAGGCGGAGCACAGCCATGAGCTCAGTTTTCCGCAGGGGGCGCTGTTCTCAAACGGTAAGAAAGCCTCTCATGTCTGGTTTCAAATTATTGTCTTCAATTCACTGGGAAATGTTTCAAAATTGATGAAAACTAATCCATGGTCTGGAATAGAATTTAATAAAACTGTGTGTGGGTCTGAATAATATAGGGCTGTTCAACATGTATTTTTATGAATGAGAAGGTTGGTTTTGGGGGCAAATCTGTGCTATCCTCTTTTTTTGTTTGTTTATTATAATTATAAAGTGTTTTACTATTGTATGAGATATCCAGTGACATGTTATGTACACAAAGGTCTATAAAAAATGCATAATGTTAACTATATTAAACAAGCTTAGCTAAGTCTGAGTTTTTACATTTGACGGAAAGGATTTCATACATTCTTAAATGTCTTTGTGAAGAATTATATCATCCCCAACTTTAAACATTTCCAGGGAGAAAAGGTACATTTGCATTTCTCTCTTCTTCTAAGTCAAAGTAGGCTTCTTACATAGTTTGCGAGGGTCTCAAGGGGCGCAGGTCAATAGTTTTGTCCAAACCTGCACTATCTTTGCCCCCAAAGTGTAACATTTGTTGAAAAGTCGTGCATGAATTTAGATTATCTGTGAATGGAAACGGTTTCATAAATGAAGGTATTTGTCTTGTTTGTGTTGCAGTGTACCCGTCTGTGGAACCAGGTTGGCTTCAGGCGACGTACAACGGCAGAACAGGCCTCATACCGGAAAACTACATCACGTACATGTGACAGACCCGGTAACACAACCCAACAACCCAAATACAGTATCTAACTTAGACTTTAGGGATCTCCAGTGCGTGCAGTAATAATCTGTGCTGCAGATCGAAGATATAATATATTCATCATGTGACTATTACCGAACAACTTTGTACGGATATGAACGATGTATGTACTGAATGTATATCTGACTAATATATGTGAACCACGTTAGGTGATATTAACCAGCTTATAATTGAGTAGATGTTTAAAAATCTTGCGGTCTGACTTTTGCTCCATTCCTACCTGACGGTGTCACTTAATCAACGTGATCAGCTCCTTTTTTATGTCAACTCTATGCATACATGAATTGTGTCTGTGAGGTACGTGGAAACGTTTATGTTGATACATTCTTGTGATTTATGTGTAAATGATCATACTAATATCAAAACTGTGTCCATAAATGTTTTCACCTTTGTGCCTGAAACCGTATGAATTGGTTTATGACTGAATCCTGACACATTTCTTATACTGTGTGTAAGGTTTCACACAAAATAATAATAAACTTAATCTACAAAAACAAACTGGCTTTTTTTTTAATGTAGGTATTTGTATTATTTCAGTGTGTTTATTTTGCATTCTCCTCAAAAAACAGTACTTTTTGGGGGGGCTCACAGCTTCAATAGAGTTATCCTTGGTATTCAAGTAGTCACTGTGCCTAACGAACTGGAATAATTGCACAATTGTTTATACTCCAAATGTTAGGGTAAGCCCTCTGTTTGTGCTGTTGTTGTTGTTGTTTTCAGGTACCCTTAATTGCCGGTTAAATTAAAATAATTTGCATATCATATGTACCTATATCACTCAATGTTTTTACAGGCATGAACGTGCGTGAACGTTGTTTGTCCAAATAATCTTCCTCTTAAAAAGATGTGCTCTCTACAGCAGACCTTTGTGTGCATTATAAACATACAAACAACACATAATCATGTATTCTGCAAGCTACATTTTAATTTAACATTCACATAAATACATGTTTATTTTATATAAATGTTTTGTCACTATCACACTGTATCTACAGCCAATGATGGAGAACAGGCACCAGTTGTATGTACAAGTCTAGTAGACTGGCAGTGTTGCTGAAGGTGTGCTGATCTCTGCGAGCCTCCTCAGCAGTCCTTCCATTGTCTCTGTGTTTTGTGATTTCTCCTCCAGCAGCTCGTACCGCAGACTGGAGATGTCCTGCTTGATCTCTTTAAGCTCGCCTGAAAAAGAAAAACAGACGCAAAAATATAAACGAGACATTTCACTTCAAAATGAAAAGTATACAATTTCGAGGAGAGGAGATGTATAGTTTAAGAATCATGGTGTTTATTTTACCTTCAGTGATCTCGTCACTCTCTTTGTCTGCTTGGGCTTTGATGATGTAACGCTTTATCAGACGCTTCATGATCTTCTGCAAATTGAGGTAAAACTAAAATTATTTTAAGAGGTAGAATTAATATTACAATACTAGGCAAACGGGAGATGTAAATTAGAACCATGTCAAATTATTATATAGTGAAACATGTAAAGCTCCAGAAATATTAAGTCTATCGGATAAATAATGTATTGATGTAGAACTCTAAACATTCTTTTGTAAATGGAAATCTTTGTTTATTGCTGGTTAGGTTTTTAGTGTAACAATGAATCATTTTGTCTGAACATTTCAATTCAAAAAGATATATAAATGGTATAACTAAAGAGTAAATGTTTTTTACATACCTGATATCTGGATGAGGTAGATGAACCATCAAATCCTGAATTTTTCATTTCTCCGAGCTGTAAAATGAAGCTATATTTAATTTGGTTGTTATTTCTCAGTCTTTTCTTTTCTTGGTCTGAAGTGGAGCCTGTGGTGCAGCAGTAAAACCACTTGGAGGTGCTCAGGCTCTGCCTTTAACACTCCCCAAAATGTCATATTTGGTGCTTTCTACTATATAAAGGCTATGTACATATATTCAAGTCCATATTGTGTGGTACCTGATTTAACTGTGTCTCATTTTTCTCCTCACTGTGTCCTGCAATATACTGTAGGAGCAGCAGCAGCAGGGACTTGGTGGCTGTAGCCAGTCCCAGCATGGACTTTGGACTGGGGACCAGGTTGAAAGGTACAGGGAGAGTCCTTCCCTCCTCAAAGTAGGAGAACCAGAGTTTGGCCCGAGCAAACTTCCACTCAACATCAGCATCATCCTAAAGCAGAGACAAAACAACAAAGATGAAACACACAGGTTGGAAAGAGAAATACACACATGTAGCTACTTAATGTTGATACGCTAAGGCACTTTGTTGGCGAGAGTTGATAAGAAGATTGATTCTCTGTGAGTTTGTACCATCAATGTGAAGCTATAGCCATGAGGCGATTAGCTTATTTTAGCACAGAAACTGGAAAGGAAAAAAGGAGCACCTCTAAAGCTCAGTAGTTAACACCAGAGCCATATATTATACGACTCTGGTTAACACTAAATAAACTTGTTGTTTATTCCATTCAAATAAAGACATTAAAAGACATTGTTTTTCAAGGGGGATTATGTGCCCGGCTATTTCTTGGTCTGGTCTCTGCTGGTTGCCTTTCAAGACTTCAGGAAGTCACTGCAACAGGCTAGTGGTTTCAAGCCTTTGTACTAAGCTGATCTTATCATCTGCCAGGCTGAACGGTAATATTTTCGCATACAGACAAAAAGTAACTATTGATTTTATCAAAAAAATGAATACCCCTTTGCGTATTTTTACCAAAGTAAATATAAATTGTACACATTTGCGCTGCAAAACAAACAAATACAATACATTTGCGGGAGCGTGCCTATGTTCCCACAGCCCTATGTTCCCACACCCCTATGTTCCCTCAGCCATAAGTTCCCTCGTTTCTAAGATTTAAAAATTAGGCCCTATATTCCCACATTTCCTTTTTCAGAAATTTGTATCAGATTGTATCCCCCTTTCTCCCAATTTGGTAGCCAATTACACCCAACCTTTTATCCAGAAGCAATTGACTACAGATTATTTTTTTTCTTTCATGTTCCCATTGAGCACCATGTAAATCTGGGGAGAATAGGGCCCTGGGAACATAGGGCTCACCCCTTCCAAACTCTCTCGAGCTCAACCCCGCTAATCCAACATGGGGTTGCTGTGGAGTGACGAAACATAATACCGAAATTGAGTTAGTGCAATTTAGACACAGCACACAATTAACTTTATGGGACACTTTCTGCTTACTGCGACTGAGGACTCAGGACTCAGGACTGCAAGGCTCAGGTGGACTTGTGTTTATTTGTTTGTTGTTTGTGTGTTTGTCTGTGTCTTTTCGTTTTTGTATGTTTGTTTTTTTCAGTTTATTTTATTTGTATTTATGCGCTTTGGGTTGTACCCAGTACATGTTAAATGCGCTATAAAAATTAAAATGACTTGACTTTCCTTTTGAGAAAATCTTAGAGAAAAATCTTAGAAATGAGGGAACATAGGGCTGTGGGACCATTGGGCTGACCCCACATTTGCAGCACAAGCTAACCAAAATGCAAAGCTAAGTCAGTTGTAAGTGTGAGGTTTTTTTTTTATAGCTAAAAAATGTTTCTACCGTAAGTACATAGAATGAGGTTACTCTTTACTTGCGAGTGAGTATCTACCTCATCTAAATATTGTGGTTCACCTAAAATAGAGTATTGGTATCTAACTAAATATTTACTCATGGTCTAAACCAAATGTTTCCTTTCCTGCTAAAAACCTCACAAATATATTAGTAGAATGTGCTACATGTGGGAGCAGGTAATGCTGTCTCAGGATGCTGCCTTTGTTTGTGAGCTTGTAACTGAAGCACATGAGGATTTTTCTAGTTTGCTGACGAACCTCGATCTCCTGGAAGGAGCTGTTAATCATGGCAATGAGCATGTTGAGCAGCACTATCACCATGGTAACATTGTAAATCCCGTACAGCACGTAACCAACGTTCTCGATGAATTTGTGCCCGTTATCGACCACGACAGATCTGACCTCAGACAATCCAAAAATAGCCCAGAACAACGTCTTGAAACTCTCCTCCAGGCTAGAGGTACGAACAGAGAAGGAAGTGGAAAGAGGCAAGAGAAAAAAGTTATTTTAAATTCAAACAAACCATTAATCATCACAACGGAGATGTTGGAGACGCTCTGTGAGAACGGAAGAAAGGTCATTTTCCTACTTTATGTACAAAAATAAAACTTACTATGAATTATACTTTTTTGATATCCATTTTTTCATTGAATTCAAGAAAATAACCATTTATATTTACATTTATAGATTAGCTTCTGAATCTCTTTCAGGGCTAAGACAGTGGATGGTTGAATGTAACATAAATAGCTCCTGGAAGGCAGAAAGCCCTAAAAGTGTGTGCGAACAGATGCTGGTGTCTCTCACGTGGTGAAGGCATCATTCTGCTTTGCCCCAAGGTAATAGGAGTAAAGGTTGAACATGCCAATCATGAACGCCAGAAAGACCAGGATGAAGATGACCATGAACTTGAAGATGTCCTTGACGGTTCTCCCTAGAGAAATCTGCAATGGACCGAAGCTCTCATTCGCTGGTAGGATGTAAGCGATCCGAGAGAAACTCAGCACCACGGCCACCGCGTACAGACCCTCCGAGACCAGCTGGGGATCTGAAGGCACCCAGTATATACGTGCTGCAAAAAACAATAAACATTAATATTCTACTCTGACTGAATCTTGTACATTACTATTTGTAAATCAAGTTATTCAGGACACAACAGTATCCCTTTTGACAGAGCATTTATGTAAGGACGCCACTTGATCAAGAAGTGTAATGATCATGGGATAAAAAAAAGCTTGTTTGGGTACATTTCACAAATCCTGGCTATTCTTCTAATCACTTTGGATATCATTACCTCTTCTGGCCTTCAAAAGTTATCAAATACATATTTGTGTTGTAAGTAAACTATGTGTATTTTAAGAAGTCACAAGCCAAATTTGTTCGGAACCATTCAACTCAAAATGGCCTTCAAGAAAGCTATTTGTGTAATGATTAGTCTAAAATTATTCTCTTATGTCATACAACAATAACAGAGGGAATCAGACGTATATTGGTGCTCAAAGTCTAAAGCCAAAACGCAGCGATTTTGCTCCGATATGTTCTGCCTCATGCTAACTCACTGTATCTGTTTCTACATTGAATCAATGATGGCAGTCTGCTCATGCTCACCCAGTGTAAAGTAGTTAATCTCGAGGGGCAGTGTGACATTAATCAGTGTTGTGTAGTATTTGTGTACATAGGTCTGAGCTAAGTCAGCGTGTCTCAGGGTGGATAAGCGGCAGCTGAAGGAGGCGAGGAAGATCGCCAGCATCCCAAAGTCCAGGAAGTTCCACGGTTCAACAAAATACTCCCCAGGGCCTTGACTCCAGATCTCCTTCACCTCAGCCCAGATCATACCTGCAGTGGCACAAGGTACATGATATGATACAACCGTGTTGCATAAAAATTCCCATACAGCTAAACTTAAGCCCTCCGTTTTTTTCTCAAGGATTACGATCACAGTTTGGAACATGTGGTAGGTTGTGATTTCAAACTAAGCTGTTTAGGTTCAAGCATCAAATCTACTTAATAAGCTTCATGGTTTGATTTGTGGGCTAGAAACTCCCTCTGGAGGGATCTTTGGGATTTAGCCTTTGCAGACCATTTACATGCAGAAAAACCTATATAACACACTACAGGAAAGGAGAAACCACAAAACATAATAGGGCCTCTTTAAGTTTAGTACGTTAGTTTAAAAAACAGTCAATGTTTCCATTCATTTCACACAGAACAAGAATATCAGCCGTTTGAAAGTTCATTTTACCAATCTATCCATCCCAACTTCCAAATTGCGTGGATTTGCCCACTTGATTTGTGATTATCAAAAACAACGCCTACTGGAAGCAATTACTTTTTCCTCTAAACATTATTGTGACCGCCATTTCCTTCCAAATCTTTTGGAGACCTGGCTGAAGGAGGACTGCCTCATGCTCACCTATGACCCATGAAATGATGAGGATCTCCATCCATGTGAAGGGTGTGGTGGTCATGCGGTAGAGCAGAAGCGGATGAGAGTGAGCATTGGGTTCTCCTGGGAGATCATGGTGGGTCATATTTGCCAACAGGGTGGCGCCTGCAAAACGGTCGGCAGCATTCATGATCAGAAGACCCAGAAAGATTGTAAAAGATGAGGCATGGGCGACAAATTTCATGAAGGGGCTACGCATCACTTTCCCCACCTGAGAAATAAAAAGAATAGAAGGATGAGATAAATGTCCAGCAGGGGATTAAATGTCAAGTATTTGGGAGGTCATCTGAGTTACATTCTGCATACATGTTACGTACTCTGCTGCACGGAGCGATCAGGTAAGCCACAGCCAGTCCAGGCAGTCCTATAGCCACGGCCAGCACCACCAGCAGTTTGGTGGCAGTGGTTTGTTGTCTCAGGCCGGGCAGATTCTCATACCAGATACTCAGCAGCTGCTGCTGGCAGTTAGGATGAGCCACAAACTGAAGGGATAGACATTACAGAGGAGACAAGGATGCACAGGGTTTATGGACAAAATGTGTATTGCTTCCAAGTGTGAACATAGGGTAAAGATCTGCTGCGTCGACTCTAATTTGACCTGTACATTATAAGAGGAGTAGCCAATAGATTCACTGTGAGACAGAACCGTTGTGATGAACTGGTAGAGATGAAACTATTAACTGTCTTTTTTTAAATGGTGCTTTGTGTTGTAATTACCTTCGCCAAGGTGGTTATGCTAACAGTTTGGTTGTGAGCGTGATTATGGAAAAAGTATTAGCCTAAGTGAATGAAACTTATGAAACTAAGTGGAAAGGTGTACCAGAACCATAGAGATGATTCACAAAGGATAACTGACTTAACATTACAAGATAAGGGATTTTGCCCTTTTAGTTATATTTTGATCCAAAAACATGAGCTGTTTCTTGACTTTTTTGTCATTGCCGGGTTGCGAGCACTCTCACCTTTTTGAGTTCGTATTTGATGGCTAATTTGAGCCGTGTGAGGGATGGGCGACCTGGTAGATCGTAGTTGTCTTCAGAGTCGGTTTCTCCGCTCAGTATGGCCTCTACCTCCTCAGTGCTGCGGCACAGGTCCAGGAGGCCGACCACATAGTCCTTACACTGGGTTGACAGACAACAGTAGTCGTTCTACAAAACACCATGGTAAAACAAATGTTCATCGGTGAGTGAAATATACAAGAGGTATTGCAGGAGATATGGTCTGATGCTGGCGGGAAAATATGCTTCTAGATTTTAGGGGAAGATGGTGCAATTTTCCTCAGCTTGGGATTTAATCGTACCACAGAAACTTAGTTAGCAACATGTTTTTTCATCAGCAGTCTATTGGCTCAATAAGTAATTTGGCGCCCAAAAGAGACTTATAGACTTTGTAAAAAATATAGTTTTTTATCTACCCCATCATTACATAAGAGAACAATTTTGCAGACTTCAAAACCTACTTACATTTCTATAGTGAGACATAAGGTAAACTTTTATACCAAGAAAAATGGGCTACATGATGGATGTGTGATAGAAATGTTTTTTTGGATTGGGACATTTATTTATTGTAAGGTACATGAAGTATACGGCCCTACTGTACTGCCAGTAATAAGTGTAGTTGTGAAATATGTGTGTTAAAAAAACCAACTGACTTCAAGATCTCAACCCCCCCTTCTGTGTCTGCTTCCTCTCTAAAGGCTCATAAAATGTTCTTGTGTTTACTGGCATCTGAACAGAAGCATGGTCTTGGTGTTCATAACGGAGTCTGGTGAGGGGATTTTTAGTTAGTACCTTGAATTCTTTCTCAATATTAGCCAGCATGGCCAGTTCGTTGCTGAGCTCCAGGGCTGCCAGCACCGGGTCCTCGTTGGACAGGGAAAGATAGGCAGGACTGGCGAGGCCTCTGTAGGCATTGATCCGTGATCGTGAGTGACTGAAGGAGTCAAACTGCTGCTGGTAGTTACAGGAGTCGCAGCCGCAGAAGTAATCGTGAGGATGATCGATGCGAGCCCCTTTACTCAGCAGGGTGTGAACAATCTCGTACTCTTGGCAGTGCGCTGCAAGGATCACTGGAGTAACGTCATGAGAGAACCTGTAGAGAGGACACATGAACATAGATCTTGTTGCTTCATATAGTTCAAATTGCTTTGTTCACCAGCTAATTTGCTTCCAGCTGACTAGTAGTGTCTAATCACATTCACACAGATGTACCACAGCTCCCTCTGTGACCTTCTTGCATGTTGTCTCTGTTGGATTTATTAAAAATGTAATATTATTGCAAGAGTTTGTCAAGGGAACAGTTTGACATATAGGGAAATACACTACATTTCTTTGTTGATATCACTCTCATTACGTATGAAGCTACCACCAGTGCTAACACAATTAATGGAAATGGTGGGAAAAGGGCTGGCTCTCTCCAGAGTAGGAATGCACCAATCCAACTTTCCCAGTCCCAATTCCACTACAGATAACTGGGCTTTGGGAGTATTTGCTGACAACCCAATCAATAGGCTGTCAGTGTTTGATGATACGCTGTAAGCCCGCTGCTGTGTCCCTGCTGTCAGAGGGCACAACATGGTTTTAGTGATTCCTTTCAACTGCACTACCTCGTCCCGTCCTCATCGTAAGCGTAGAAGTCGTCCAACATGTCGGCTTGAGCGGGGCTCGCTGTCAGACGATGGGCATCTCGAAACGCAGGGTGACACAACAAGGCCTCTGTGATACGAACATAACCTTTACCTGCAACACACACACACACACACACACACACACACACACACACACACACACACACACACACACACACACACACACACACACACACACACACACGGCAACCGTAAACCCAGATGGTGTCGTATTAATTTAGCTATAACGCGGTTGCAGGTATGTGCATTTTATTTAGATTACCTGACTCCTATGATGCTCTGGTTTGATACGTAAGGTTTAAGATATTCGGTGAAAGACCGATTATAGGTTTAATTGAATACAACTTTAAAGCACGAGGCACAGTCAGGTATGTAATCTGCTCTGACATCTTTAAAGAAAATACATCTTTTGACCCCAGGAGAGAACTGCAGTGTCAGCTTTCTGACATGGATGATGTCTTTATTAGATCTTTGTTTTTCTCATACTGCCTGTGCTGCTGCACCTCTTTACACCCTCTGTTTGAAACCAGAGCCCAGTGTGCTCTGATTGGTTAGCTGGCCAGCTCTATGTTGCTTAGAGATGTCACTATCTAGTGTAAGTAAACAAAGGAGTCCAATGGTGGCGTTTCATGCAGTGGGGAGTGTGTGGGTAAGAAGCTCCCTCTGGAGGAAATTTGGGATTTTAGCCTTTGCAGACCATTTACATAAACACCTATATAACACACTACAGGAAAGGGGAAACCCTAAAAAGCCTAATATGGCCTCTAAAGTATCGTTTGTCCTTTGTATACATACATGCAAATAATGTACACATCTTACTGATGGCTAACAGGAGGGCGTCACCCACTCTAGCCAGATCCTCCCTCCCCAGCAGCAGCTCCGTCACCTCCAGATGTTCGTTGGACACAGCCAGCTGCAATGCATTCTGGCCCATGTAGTCCACAGCGTTGACGTTCAAGTGGGGCACATGGAGCAGCATGCGCCGCACCTCTGGTATGTTACCGTATTCAGCCGCCTCTAGGAAACGCTGCTCAACCTCTGACGGACTGATTGAAGGAGCAGAGAACATGTAGTTTGGACCACGAAGGGCCTGGCGTCGTTTAACTGCACTGAGAGGAGCCACGAGTTGTCTCTCAGAGCTGCTGTGGCTGCCAGAGAGTCAGGGGACATAAACACACAGTATATAATATCTACATCGTCACTTATACAAGCACATAAACCCTTTGGAGAAACACTCATCAGTCACATGTTTGCAGGTTCACATTTTACAACTACAATAGTTACTTAAATGCTGTTTACAGAGTTTAATCATGAATTCTACTCATGTGGTGGTGATACAGTGCAAATGCAGCTTACACATCTTTTAAAAAACAGGTATAATATGGGATCTTTAATACCTGAAAAGAAAACCTTCTGGAAAGGCATACAAAGGTCTGACTTCTGACAGAAATACATCCTCAAATCAAAGTAAAACTTGTTATAGTGCTTTTATTAAACAAGTGTTTAAATGAAACACTACTGTGTATAAAGTGTTATCTTGATCTCCCTGGAATGACCTTTGTTTGGATTGAAATCTAATAATAGGTACCCACAGAGATAAGATGTACAGGCCAACTTTAAAAATAAATGTCTTTCAAAGTTCACAGTAGTGGATTGAATCTAGAAAAACAAGTCAAGGCTTCAAAAATGTAGAACATTTAAGTAACGTGAAGTAAAGCATCAGCTCAATTACAATTTTTTTCATATGAATAAGTGTCATTTACAGTGTGCAGGCTAAACAGAGTCAATCAATCTGACAAGGCTGCTGTCTCAAACAGAGAGCCAGGCTGTAAACAAGATTTATAGGATAAAGCAGGAAGAATTTGAAGACTTTAAATACTGCTGCGTAACAGGCAAAAAACTTACAACGTGTTATCATTTTGACTTCCATCTACTTCATCAAAGTTTCCCATTGATTATAAAAAGAATATTCAATAATAAGCTACAGACATGTGGACACTATTTAGGCTTTAGCTGGATAACTTCAAATCCTCTTTATATATGAAGTCCTCTATTTAGTGTTACTTTTCTTCTTTCCATTTGTGCAACTTGAAAATGCAGAGCCATAGTAGGCCTACTTGTGCTGATGATACAGTGTTCACCATAAATTGAACAGATAAACAGCCAAAAGGGTCTTTATATCTCTAACTTGTATGGCAATCAAACAAGCTGGTTTAAAGGGGATGCTGTAAAAATCCACAATACTATACATGATTCTGTCATGTAAACAAACCAGCATTAGATGAACACACCTGCATGCACATCTGTCTGAGTATAGGATGGTACTGAGAGACTCACCCGAGGCATCGTCCAGAGCAACAGTTTTCCTCTCCAAAGTCATCGCACATCAGCAGGTTATCCCGGCTCCGAGCCCGGGGGCTGTCGCTGTAGACCGCAGGTCGGCTGCTGTGGGGCGGTCTGTGGTTCATCCTGGAAGTGATCAACCAGTGGAGGGTCCTAGTTCATATGGAGGAGTCGTCAAGTGTCTGTGGCACATTCTTACTCTCCTGTTTCCCCGTCGCCCTGCCCCCTCTGTTTCTCCGTGTCCTTGAGAAAGAATGCATCGTTCTGGGTCCCACTATACTTTTATTTACACGACTTTTTCATCTATACAGATGTGGAGGACAGCTGATGCTACGGCTGATACAAGGCTATTTTCACCAGTAGCCTTTTTGTTTCAGCTGAATCTGCTTGCTGATTTTGCTTTAATTGTTTAAATGACTCCCTACATTAGTGTTGGGAATGTACGCTTCTTTGCAGGGTTGACCAGAATAAGATTACTCTAGAAAATGTTGTGTGTTTCGCCAACAGTTTTGTATGCTAGTGCTGTAAAATGCTATTTTAAACCACAGTGTTTAGAGAACATGTTCACGTTTGTCTGTGTGTGTGTGTGTGTGTGTGTGTGTGTGTGTGTGTGTGTGTGTGTGTGTGTGTGTGTGTGTGTGTGTGTGTGTGTGTGTGTGTGTGTGTGTGTGTGTGTGTGTGTGTGTGTCTCGGTGTGTGCGCACATGCATGCAAGAGTAACTGATTTCTGATAAACCGCAGATGAGGTTCCTCGGGGGGTTTTTATTCCCAGTAGACTTTGCTTCCTGTGTGCTCGACCAGTGTGGGAAAACAACTTTCCACCATGCACGCACACACTCAAAATACACACGCAAACACAGAAACACGTATACGTTATACCCCGAATGTGTTTGAGGTTATACATGCTTGGACTTTCAAGCAAGCAATTCAGTATCTATTTACCCGCAGGCCCCACACTCTAAGATGAGTCATAAGAGCCAGTATTTAGATAAATGTGTAAATTAAATCCCTGATTTAGTTTCCTCTCCCTCTGTTTCAAAGCTGTTTCCACATAATACACCCCATTACATCACGCCGACATGCCAACATCCTAAGATCTGATAAAGCAGAGCCCCTGATTTATGTTTGTATCAGTGACAATTTCCTTTTAAGGCCCTGATTGCTGAAGAAAAGTCACTTTGGACTTTTCGTGATGTAAACAAGCGTAACTTTTCACGGGGAGAATGGTAGGGTGAAAGGGGGTAAACTCTGACGAATGTCACAGTTTAAGTTTTGGTTAAGACTTCCTCCTCAGAACAGAACAGACCCCAGACGTGGATATAAACACTGTCAGCTCAAACATACACACTGTTATTTGGGGGGCGGAGGTGAGTGGGCAGGCAGCTGGATGGTCATGTTATGTCTGCGTGTTTTAGGGCCACTGATTCTGCTGATAACACATTAGAAGCTCTGGCTCTTTGTGTGGTCCGGTATGTGTGTATTGGCATGGTTAATAAAAACACACATAAACACACACACACACACACACACACACACACACACACACACACACACACACACACACACACACACACACACACACACACACACACACACACACACACACACACACACACACAAGGCAAAGAAACACCGAATTCAAAGTCATGTTGCATAATATTTTCATTTAGAAAAAACCAAATGCAAGACTTCCAGATGATGAAGCTTCACAAAAGGGTAATTGAAAAATAATTAGAGAATATAAGCAGGATCTAAACAGTAGGAACGGTGTTGTCCTGTGTAAAAACTATGCACAAGTAATGCAAAAGGTAAAAGGATGTGTATCATTTATAATACAAGTTACAAAGTTGGATTTAAACTAAATAGGTTCTGTTAAAATTAAATCTAGCAATGATTCGGTTTCTGTTCCCGCACAGGAACCTGTAATTCATCATGAATATGGTCTAACTACATTATACAGACAGTAATAATCTGATTCCGGGACAACGCTGTTGTACCTCTACCCTGACATAAGGAAAGGATCTGAATATTTTCTTAGCACTATTGGCACGTTTTTGTTTATTCACTACGATATAACTTCAAGATCCATAGACAAAGAAACAGCAAACATAGAAGAGTTCGCTAAAACCTCATGTCAGAGGTCATCAATAGGCTATTGTGTTGAAATGCTTCTCAACACACTACATTAAAGGGACATTATGCTCTTTTTGAGGTTCATATTTGTATGTTGTGCCTCTACTGTGACATGTCTCTGTGCTTTAATGTTCAAAAAGGCCTTTATTTTTCTCATACTGTCTGGGCTGCAGCACCTCTTTTCACCCTCTGCCTGAAACCAGAGCCCAGGCGGATCGGATTGGTTGACATACCGGCCCTGTTGTGATTGGTCACACGGTTAAAGATGTCCCGCCCTTAGCCTTTGTAGACCATTTACATTCACAAAAAAACATAACAGGGCCTCTTTTAGAAACATTTACAGCACCACCTTTTGGTACAGGTCGGTAGTTCACCAGCGGCAGTCTCATTATCGTCATTATAACGACTCACAGATTCAATCAGCTTGAGATGCATTTACAGCTGCTCCTTTTCATACCTATCCTCTACGATTTGTATAACAAGAACATGGGGTGTGTCTACACTTGAGGAGTTTGTTCGTCTTGTTGTAATATATTGCAATATCATTTCAAGTATCCAGTATTTCTCCCAAAGTTATTACTGTCTATACTTGAATTATCAAAAGTAAAATAACTCAATGGTAGACTCTTTTCCCAATTTCAAATACTGGTTTGTATTTTTGTATAGCATATAGAACAATTGTGTCAAAATAGTACTTAGTATGGCACAAATGTACTTTGCGACACTGATTTGACCTAAAGGGTTAAAGCAAATCTAACTTAAGGGGATATTTTCAAAACAGTCCGACATCCTTTCCTCGTTTCAGTCAGATTTAATAAACATCAATCTGTACAAAGATGCAGAGCAACTTATACAATAATGTACTTTCTCCTGTGCTTTTCCTCTTCTCTGTTAATTATTGGTTGCAATCCTCCTGATCTTCATCGTGACAGATTTGATGGTGTGAGGGACTCCGTTCTGTCTCCAGGTGTCCCACAGGATGTGCGTCCTCTGGCTCTGCTCAGCGTCCTCAGGGGAGCCGTTGAGGTTGGCCAGGCCACACTGGTTGAACCACCATCCTGTCTGGTTGTGCTGAGCGCTGCAGCTCTCCACTGTGCGGTTGTCGAAGGAGCAGGAAGGATTACAGCCGTCGTTGTCCACATCTGAGGCACTGAAAGGAGCCGTGTCCTGGTTCTGATCCTGGTCGTAGCCGCGCAACGCATCACCTGTAAAAAATAACACACAGGTATGCAGAGGTTGAGCTAAAGCTAGAAGTGCAATCATTTGAAAAGCAGAACATTTGTCACATGCTTTTTGTAAGCCTTGATTTATAAAATCTTACCTGCGCTGCCCGCATATCTGCCCAGATGAATACAGAAGAACTGGGTTTCACTGTCCAGGTTGAAATCATCATATGATGCATAAGAGGTGACGTCATCCTGCGACACCAAGGCAACGTGAAGCTGGAAGCGGGTTTCTTTCTGGTTTACTATGTGAAACACCTTCTTCAGACCCAACCAGTGTTCCCCTAAACACACACACACACACACACACACACACACACACACACACACACACACACACACACACACACACACACACACACACACACACACACACACACACACACACACACACACACACACACACCAGACAAATTATATTGTGCCGTTATTGCGTATCGACAAGAGCAATATTGATTGACAGTCTCCAGTCTGCATAATTTGTGGTTTGTTGGCATTCAAAGATGATGAAACAAGATAGTGCATGATTTAGCAGCCATGTGTTAAGTTTTTTTTAAAGTACATCTTAAAATGTTCACCTAGATTGCACAAATATTGTAAAACATTTCACACATTTGGATAACTTACATTATTTTTAATGTATTTCTTGTTACTGAGCAAGAAACAAACCAACGAAAAAGGTAAATTTCCACAAAATGTAGAACGTCTTCTTTTGGAAATCTGAATTCTTTTTCAGTGATATTTTAAAGTATAATGCACAGTAAGTATAACTGTAGCTTAGTGTTTATAATTTGATTTGTGTATGCGTTAATCTAACATCATGTTGTCTGCATCCCTGTTGTTAATGAGCAATCGGCTGGCACACCTGGTGTACATTGTTTCTAACACCTCAACCTCCACTAAAATAGGAGATATACTTATCACACTGTCCAAATTAACTTAATGCAACCTGCAAGATTTCCAAAGCCATCCACATAATCCGCCCAGGGTCTTTTGAAGTCCAATAATCCGTCAGTCCTCCGCTGCATCACCGTCCATCCGCCCCCCATGTAGTCCATCTCACAGAAAACCTGCAGCACATTTTGTTGTTTAATTGGTGGCCGAGGAACTGTGAAGGGCTGAAGTATGAGCGCCGTCTACCTCAAATGAAGAGTCTGTGTTCTCCGGGTGGACGATGTAAATACCACTCGGGATCTTGGGCACGACTGACATAAGATTGTCCTTGATGTCACTGCAGTCCCGTCCTAATTAAAGCAAACACACTCTTCATCAGGAAGAAGAAATGACATTCACATAAGAATGAACCTGTGGATGTATTTTGTATTTCTGTAACACATTTGACAGTATTGTTCAATGAAAAGCACGTATCTGGTGTTGAAATCATTCAGATATATTAGGGATTAAATGTTTCTCTATGTTAGGAATTTTTCAACTACTTCTACAGGTAAAAAACGGAAATAGAGCTGTTGACTTTTCATAGAGTTTAAGGGTCACCAATTATGCAAAATCCACTTTTTCATGTCTTTTATACATAAATATGTGTAAAGAGATTCTGGAACTTCAGGAAAAAAAGAATTCTCTCTCGTTTAGTCCTGATCCATCTATAAAAAAAACCTGTCTGAAAATTAGCTGATCAGATTTCGGACACTTTTTGATGTCACAAGTTTTTTTGGGTTGTGCAACCATGAGCCAATAACCAACCGAGGTCACTCCCGCACCCCTTATCACTTGCATCTCCTTCTACAGCACCATTTTTTGAAACCAGTCACTTCGCAGAGGGGCCTGTGGGAGTGGCAGCTCATTAGCATTTAAAGTTACAGAATCAGCATTTTTTAAACAGGGATGAAACAGAGGGGTGCGATAATGCATGATCTGTTTAGTATTTTGAGCCAAACACTTTCGATGCATGTTTTGAGACCTATAATATATTGTTGAAAAAGAGTATAGTAGTGGACCTTTAACGACACAATGTTACACATGAAGTTCAGTGTGCTCATCATGAGGATGTTCTGCAAAACTAAAGGCCATGCCATTCCGCATTATAGGATATGTACACTGCCCAGCAAAAAAAAAGGTCACAAGCCTGTGGGGGGCGGTGCTATGATCTGGGGTTGCTGCAGTTGGTCTGGTCTAGGTTCAGCAACGTTATGTGCCCAAAGAATGAGGTCAGCTGACTACCTGAACATACTGAATGACCAGGTTAATCCATCAATGGATGTTTTCTTCCCTGATGGCACGGGCATGTTCCAAGATGACAATGCCAGGATCCATCGGGCTCAAATTGTGAAAGAGTGGTTCAGGGAGCACGAGACATCATGTTCACACATGGATTGGCCACCACAGAGTCCAGACCTGAACCCGATTGAGAATCTTTGGGATGTGCTGGAGAAGACTTTGCACAGTGGTCCGAATCTCCCGTCATCAATACAAGATCTTGGCGAAAAATGAATGCAACTCTGGACAGAAATAAATGTTGTGACGTTGCAGAAGCTTGTGGAAACGATGCCACAGAGAATGCGTGCCGTAATCAAAGCTAAAGGCAGTCCAACGAATATTAGAGTGTGTGACCTTTTTTTTGGCCGTGCAGTGTATTATTAGATTGTGTCATGGCTTGTGTTTTTGGGATTTACCGTGGGATTGCACTGGTTTGATGGAGTACATCTCCGTGTTGCTTCTCTGAACCTCAGAGTTGAGCGTCTGCACTTTGGTCATCAGCTCTGTGACCTGGAAATGTGACACTGCTATACATGAGCCAGCCAATGAGACGCTTAGAAACTATGTGACTAAGAGACGAAAAAGGAACACTCCATTTTACCTGACTGCTGAGGATGTCCAGAGCTCTCTGCTGCTCGTCCATCACGTCTCTGATCAGCTTCCGGGTGCTGCGACCAAACCCCAACAGAGTCTGCTGTAGCTGGCCTACATGAACACACACACACACACACACACACACACACAAACACACGTTCTGAACAACGATGATGATGATGATGATAGAGGAAACAATAGCACAAGGAATCGTTTTTTTTTTTATCACCGCAGATTGAATGTTTCTCATCTCGTAGCAGCTTGACAGTGATGTCACACGGGATGGAGCACGTGTCCCGACCTTTGACCCCTCCCGGAACTTTCTGGCCTTTCACAGGAGCATCAGAGAAATCTTCGTCAACGATTTCAGATTCGTTAAAGTTGGCACTGTTTCCTGTCTCCTGGCAATCGAGGCAGAACAGTGGGAGATTTAATCCGCAGGGGTACGGCTGCACTTATATCATGCATCAGGTTGTTCGTAGCACGACATGTCTGACACAAAGTCCTGATCTGATCCTGACCTCTCTGCCATGGGTGCAAAATATTAAATCTCATCTGGGAATCAACTAAGTTCACAGTAGATCCTGATTGGCTACACACACACACACACACACACACACACACACACACACACACACACACACACACACACACACACACACACACACACACACACACACACACACACACAAACACACACACACACACACACACACACACACACACACACACACACACACACACACACACACACACACACACACACACACACAGTACAAGCAAAATCCTGTCTTTAAGTCCTACAAAATACAAATTAAATGATCTCAGAGTTTACTTTAGGAGGGTTTTCTTAGACTGATTTTCATTTGATGACTTGAGACTTAAGCACAGCATATTTAGAGGGAAAATACATCTGACATTTGCAGTTTTTTTTACTTAATAAAACACAAATGATGAGCTTCTGAACCTGTGAAGTCATGTTAGTCTGAAATCAAGTCCTCAATGTTGAATTTATGTAAAAAATAAATCATTAAAAACACCTCATATGGTCAATTTCAACGGAAAACAAATTGTTTCAAGAATATTTATAATATTCTCATCATTTTAACGGAGCAACTATTCTTTCATCTTTCAATATACAGGATGGTTTTGGAGCTCTATGATTATTTTTCAAGTTAAAACAGTTTTTAGTTTTAAGTGTAATGAAGTAACAATCAGCTCCACCTAAACCATATACAACACACAGGCTGTGAAAATCCCAAGATATATGTACAACTATGAGAGGCACATTTCCCTTTTACTGAATATTTGTTAATATTTCTTTCCTTTTAGTGCAGGACTTTTATTCACAATTAAGTGTTTTTATATTCAAACGTGATCTGAATACTTACTTTAAACCTATTTGTAATAAACACATTATTCTGCTGACTATTGTAATGTTTAAAAAACAAATAAGGTTAAAGAAATAATCATGACTCCTCATCTACTGTAGTTATAAAGCCTACCTCTAAACCCTTGGATCTGCGTTATTGCGTCAGGATTTCTTAAGTAAAAGTAATCTGCAAAGGATACAATAATTCCTGCTGACTGTCTCAAGCTGAAAATATTCATATGCATACATACTGTCGAGGAAAGCAGATGAGGCACAAGCAGAAGGAGGACAGTAGTTGTCCACATCATGTCAGTGTCTTCTGACTCTGAGTATTCCCACTCCGTCAGCAAAGCCTCTCTTTAATATGCTTTATTTTTCCACAGAGTCTGCTATTTTTCCTCTCATGTCCTCCCTTCTACCAATAGTTTTCCACATCTGCTCCTTCCTCTCAGTTGTCAAACTTCTCCCTGACTGCCTCCCTCTTGCCACCTCCATCAGTCACTCCCACTTTTCTCGTAAACTCACATGACAACATCCCCTGTAAAGAGCAGGTCAAATTAGTCAATGGGTTGGTGATAAAAGTCTGGGTGTATTTCTGACAAGTAGTCGAAATGTGCTGATTCCAGATTTGTGGAACAGGGTTATTACCTCCCCCCTCAGTGATGTTATTTTACAGGTTATATCCTGCCACCCACATGAGAAACAGATGTGGGGAAAGGGAAATGGGCAGCTTGTTTAATAGTAGGAACACTTTCTCTCTGCTTGTGTCTTTGCATGGGAGCTGAAGGCATAGGGTGTGGTGACGGCAGGGTGCATCTTGTACTCATATTTCCCCCTCCTCTTCTGTCTCTGACCACTGACTCATACATCTGAAAACAGCCTCCTACAGGGTCAGACCAATTACTTCTGTTAACTGGGCAGTTAAGCAGAGAGGAAAGTGAAAAGAGCAAAAGCACATTCCTTTCAGAGTCCAGCTGGAGCCGGCCGGCCGGCCTGTCGCTCCCCTGGAAACATCGCAGTGGGAGCCAAAGAAAAGATTTGCTGTTGTTCTGAACCTGTGTTAGTTTACAGCCATGGTCAGTGAGAGGAATGTGAAAAGCCTGGTGCCGCAGCCTCAGGGCCCCCAACATCTGTCCTATGTTACATGCTCTTGTAAAGCGCTCTGCATGTGAATGACACATTATATCTGCCAGGCGAGACAATGAGATCATATGTACTCTGCTTGTTTGCTTAGGTAGGATACATTGAAAAAAGTTGGGAGAAAGTTTGATCGACATGAAATTACGTTTTTCTCTTCTGTTATGTCTAAATCTGCAGCTAACGTAAAGAAAAATGTAGCTTAGCATTAAGACTTGGGGACAGCTGGCCTGTGTTAAGCTCACCAAATCTGCATTCCAACATCTCTAAATGTCACAAGTTAACATTTTTTCAAACATTTTGTTTAATCAGTAAAACAGCTAAGTATCAAAACAACATATTGTGGTTTTTATGTGCCAGACCATTTCATGGCTAAGTGTAGTGCTAGCTGTTTCTCCTGTGTCTGGTCTTTATGCTATGCTAAATTAACCAGCCATGGCTTCCTATTCACATATCAGATGGATATGAAAGTGTCAAGCAGATTGGTGTCCCAAAAGGTTTAAGGGGGAAACAGCTAACTTAGTGCAAATGTAATATAATCCACCTTCCAACCAGCAGCCATCAACCCTTTTCCAATGGTCAGTCCCTGCACGTTAAACCCTGTCAAACCACAACTTGTCATTTTTATACATTGGGGTTTTGTTTTAGGGAGCATGCTGTAAGACACAGAAGGCTGGCCCTTGATCTCAAAGAGGATTGCTTTTTTAAAAACAAATAAATGAAATTTAATTTAAGTCGGTGCACATTCATATGATATGCAAATACATTCGTATCAATTATAACTTTCGCTGAGAGAAATATGGAGCTGCTGCACTTGCCAGCCGTCCAGAGAAATTATTTCCATAAACAATGTTTACCAAAATTCAGCAAATGTATGTTTTTCTAAACCTAGTTGTGTATTTTAACCAACGACAGACCATCAATGTGTTAAAGCACCACCGCACTGATCAACAGAGCCTTTTACTTTTTTCCACAAGAACAAATTAATACCAAAATGATGCAAAAGCATTCTGTTTTCTGTGTAGTAGTTTAACCAACAGGAGACCTTCAATGTGTTAAGTGTTATTGGTAGCACTTAACTTTATAACAGTGGAACATTTAAAAATATTTCCAAACTGAAAACTTCACCAAAATGATGCTAATTTATATTAAGCTATCTTTGGCATATCTGCAATGAATGTATCAATGTAGGACAGCCAGTAATGCGTGCGGATCGATTTTAGTGGAACTTTACTTTCATGACAGGGAATTTATATAATGTTTTTGTATTATCATCTTTCTAGTCTTATCAATATAAGCTCTGAGAGGGCATTAAAGCCTGTCTCAACTATATCTCCTTTATCTACCATCAACTGTCTTTTACCAGACCAGGGCTTTTGTTTTGAAAATACTTCAGAGAGTTTACAGTTTAGTAATGACAAAAAGTCTTCCAGGTGTCAAGGTATTACAGTGCCACCTGCTGCGCTCTGGTTTGTATTACATTACAACTGTGTTCATGTTGCACCCAGATACAATGAGGTCAGTATTTATGATGATGGCTGGATGGATGTATTAACACATGTCTTAGTGTTCAAAAGGACAGTCTTTATACATGTATTTAGCTATATGATATGATGTTTAAATATGATAGTATTCCAATTATTTTTGAATATTAAATTACCTAAATAACAATAAAATGGATGGTTCTAACCTGCCCATATTTGTGAAAAGAAAGCAACAAAAAAAAAACATTTGACACGGTGACTCCAAATCCATACCAGATATTATGAATACACCTCATTTTATTGGATAATAGTGTCATTTTATGCCTTCTACTCCATTACAATTCAGAGGTAAATCATGTACTTTCACTCCACTATATTTATTTAATACTTTTAGTAACTTTGCAGATTTGAATTATCATTACACTATATTATTATTGCCTTTTTGTACTTTTGTATATTTCATTTTTACTCATTTTTACTTTATTTTTTAGTTCTAGTTATTTGTAATTGTTTTGCTTCTCTTTGTATTTCGCTGCTGCAACACAAAAATGTCCCAGTTTTGGATAAATAAAGAACTTCTGATTCTGATATACTTGACACTTAAATGAGACTTTGCACCTGGAGTAAATCCACAATCTATCCTGTAATATACAAAGTAATAACAACTAGCTGCACCATTACCAGCTTTAATGCATCAATAATTAATATCAAAACATATCATATATATTATTCTGAAATGGACCAATCTGCAGATTGAGTACTTTTGCTTTTGTTACTTTAAGTATATTTTGATGCCAATACTTTTGTACTTTTACTTGAGTAGTATTTTAAATGCAGTACTTTTATTGTAACAGAGTATTCCTACACTCTGGTTCTTCTTCCTTTACTCAAGTGCAAGATCTACTACCTCTGTTGGATCCAGTCCAGTCAGACACTGTGGATCAGTCTGTAGTCCACAGTGTGCGTGTCTTCCAGCAGAGGGCAGCCCGCTGCGGCTCCGGCTGGCTCGGTCTCATCAGGGGCGGATGTTTTCTCAGTACAACTTCCCAACCACCCCTCCCCAACCCCCCCAAAACCAGACCAGACCCAGGCCCCAAAAAGTCTAAATTCCCTTCTCAAGTGTTTCATCTTTGGTTGTCTGTCACCTCTGTCTACACTTGGCCCTTTTGCCGTTTCCCTTCACATCGAGAAAACCGCATTAACTGAAAAAGCTGCACGGAGGGGAATTAAAACATTGCCAAAGACTTTGAGTTGAATCTAATACCACTGATTTCCGTGCATTTCCAACGAAAAAGATACGTGTTTGTGATTCAGTTGGAGCTGTGAATAAAACAATTGTACCCCATTGTTTTCTACGCCTTGTGTTGATGGTTTATGTCAGCTCAGAGTAAAAATATTTCCCCTGCAACTGCGGCAGCTTTAAACCCTACAACCCCGCCCCTCAGCACTATCACATGAATCTGGACTCAACAGTGGATGTGAAAAAAGTTTGGAGGTCTCGCTGAACTCACTTTCTCAAACTAGTTTCACATTTGTGTGTGTGTGTGTGTTTTTTCTTTTCACTTGGGGGAGACTTTTAGATCAAAGTTTGCATCGGAAATGAATATCCGTCTGAGTGTTTTCCCGGCTGTGATTTCTCCAATTTTATTTTTCCCTGCAGGAATACGGAGAGAGAGAGAGAGAGGGAGAGAGAGAGAGAGAGAGAGAGAGGGGGAAACGGTCTGGCTGCTTGAAGGTATGTGGGAGGCATGTAACGTGTTGTGCGCTGCTGAGATTTACTTTGGTCAGCGATCACTGCTTTTAATGTATCTCAATCGACTTCTTTAGCCGAGTATTTGGTGTCTTTTCACAGCTGAGTGACTTCCAAACAGTTAAGAGTTTGAGACAGAAAGACAAGGACACAAAAGTTCAAATGGGGTGGGGGTGGGGGGGTTTAAAAGTGTAAACAAATCCGATCAAAACTCCTGCTCTGAGGCGCATGTAGTATTATCTGGGCCTTGCGTTTATTTTAATGTTATTGTTTGTGCGATTGAACTTTTCGACAGATTTGTTTCGACACCGAACCTTGGCGACATGGACGCGCACCGCGGCGTGCCTGTGGCCGGGCAACAAATCGTGCACGTCCGCGGGAACTCGCAGACGGAGCTGGAGGCCCTGTTCAACGCGGTGATGAACCCCAGCGAGTCCGTCAGACAGCCGCCCTCTCTGCCCATGAGGTTGAGGAAACTCCCGGTCTCCTTCTTCAGGCAACCAGACTCCCAAGGGCACTCCAGACAAGTACTAAAAAAACTGCTGCAAAAAGTAGAAGTACCAGAGTGTAGGAATACTATGTTACCGGTATTGAAAATGTTACAAGTAAAAATGGAAAAGTATTGGCACAACAATATACTTAAAGTACCAAAAGTACTCATTCTGCATTCTGGTACATTTCAGAATAATATCTCGGATATGTTTTATAGTTATTGATCATTAAAGTGTTATCAAAGCTGGTAAAGGTGCAGCTAGTTTTAATGGCTTTCTATACTGCAGGGTCCAATTTACTCGAGGTGTAACTAAAGTCTTAGTTGTTGATCATATTTCTAATCATTAATCCAAATCTGCAAAGTAACTGAAGGAATGAAATACATGTAGTAGAGTATTAATACATGATTTAACTCTGAATTGTAGTAGAGTCGAAGTACAAAGTAGCATAAACTTGAAATAGTAAAGAACACGTCTCTCAAAATTGTACTTAAATACAGTACTTAAGGAAATGTACTTAGTTACTTCCCATCACTGCCACTCAGTACATCAACTACATTTAGTAAAGACGGTAGCCTTCATTATACACTGATGGACCAGAACAGTAACATTTATGCATTACAACCCAATAACACCTGTGTGTTAAAAAGATGGTTCTCATTAATATGTTTCACACTTCCATTCTCATATCTCAAGAACAAACTATTAATAGCAATCAATTCTAAAATTGGTCAAGAACTTACAGCATCTTTTCTTGCACAAGCTTTTATGCAGCAACTATCCAGAAAGAGCGATATTGCATTAAATATACTCAACTTGAAAGATCTTTTGCTGCACCGAAATACCGTACCTGTAATTTCTTTCATTTACTGAGATAGATTTAGATCATAGATGTTTTAAACCTTGTCTTTGGAAACAATAATGATGAATCTTTGTAGATTAATTTAAAGTGATGATGCAATGTTTAATCAACAGCAAGAGTACATTTCAATATTCCCAACTGGCTTATAAAATTAAAGCTGCCTTTCAGACAACTTCCTGTTAAACAGCCTTGATTTGTTTCACGACCAGCAAACAGACCTTGAATTTCTGAGATCTGAAGATGTGGCTCAAAAACTATACTCCCTAAAATGTGTCGAATTAAATCAGAGCTCAAACTGCTAATGAAACCGCTAAACTATTCAAGGTTTCAAGGTTTTATTTGTCATATGCACAGCAGATACAGCGTATATGTTGGCAATGAAAATCTTATATCCCATGCTCCTCCAACAACTCCACATACATGGTGCAAATAAGATAAATAAAATAGTGCAAAAAGAGAGAAGAATATTCACTGATCTGTTTCCTTATTCAAAAATATCAAACAGTGAAAACTTCTTGGTAGGAGTAATTTAACACTATTTGAGAATAAGCAGCCAGTTTCACTGTTCTTCCTCTGTGTTCGTTTCACCTCAGCGCTCTCTAGTTACCATCCAAATCTTTTCTTCCTGCTGGTTTATGTTTCTGATTGTGGTTTGTTGCTCGTCGTGGGAGTTGTTTACCCTGCTTGTTTCTCGTCAGGCCAGTTCAGATGGAGGTGTGTGTGGCTCCCACACTCCTCAACACTCCCGCAGCAAGTCCTCCCCGGCCTCCCTCCCAGTCAACTCGCTCTCCACTCAAGCAGCAGATGTAGCGGCAGCAGCGATCATACCTGATGACATGCCTCTCCCACACGGTTGGGAAATGGCCAAAACGCCTACTGGTCAACGTTATTTCCTCAAGTAAGGTCTAACTTCTGTTCATCAACGTGTTTGATCTGCCGCACTGTGGGTTACCTGAGATGGTTTCTGTTTAGACAGCCGCAAAGCGTCAGCTCCACCTTGTTCTAAAATCTGCATTTTCTCATTGGGACTTATTATTGTTTTTAGTACCCCTCACATTTTCCCAAAGCTCAGAGAAATCTACTTGCTGATTGTCCATGAATGAAATTAGTCAAATGCAATTAAAAACGAGTAAGAAAGCCTCACATCTCCATCTATGAGAAACAAGTAGCAGCACATTTCTGGCCTTTTTGCTTGATAGATGACTTTACAAAGATGATTCATATCATCTATATTCTATCTCAAGCATCAAGCAATTTAAAACTCCCCTGGAAGATGTCTTCCTGCTATAGAAAATATCCTTGTTGAATATTTAGCCAGAAAAGGCATTTAATTAAAGGAAAGGGAAACAGACATGCTGCAGTGCAGATATAAACAGGATTCAAGCTAATCAGTTGCATGCAAACAGAAAATGCTAGCAACTAGTTTTGCAACCTGTGTGGTTTCGACCAGTTTTATTCATGAGAACATGCGAAGAGCTCCTGTCAAAGGCTACAGGTAGTACAGGTAAAGCAGGTCCGAGGTTAAAATGTGTGTTGCGCTTCTTATCCATCAGATTGCAGATGCAGATATGTTGAAACTTGTTGTGTGTTCGCAGTCACGTGGATAAGACAACCACTTGGCACGACCCTCGAATCGCGCAGCTTCAGTCGGCTGCAGCTCAGCTTCCCATCTCCGTCACTCCGATCCACGCCCACTCCTTCAGCAACCCTGCACCTACTTCGCAACAGCAAAACATCAATCCAGAGACAGGTAGCACTCTGCTTTCCTCCCCACTCTCACCCTCCAGTTTCCCTTAAAAGCGAAGACCTTTTTTTCAGTGTTTAACCCCATCTTCAGCTGGCCTGGTCTTTGCGGGGTCTGTTTTCTTCAGGATTTTTCCTTTTGGTCTCTGCATCCCTGGCTCTGATGACTTTGGTGGGAATGATATCATAATACTGCAGATTAAAGGTTTAACTCATAATGCTATGAAATGAGAGATTGGACTCTCAGACTCTCTTGATAATATGTGAAAGCACTGCAGTTAATTAAATTGACTTATACATCCCCCTTTTCTTAATTTGAAGCAGGTTGTATTGCTTGGTAAATGGTTGTTGTCTTTCCATCTTGTCACTTACTTTTGCTTTTATAAAAACCGAAACAGAGAGAGCGAATACAAAGAAACCAATGCCAAGACAATATTTAATGCAAGTTTGAATATGCATGAATATATATTTCTTAATTAACGGTCACTACAACAAACACATTTTGAATCCCTCTTTCTTTTCACTAAGAGCGAAGTAATTGATTTACTGTGGTGATTACAATCTGCCACCCACTGCATTCAGGCAAGATGCAAATAGGTACACTTTTACTGTACAGAACATCACATACTGTCGCTTTTTACCCACTAACCTTCACTTCTATACGTGATTAAACCTCTGCAAACTAAAGCTACACACACTTTTAGGGACGTGGGCCAGATTTTTGACTTTTCTACTCTCATCACCCCATGCACTCCATCCACCATTTGCCTTCTCACTGTGTACTTTCACTGCTGTTCAGGTCCACTGCCTAAAGGCTGGGAGAAGGCTGTGACCGCAGATGGAGAGGTGTACTACATCGATCACATAAATACGACCACCGCATGGGTCGACCCGCGTCTAGGTAGCACACTATCAAACTTGTGTCACCTGAATTGACAATTCTTGTTTGTCAATGAGAAGCATTTTGTTCCAATGTCCAACCATCACAAGTTGCTGTTTTGCAACGAAAATAAGAAAGAACCCAAAGTTTTACCTGAAATGTGAAAACCTGTGGAAAAGTTTACGCCATTTTTAAATGTTCTTTTTCTATGACTTTTATGTTCCAGCCCAGAAGATGATTCCTGGCCTCCATGGTTTGGCACTTCAGCAGAGGCAGGAGAAGGAAAGGCTCAGATGCAAACAAGGCCTGCCTCCACAAAACACACAGGTCAGAAATAAATTGAGCATACCTGGATGTGCACTCCATTCTAAAACACACCACACAAGCTGCCTCAAATATTGTTATGCATTTGGGTAATATCGTTGTATTTAGATAGAGAGATTACAGTAATTAAGTGACTAATTCCTTTACAGTTTGACTTTTACATGCATATGTGTTTGTTTTCGTTGTAGGAGGCAGTGGGAAGGAACCAGATGCCGGGTGGGATGGATCATGACAGGAACGCACAATCACTCGTCCCATCTCTGGATGTTAGGATCAGATCCTCAAACCACGAACCCACACTCAATGGGTGAGTGCGTGTTCGATTATATTGCCACAACTTAAAGATCTTCTATTATTGTATTGTAGTAATTGTCACAGAGGTGTGTTCACTAAAGGAAAAGTATTCATGTGCATTTCTTAAAGTGAAAGCAGTTACATAGGGTAGAAATAATCAGTGAAAAGCTAAAGAATGGTTACCCGATCGTTAAATTTATATTACTTTCAATACCAAAAGGTCAATGAAGATGATTTATGTTGTAAGGAAAAGCCTGTGAGAACTTACAATCTGAGTATTTGTAATGACCGCAACGTGTATTTTCCATTCAATGTTTTTTGCACATCAGATACAAATGAATGTGTGTGTTCTTGTGCAGCGCTCACTCTCGCAATGAGAGCACCGACAGCGGTCTGAGCGTCAGCAGCTTACCCCGCAACTCAGACCACATGTTGAGCTCTTTGGATCACATGGACACTGGTAATGCGCGCACACACACACACACACACACACACACACACACACACACACACACACACACACACACACACACACACACACACACACACACACACACACACACACACACACACACACACACACACACACACACACCCCAAAGGCAGAAGGATGGTATTGTGTCATCCCTTGAGAAACCATAATATATGTGTTTATTTTTACCTAAACCAAAGTAATGATGAACATGGAGTCCAGATGTTTATTTTAATGTATATGACAACCATAGGAAGTGGTTTATTTGTGACCTTTTTAGTGAATTTGTTCTGATGTTAGTCGTCATATTTGCTAAATTACCTGTAATACTTATATTGTTTATCTTAGAACTGAGAACAAAACTGGTTTGTGAAATCAGACTTGTGCGCAGGCCTTCAAGAAGTGAATGGCATAATCATTATTACCCATAGCGGTAACTTTTATAAAGACAATGCAGAATAACAAAATGAAGTTTCACTGTAGAAAAGCAATGACCTTTGAGGGCACAAATACCGTCCTTTAAGCAGAAGTAGGAGGAGCAAACATGAATCGTACATTTTATTTCCTGGAATAAAGTTTAAACAAACTGATCTAGATTAAGCTGTGTGAAAGAGACAGACAATGATTTTGTGAAAATGCCCTTCCAAATTCTCCCTGCTCACTGGTAATATTCAAATTATTTAAAATGTTTTAATCCTCTTCTCTGACTTCTTCCAGGTGACTCTGTGGAGACCTCCTCGATGTCCTTACAGGACTCGATGCCTGTGCTCCCGATGTCCGACGGCGAGGAGCTGATGCCGTGCATCCCCGAGGGTCTCAGTTCAGACCTCCTGATGGACATGGAGACAGTTCTCTCTGGGTCGCACATGGACAGAGACAGCCTGCTCACCTGGCTATAGACACACCCAGCATTGTGTGGAGCATTTTGAAGAATCTTCAAAAGTGGTACAGACCAAGGTTACTGAGAGTATGCTCCTGCTGTGTGATGGATACCTAACACTCCTCGCACCCTGAGGAAAGACAAAGCCTGACTCTCGCAGATTTGGTAAGCTGCTGGTGTTTTCCTATTTTTTTTACCTTGGTCTTACAGAGATGCATGAAGGAGCATCCATATTTTTACAACGCTTTCCTTTTAGTCATTGGCCTCAAATGATGCTCCCCACATATATTGTAAAGTGCATCACAGCTTATTTTAGAGTGCAGTTATCTTTTATTATCCCCACTTGGGTGATTGAGTTTGCAGTAAACTTTTAAAAACACAGTGTCAAGTCAATAAAGTCTTCGTATAGCATTTACATAAATGCAAGAAAGACTTGTTCAGATATCATAAAAGTTGTTTTAAAGAATATCATATCACATTACCCGTTGTTACTTCATCTAGCTTGTGGGAAAAAAGAAGAGCAACATCTAGTGCTACTACCTCTAAGCAGCCTAATATTTTGAAGCTCACAATCCAAAACATGTGGTTAAGAAGCAGCAGGACTGAGAGCAAGAGATGAATCAAAGAAGTCTCTTGATTTACACTACATTGGTTCCATAAAACCAAAAATGTTTGCTCTTATAATCAAGACACACACAATCACTGCTACACATAAATATCAGGGTGAGAGGACGCACCCTGGTGGTGAGCCAGTAGAAGATCAAGAACACTAACAGATTTTACTCACAAACAAAAAGTACAAATGCTCACAAACCTAAAAACATTATGAAAACCAGAATCACTACGAAGTCTGTGCGGAATATCGGAGCAGTTTTTTTTTTTATTGCTATAGGATGATAAGCTTTATCTGAGGTCACAGTGGAGACTTTGTTCCTCAAATCAAAAGCTGTTAAAAGCCTTCACATTTAGAGAAATGAAGGCTACAGCAGGAGATGAAGTCTTTACTATTGGCACTAAAACTACAGCCAAGTGTGTTTTGAGGTCTTTTCTTTATAGAAAGGAATGCTGGAATGAGGATGTCTACAATTAATGAACACATGTTCAGTATAATGCAATCCAACAACAATACAGGGTTTCTCCCCGGAAACTCTAATCCTGCCGCATCTGGTCATCTGATTAATTGAAATAGTAGATAAAAGACCAAACTAAAGCCACATTACATATATGGACTTTGCTGTGTGAAATAGCTCTGCTCTTTATTTCATTAAAGTCTGTTAGCCCATCTGCAGTCGAAATTACTGCAGACAAAATCACAATTGTTTAAGGAACTAATATTTAGGTTGTCTTAGTGTTTGATGAATCGGGTTTGCGTTTTATTTGCAAGTGTTTCAGTAATTGTTTCCCACTCCAGCATTAAATATAAGCTCCACAAAGGTAGTATTTATTGGCGATTTCTTTTATTGGATTGCATAATATTGTACAGTTGTAAAATTATTATATCCATCCTTTGTTTAAGAAACAAAGCCACAAAATTGCCATAATGGCAAGGATGCTATCTCTCCTTAGTGTGCAGCAGATATTCTTATCTTTCCTGAAACATAAATGGGAAGTATTTTATCAAAACCTTCTCTCACTTTTACCAATAAGGGCTTTTTACTTTTATTATCACTTACCATATAATGTTCCAGGGGCATCATAGGTTGTTTTTTTCACAGAAAGACATAACACAAGTAAACTTCTCAGCCATATTTTAAACTTTTATCTAATAAACTCCAAATATTTGTTCCATTTATTACCAAATTCTGCTAGCAGTCTCCTAGAACTTGCTTTACTCGATGTGTTTTTGCACATCTACAGTGGATCACAGTACAGTCATCCATTGTAAAAAAACATAACTTGTCTAAAAAAGTAAGAGTAATATAAATGTTTATGGAATAGTACAATCATATTTTTCAGGGAAATACAATCTTCCATTTTAACCCATTCATGGGTGTAAAGGTACACCGTAACACTGTAAAATCCCTTTGATGTAAATAACTAGTTAAAAAGTCAGTTAATGGTAAGGAATTGCTCAACAGAAGCACATTTAAAGATTAAATATCCAAAGTTTATGAACATATATGGATAAGAATCATGAAACAATATAAAATACATTCATTAAGATATCATTTTGCTACCACACTATAGAGTTATAATTTCCTCTGTCCGTGGCTGTCCACTCTTAAGCCCTGCTTTGTAAGTGGGACTAATGAAAATAATGTGCTTTAAAAATGGATTTCACTTGGGGAGTCATGGCGTAAGCCAAGGACCCTGTTGTGCCGCCTCATAACGCAACCTACTAATCGTGGATGCTGTGTTCTTGGTATATTTTGTTTTATCTGCAAAAGCTCTCTGGGGCTGTAATACAGAAGGCAATCATTAAAAAGGGGAGCTATTTAATTCTCCTCTTTTAGTTACTACTATATAAGAAAGTATATAATCTGTGTCTTTACCCGCTGGGTTGTTTCTGCAGTGTGTTTTTATATTTTACCTTAACTTTGAAGCTGTTAACAAGTGGTGAGAGCGTTTCTTCTAACCAGCTTCTTTTCTTTTCTTTACATTAAACAGTATTTGGAAGTACAGACATTCATGTCATGGCCAAATAGAAAGCCAAGTCACCTAATATCTTCTAAATTAATCTACCATGGCCTGAAGTGACTTACTGTTTATACACACAATGCAACACACTACCTAGCCTTTTATTTATCTTAGCATGCATGACACTTGCTATGTTTGTTACATATATTGATTTTTATTATCCTATTTACAGAGAATTTGGAGGCAATCAGACTTGTTTTGTACCTTTGTATGCATGTGCTTTATATAAATATATTTCTTCTTACTCACTGTAATCATTTTAAAGGAGTTTCTGTTTAATAAACTTTTAAATACACCTCGTGGCAGATTCAAGTGTGTCTTATCAATCGTATGTTTTTGAAATTGCACCTTGATGTCTTTGATGTATTTCTTTTTACACAATATGTTCCTTTATTAGTTGATTTCAGTCGGGTATGAAAGGAAGTGGCAGTTACCTAGGGTTTTCAAAATTCTTCAAAAACACAAATTGAACAAACCTTCTCTGCATAGGCACATACAGTGCCTTCCAGAATTATTGGCACCCTTTTAGTAAAAATAAGCAAACAAGATGCAAAAACTGTCTTTATTTAATTCAAAATATTAACAAAAATCAAACCTTTTCACTGAAGTAAAATTATTAAAATAAATTAAAGTAAAATGTTGACTTTAAATAAATATTTCTCTCCAAAACATGTGTGCCACAATTATTGGCACCCCTAGAAAATCCTTTGATTAAGATCTGACTGAAGTATATTTCCAGTCATAACTTACATCTTTAGGCTCACTTGTTTGATTAGGGAACTCTTAAGAGGTCAACCATGATTTCCTGTTTCACTGGGGTATAAATATGAGGTGACACAGGCCAAAATTCCCTTTGTCATTGATCACTATGGGAAAGACCAGCGAACACAGTGATGATCTGCGAAAAAAAAGTTGCTGAGCTGCACAAATTAGGAAATGGATATAAGAAAATCTCGAAACAGTTGAAAATGCCCATTTCCACTATCAGGGCAATAATTAAAAAGCATCAAGCAACAGGAGTTGTTAAGAATCAGCCTGGAAGAGGACGTGTGTGTACATTGACGCCACAGACCGTGAGACAGATGGTTCGACTGGCAAAAGTATCTCCAAGGATCACAGCTGGAGAATTGCAGAGGTCAGTTGAGCCTTGGGGTCAGAAAGTCTCCAAAACGACCATCAGACGCCGCCTTCATCACCACAAGTTGTTTGGGAGGGTTGCCAGGAAGAAACCATTGCAGGTGGGTTTGGCGTAGACAGAAAGATAGCCATGCAGAAAAGCACCTCATACCCACTGTGAAGTACAGTGGTTGATCTTTGATGTTGTTGGGCTGTTTTTCTTCCAAAGGCCCTGGACATCTTGTTAGGATACATGGTATCATGGACTCTACCAAATACCAGCAGATATTAAATGAAAACATAACAGCCTCTGCTCGGAAGCTTAAGATGGGCCATGGTTGGACCTTCCAGCAGGACAACGATCCGAAGCGTACCTCAAAATTTACTCAAAAATGGTTTACTGACCACAAAATAAAGACTTTGCCATGGCCATCACAATCCCCAGACCTAAATCCCATTGAAAATGTGTGGGAGGGGCTGAAGAGGAGAGTCCACAAGCGCCAACCTCGGAATCTGAAGGATCTGGAGACATTCTGTATGGAAGAATGCTCTCAGATGCCGTGCCATGTGTTCACCAACCTCATCAGGCATTACAGGAGGACACTCAGAGCTGTAATCCTGGCTGGAGGCTGCACAAAATATTAAATGAAGGGGTGCCAATAATTGTGGCAGAAACATATTTATTTGAAGTCAAAATTATTCTTATTATTTTTTATAATTTTACTTCAGTAAAAAGGTTAGATTTGTATTAATATTTTGAATGAAACATAATGAGGTACTAGGATGGGTTAAATGCAGAGGACTAATTTCACTGTGTGTGCTCTGCTGTGTGCATGTATGTGACTAATAAAGAGGGTTTCATCCTCCGATTCTATCTATCTATAAACAATAAAGACATTTTTTCAACTTGTTTTGCTCATTTTTACCAAAGGGGTGCCAATAATTCTGGAGGGCACAGTACTTGGATACACATACACTTTAAAAATATTTTCATTTGAGTTCCAGTTTCATCATACAAAGATGACATTCACATTGTAATGCTTGTCTATTGTTACCTGCTCTTGAACACATCATTTCAAGCAAAAGGGATTTCCAGTTATCAGAAAAGGTTATCCCCACGATGACCTGAACTGAAGCACAAAGTTTTAAATCACTCAATGATGAGAGAGTATCTGACATTCAAAGGTGAAACAGGTATAGAAACTTACAGGGACTTTACATAAAAACACATAGGTTAATGTGTAAACTCATGCCACTCATAAGTAGATCAAGTGCTCTCTGCACTAATTTTCGACACGTCATGGGGAGTGGTTTGTCACAGGAAGTTAGGGGAATTACAGCAAACTATAATAACCTCATTCAAGAATTTTTGTTGATGATTCATTTTCAGACCTGTCTCCAAAGCACTTTACGTAAGTATCAAGAATGCTCCTTACCATTGATTTAAGATTAAAACGGTATTGTTGTTATTGCACTGGCTATTTTAATTGTGTATGTAGTTATTATGAATACGCTCTGTTGGTAACATCTCTAAATATCTCTTTACAATTGTATTGTACATTTTCATGTTTGAATATGCCCTCAGATACATGATATGACAGATGTACAGTGGTTGAAAATAACCAAGTACATTTACTCAATTACTCTACTTAAATACATTTTTAAAGTATTTTAGACATATTTCTACTGTTCAGTATTGCTACATCACGTATGTCAGAGTACTTATTCCAATACTGCATATGTGTGTATCATTAATGTGTGTATGCTTTTTAAAAACAGGCATTTAGAAAAATACACAGATGGTAGTTTTACAGCTGGTTTCTGGAATGGCATTTGACATAACACAGAGGTGTTCCTTCATTTTGTTAACATTTCAAATATAGAACTGAGTAACATTAGCTGGATTTCACACATGAAGAATATAACAGACAAATCCACGTATCTTTACAAAATATACGCAGCTGGATGTATCGTGTTTAGTGTTTGTCTTCATAACAGTGTGACATTTAATTCATCAAAAAAATCATCACAGGTGATCCTGATTATGATTTATGTATTTTATGTAATCCATCTTGATGGTTATACGATTAGAGGAGGGATTTCAAACAAAATGTTATATTAGTTGACTGTCTCATTTTCATTACAGCGTACCCGGAAGTAGTCAGGCGCTTATCTGACCTGTGACGTCGCGATCGGGACTTTCCATTAGGGCTGAAATTGGGAAACGGTGAGTGGTCTCAGTGATGCTACGGTAAATGACATGCTACGTAGCTGTGTTATTAATTGCCTCGACTGTAACGTAATTTCCATTCCGCCGTGCTGCTGCAAAGACCCAAGTTTGACAGTCAATGGCGTTAACAGACGTTAGCGTTAGCAAGCTAACCTCGGTTGGGCTTGTCAAACTGGTTTCAGTTGGGCGTTAATCTATGGTTAGTCTATGGTTGATACAACATCACCCAGGAACTGCTTTGTTCTAATAAATGGTTTAAAAACGGCACCAATAATCTCTCCTGATTTCTCAAATGGTATAGTTAACAGTTAAAGCTGAATTGAACCACAAAATAAACGGTCAACAGGAAGCGTCTGGATATCAGAGTACCTCTTCCAGACACTTCCCATTTTGTATATACTCGATCCTTTCCTCGCGCCGTCTTCAAGCATCCTAGTCCCGCCTGTGGCGAGGAGAACGGAATGAAAGACAGGAGTCAAGGCACTTGGAAATCAATCAGAAACAACAACAACAAATAAAGTAATATCCAGGTTAAAACATGATATCATGGTTAGAGTTTATCCCAAATGTGTGTCAAGCGTCTTTTAAAACTCAGGCAGCGAAAACATTTCCCAAAGGATACACCGGTGTGTCCTCGCTCATAGCTGCTTCAGCTACCCTCCTCAGGTAAGGAGAGAGGAGATGAGGATAAACAAAATCGGAAGGAGATGATAAAGGCCTCTAGCATACTGTGAGCCGGCCAAAAGTAAATACCAGTTTTGATTACAAGGTGAATGTGTACAGAATTTACCACTTAGTCAAAACTTCATTAACCTTAGTTTGCAAAAGATAACAGGAAATGTATTCTTATAATTTCAGGTATAATTGAATTAAAGTAAGAACTAATTGAACGTTGCTCATTGTAATGATGAACCTGGCAAAGCTGTAAAATATACAGACTTAAAGTTGTTTAAATCTTCAATTTAACATTTTCTCTCTGTTGTTTTCTTAATTTCTACAGGTCCTGCTATCATTAAACGAAAGAGGAGGGTCCATTACCCACACCCAAGAAGAATAACTTTTTTTAAATTTGGTTTTTAGTCTTCGAATATGGCAGATTAGACCCCTACAAAAGAGATGTCCGAGAAGGGGGGAGGGGTTTGAGAGAGCATATCCCTTGGTCTGTACGTGTGCGTGTGTGTGTGTGGGTCTGGAGACATTTATTTAATTTATAATGTTGGTTAAAGTAATCACATACAACATGATTAAATCAAAAGGGTCATGCATTCCTGTGCTAAATATACAAGACAACCAAGTGTATACTGACCCAGGGTGAAAACATGTTTTTTTCAATTTCAGAATGCATTTAAGTTACGCTTTCTCAAACAGTATATCATTTTTTATGGCACAGGAGTGTGTTTTGCTGGACATACATCCACTGGGGCTTTAACTGAAAGAGAAATATGGACATTTCTGCAGTTAAATGTTCAGAGGAAGTACTCTCCAGGGAAGGTGAAATGGATCCAGGTGTAATGTATAGACTTAGCTGGACTGGTAGTGTTGTTTCTTCACTAAATGTTAAACTTAACCAAGCGCACTTTCACTTTCTTTTTCACTGAATTCACATTCCTGTCTTTTGAATTCAGTTAAACCCCCTCCCCTCATGCTCTACTCATGATCTTCTACTTTCTGTTGCAGTATGAGTGAGTGAGTGTGTCGCTGTAAGACCTTGGGTTCTCTCAAACCCCATTCCCTTTCAAGGACATCTCTTTTCCTTCTATATTTCTCAACCCTTATACAAAAAAATGGAAACTCTTATTCAACTGAAAAACAGCCCTTTTTTGATGGGATTATGTCGCAACGGGCCTCCACCTGACCTGCAATACGATAACTCCTCAGGTACCACTCTCTTTAATCATGTTGTCTTTAAGATTTACAATTATTTGTGTCTTTAAGCTTTTGCTTTAAAAAACAAATGCTTCATTATGATGTCCTTTTTTATCCCACAGAGCTCTTCCGCATTTCTACCTTTGCCCGATTCCCAGCTTCAGGAGTTACAGAGCGGAGTTTGGCGAGGGCAGGCTGGTTCTACACTGGTGTGGGCGATCGTGTGCAGTGTTTCAGGTGTAACGTGACGGCAGAGGGCTGGCAGGTTGGAGACTGTCCGACTGAGAAACACAGACAGCTCTCTCCTTCCTGCTCCTTCATCCAGAGCCTTCCATCTACAGCCAACCTGCTCTCCTCCTCGCACTCCGCCTTCTCCCCACTCCGCATAGCTCCAGCAATGCCAGTAAGAACACTACAGGTTTCTTCTAAAATTGCCTGACACACATTTCTAGAAATAGTTTTTCAGTTTGAAAGGCTTTATTAGTTATATGACAAGGCTACAACATTGTTATGGCAATGACCGTCTTAAGTCTCTTCCAATGATGCAACATACGATACTAACATAAAATGAAAAAGACATGAAATAGTATAATAGAACTAATTGTGAATAAAGTAATATAAACATAATGTAGATTTTAAATACATGCTGCATTCAGTAGTTGTAAATAAATAACTTGTTGCCCTTATATCTTGTAAATCATAGGCATAGCTTTTGTTTTTCATACAGCGACTAATACACTCCTTGGTTTAAATATGTTTGACTTCTGTAGTTGCCGTTATGTTTATTTTATGATGTTTGTTTTTAAATGCCGTTTTATAACGTGCTTCTGCTGCACTATTTCTTAATGTGTTTCATTTTTGTAAAGCACTTTGAATTGCCTTGTGTTGAAAAGTGCTATATAAATAAACTTGCCTTGCCTTGAGTAAATACTCATAATTGTTTGCATCCTGTTCTTCTAGCTTTCTGGTCCAGGCCCAGCTGCTCCTAACCTGGCAGTAAGCCAAGGTGAAGAGCCAGTGGGCTACCTGAACATGGCCTTCTCTGCTCCACCACCCTCCAGCCCCCTCAGCTCTCGGGGTGTTGAGGACATGTCCCACCAGAGACCGACGTGCCATAACCCCAGCATGCGCAGAGAGCAGGACCGCCTGGACTCCTTCCACCCCTGGACGCTCTCCATCATCACTCCCGCTGAGCTCGCCAAGGCGGGCTTCTACTACTTGGGCCAGGGCGACCGAGTGGCGTGCTTTAGCTGCGGAGGACAGGTGTGTGTCCTCACTGAGGCACCAACCCCGCTGCGTTGTGAAAGAGTGTGTATATGTAGAAGTAAATGCGCTGTAACAAACCTTAGAGTGTAAACTGCTTAGCTCTCTCCTGATGCTTGATGGAGGGATTTTCTTAGTAAAAGGTCACAGTATATTATCGATAATCATACTTACCTAAAGCAATTTGTTTACAGGTTTTAATAGGAATAACATTTTTATAACTGTTAGAAGTGGACAGAAGTCAATGCTATTATCCTGCAGGTTTTATGTGAGGGTTCATTTCCTCAACAGTAAACATGACACGTTTTTTGTTTTGTTTTTGCAGTTGAGTAACTGGGAGCCAGGCGACAGAGCCGTATCCGAGCACCAGAGGCATTATCCAAACTGTCGTTTTGTGCGAGGGGACAGAGCCGACAACGTGTCGCTGGCCGGGGCGCTGCCCGGAGGAGTCAATTCTCAGCTGCCTTCAGGAGCCCCGGCCCTCAGTAATGTGTCCAACCCCGCCATGCAGCAGAGCGATGAGAGGCTGCTCACGTTTGTTAACTGGCCGTCTCGTATCCCGGTCAGGCCTGACCAGCTGGCTAAAGCTGGTTTCTACTATGTAGGTACGGCTAACATCACAGAGACCAGCTTATTGAACCGAGGAGCAGCTTGAAGGATAATGGACAACATTAAACATTGCAGGTTTAAGGAGACTGAAAAAGATACTTGCACCCTCTCTGGGACAAGGCACCAAAACATAAAAAAGACCTCCCAGAAGTTCGATTCTTAATACACCTTTTAATAGGATATAGGTGGTATTTTCTTTAACAGAAATGTGTTAGCGTTGAAACTAAGTTTACAAATAATGTTCAGTTCAAAGGTTGGAGGTTTTTTCCCCTCCTTTCAGTAACAGTTTCCCCCTGTGCGGGGGTGTCCAACACATGCATGACTTTCCAGCTCTAAATTCTGTCAGGGACACCTGGTATTTAACATCTCATTTCAATACTAAATAATCATTATTTTCAAAATACAATTTGGGTTTCAAGCTAAAGCAGAAATGAAAGATGGGGAAAAAACCTTCATTTAAATCGGTTTCAGTTCAAACAGTCACATTTATCAGAAAACAACATGTTTTTTTCTTTGAAATCCCCTGCTGTTACCGTAACACTGAAACTTCATTGTTTGCTCTACAGGTCGTAATGATGACGTCAAGTGTTTCTGCTGTGATGGAGGCCTGCGATGCTGGGAGTCCGGAGACGATCCCTGGGTAGAACATGCTAAATGGTTCCCTCGGTAAATGCTGTTTTCAGTAGTGTTTTATTGTTGTTTGAAAATGTGTGGACCAGAGCACTTTGTGCTTACACGTCTGTATTCTTGTTCCGCTGCTTTATCGCAGGTGTGAATATTTGCTCCAGGAGAAGGGACAAGAGTTTGTTCACCAGATCCAGGCTCGATTCCCTCGACTGTTTGAGCAGGTTAGTAGCTAGTAGTAGGAGCTGCCTACAAACCTTTCATTGGTGTACACATTTTGCAGTCTTTTAAATAAATGTTTTGTTCTGTTTTTCTCCCCAAAAGCTTTTAACAAATGGAGACAGCAACTCCAGAGAGTTTGTGGATCCACCTGGTGAGTATGGAATGATTAGCTGGGTCCCTGTCTAAATGGATCTTGTCAAATTGTAAAGAGTCCTGGACAGACATGAAGTCCTATCAACCAGCTTGACATTTCTTCTATCTCTTTCTCTCAGTAGTTCACCTCGCCCCAGGAGAGGAGCGGTCCGAGGATGCGGTAATGATGAACACCCCCGTGATTAAGTCCGCTCTAGAGATGGGCTTTGACCGTAGTCTGGTGAAGCAAACCGTCCAGAGCAAGATCCTGATGAGCGGGGAGAACTACCGGACCGTCCAGGAGCTGGTGCTAGACCTGCTCAGTGCCGAGGACCAGAAGAGGGAGGAGGAGCGAGAGATGATGGCGGAGGCAATGGCATCAGGTACAGCCAACAGTGCAAACAATACCTACAGATGTATGCTGCATGTCAAGGAACCAAAATGAATTCCAGCTATCGTCATGCTCTCCGCTGCTCCCAACATTCTGAATAATTTCATTCTGTTCTTTACTATATTAGATGGCTTCACTTTTGTGAAGAGACACCAAGCAGCGTTGATCCAGCGGCTGAAGAGTGTGGAGCCAGTGCTGGAGCATTTAAGGGAGCAAAATGTGATATGTAAGTTTCTCCTTTTTATTCCAGCCCTAACCACTGAGCTGTCTGGTGGCCCTCCTTCTAATATCAATTGATATAAAAATGTATATTATTTTTTTTTACTACGTTTGGAAAAAATGAATGGTAAATAAATATTTCCCATGAGTCGGTTGGAGCTGCTCAATAAGCAGTTAATATATTCAGATCATGACTGAGAAGCAACTGAGAAGCAGAATTTGAACAGAAATGCTGGAGTCTCGATTATACAGCTTCAGTTCTCTCCATTGTGAGTAAGACCTCCCTGTTGACCTGCAGCTACCGAGGAGTACGGCGGTCTGAAGGCTCAGACGTCGGCTCAGCAGCAAACTGCCCGACTGATAGAGCTCGTCCTCACCAAGGGAAACGCCGCAGCCGAGGTCTTCCGCAACTGGATCCAGAAAAACGACGTCCACCTGCTCAGAGATCTCATGGGTACGTCTTTATAACACGCCGGGCACAGGAAGATCATGCAGTATGTGGCCGTAAAACTCTTACCGCCATGTTTAAAAAGAAGTGTATTGGTTTATTCAACTCCGGGCTGCATCCACAGCAAACGTTGTTCTGTCTAAAAAGCCCAACTATTAAGCATAAGATAGCTCTCAAGAAGTTCAAAGTACTTGTTTTTTGTGACGTTTTTTTTGGTTCATTGTTTATACACCAAAGTCTAAGCTAACTACATTTTAACTTTCACATTTTCAGCCCAATCTAACGAAGCTGCATCACCAAGCCAAGATCTTTCAGGTATTAAGACAAACATAAAAACTCACTATCCTGACAATCTAACTTTTTGTGTTTGATTTCTAATTGTTTATCTTTGAAGCACTTTGTAACTTCTACTTTGAAAAGTTTATCTTTGCTTAATATCGGCCCGTGATGTGACATTCCTGAATTTAGATGTTAGATGAACAGCATTCAGTATGTGATGGGAGATGTTTTCGAAATATGCCTCCAAGGAAACGACACACTGAGTCTTCTGTTGACGTTTTGATAATGAATAAAATGTTCTATTTAATTAGCTTTTGACAATAGATCTAAAAAAATGTAGATCATCAAATTGGAATTGCAGGTTGGACATGTTTCCCTTTTCTGTTGCAGACCTCCCCATGGAGGAGCAGCTGCGGCGCCTGCAGGAGGAGCGAACCTGCAAGGTGTGTATGGATAAAGAGGTCAACATCGTGTTCATCCCGTGTGGACACCTGGTGGTGTGCAAAGAATGTGCGCCATCACTGAGAAAGTGTCCCATCTGCAGAGGCCTGGTGAAAGGAACGGTCCGAACCTTCCTCTCATAACCAGGGGGGGGGGGTGGGGCAGCGAGGCCGGTCGTTCAGTCTGACAATGCGACTGAATGTTAGCAATATAATAGAACTGTTTGTACAATTGATATAATCCAAGACTACCGGCAGTTGTAATAACCATTAGAAAGCTCTGGGTGATGTGTTTGAACTATACTATTGATGGGAATTCTATTCATTTTATCTGTTAGAAAAGCTGACATAACAAACTTGAATTATTAATTGTTAAGGGACACAAGATTGTATTAAACTTAACTTCTTTGAGATTGTATAACCACAGCTGTGCATTTAATGTAAAAAGTTTTGAATCTTCTTCGTAATGGTCTGAACAATCATTATCAGCGCTCACTGACTAAAGAGTTATGGGGTTTACTTCTAAAACCCAAATCACAACATTTATCACTTATAAACTGATTGAACTGACTTTTATGAATAACTGTATAAGCCACATCTAAAGTAGCAGCTTCTGTGATGGATATATACTAGCCTCTTTTCCCAGGGTCCTTAATGACACCTTGTGGTGATAGTCTGTGGACGAACATTTAATAAACCTGGTAACATGAACTCCATATCTACCAATAAGCAGGCAGTTATACTTGGTACTGTAAATGACAGCATATATTGTTATAATGTAATGTGGCATGAAAAGTAAGAACTGATCGTGCTCCATTACCCAGAAAAAAGGCAGCAATAAACTTCACATTGGAAATCGTGCTATGGAAATTCAATAAATAAAACTTAGTGTTAAAAAGGTCTGCAGTATTTTTTAATGTTCTGCCATGTGTCATGGTTTGAGATGTACGTTTCAAAAACTCCTTACAGGCTCAACACAGCCCACATGTTTGTAGACAACTCAAAAATACAAGGAGACTGAATCAGTTGTAGTTTATACAAATATTTATTTTTCCACAAGTCTTTCCAGCCACAGTTTAGATGATGCCAATCTGTAGAGAAAAGAAAGACCTTATTACACAATGTCCACTGACAGATTAAATACATCTGAACCTGCACGCTGGCATCAGTGGTTCCTTTGAATGCATCATTAACATTCAGACGTGATAAAAGTTTACATCACTTGCACAGGTTTGACAACTTATAAAAGCAAATACAGCCACCAGGCTGAACATAACATCCACGTTGAAGGGTGAACTCACCTTGTTTGCAACATCCAACGCATCATAATCTGGTGCGAGACGAACGTACGCCTTCTTCTCACCATCAGGCCTGATCACATGTAAGAAAAAAACAGACGTTAGAAGAATAACCTCAGGAAGGTGGCATATGTTTAAATTGACAGTGGGGCCTGTGTAGACATTAAAAACAAGACTGTTTTAGCTTGAATTATGAAGTTAGTGCAATCATTCCAGTAATGTAGAGTCCAACAAGATAAGAATCAAGTGTTCAGCTCAGCCTGGTGAAGACGTCTTACCTGATGAGAGTGTTGACTTTGGCGACGTCGATGTCGTACAGCTTCTTGACTGCGTGTTTAATCTGGTGTTTGTTTGCCTTGACATCTACAATGAACACAAGTGTGTTGTTGTCCTCAATTTTCTTCATGGCGGACTCTGTTGTCAAGGGGAACTTGATGATGGCATAGTGATCCAGCCTGTAGAGGAAAACATATTAATATATGCAGTATATGCATGCCTTTGCTTGTAAAGGTTTGGTTAAGTGCATCAGTGGTTTGTGAAGCTGGAATCATGCTTTTTCATACTTTGATCGCTTTTACCATCAATTGCACCAGGTGTAATCCCTGCATTTCTCATCAGCATGCAGACACTGTCACTCACTTGTTTCTGCGAGGAGCACTCTTGCGGGGATACTTGGGCTGCCTGCGCAGGCGAAGGGTTTTGGGGCGACGGAAGGTGGGAGAAGTCCTGATCTTCTTCTTCCTCTGGCTGTGTACACCCTTAAGCACAGCCTTTTTGGCCTTCAGGGCCTTTGACTTGGCCTCAGTCTTGACAGGGACAGCTTAAATGGAGAGAAAACATTTATTAGACTCATGTTAGTGTTCTCCAGTTTGTAATTAACTTAGTTTTGGAAAAGTTTCCATAAACAGTAAAGCCTTCTCCATTTCATACTTTGTATATATATATATATATATAAGTCAAATCTGCTGGCCTCGATCATGAGTCCTTATATTATGTTTAAAGCATGAATCATTTGCCATTATCAAATTTCTGAATTCAGCTACAAAAAGGACAATACAAACAATGCAGATCTCTACTAATTATCACATGGCATGGGAATGTTACGTTACACTGAAACTTAACGCCATAACCCCTCCGGATTTCCCCCCGTTACAGAACCATTATTATCCAAATGAATAAACTCATAGTTTTGAACACATTTGATGTTCTTAAATATTATACACTAAAGTGGCTTAAACTGCTATCACGTGTAGCTAGTGAAACATGTCAGACAACGCTGAGGTGCAGCAAGTGCTAACATCAAGAAAACAGCTAACCCACCAACACATTACATCTAATACAGTGAGTATTATCAAGACTCGTTAACGTTTACTTAATACATGTCGATTTAAGATTGTAGGATCAAATCAAGACAGAACAACAGCTGTAAACGGTCAACGTTTTTGATAAGTAGCGTCAACCCTCTCATGCTAACATTAGCTTAGCATCACGTTTTAGGATACATGCCGGTGAGGCTGTTTTCTAACATATTTAAACACTCGACAGCAACATCCTGAGATTAACTAAACCTCTTTCAATTCGTGTTTTCATTTCGGGGATATCTATTGAAACGATTTTGCTATAAAATGTGTTAACTTCGCGGATTATTCATTAAAAACCATTAGATTGACGAACCTTCCTTCTTCACCTTCGGTGCCATGTTGAGAAAAGGAAGGCTGATCGGGGTTTCCTGCAGTATATTGCATGGGCGAGATCTCAATACGGATGTATCGCGATATTTAGATGACTCGTTTTGCGTGGTGTGTAAACCATGGGGTTAATATTTACTTGATCCATTTTCTTTGCTTTGCTTATGCCGTAGAAAAGATTGGAATTGCTTTGAATATATATTTTTCAGGAACTGATTAAATATAACGCTACATTAGCTGAAGCAAATACTGTTACCAGTTAGCTCTCTTCAGTTCAAATTATAACAACGTTATTTGTGTATCCTTTAAAAGATTGAACAAGTGCAGCAACTAATTACTTGATTTTCTTTTTTTAGTATTCATTTAGTTCTATACATTTGAGCAAATTGGTAAAAAAAAATTAAAAAGTCAGTGTTTGCCAAAGTCCAAAATATCAAATGTCTTGATAACTTTCAGAGAAGCAAAAAAAGAAAATATTCAAATTGAGGAAACTGGAATCAGAATTAGTGATTCAACTGATGAATTGATTATAAGATAGTGGCCATTTATCTTAAGGTTAGCTAAAAACATGGACTCATTGATTTGTATTTACAACTCTAGTTGAACCATCATAAGCTTCTAAACAACTATGATTATATTGCTGTATTATAACAAAGAGCATAAATGTTAGTCGTTTAAAATTGGGTCCTGCGACTGACACTAGGTTCCGAAAACTTGTGTTGCACTAGATGAGTTAAAGCTTCCGTTTTGCAATGAGAAATAAGCAAAAACCATAAAACAAATTGTATCCCTTCGTGCATTTTCTTAATACCTACAACATATATGCTGTATGGAAAAGGTGTCCATATAACAGCATAATAAAAACAATCATAAAATAGAAGTGATCAGCTTTTCTTTTTCAGTCACAAACTGTGGGTAACATGTATCCACAACACAAAAAAAACACGTTCATATTTACATAAACTTTTATTTTATACTCTCATAATACAAAGCATAAGTGTGAGCAGTAAATCAGACAGCAAGACAGCATTTATTTAAAAAAGAATCCACATCCATCTTCATTTCAGTCTGCTTGTTCCACGATCCCCTAATCCTCCTGAGGCTTATTCTTCTTCCCCTTTTTCCTTGTGGACAGAGTAGAAAAAAAGAATATGTCATCAATCAATCAATCATATTTTTGTAGCAAACAATCAGATAGAAAGTTAGCTGTAAAGGCATAAAACAGATCTAATTAGACAGGGATACTTTATCAACATTGGTGCTGGTTGAGAGTATCCTTTTGTACATTTAATATAAAAGAAAGTCCCACTCCACACATACTCAAACCTCACTTACTTTTTTAACCTGGCTCCAGATGAATTGGATCCGATCTTCTGAGACTCCTCCTTCGGCTTCTCACCTCCCCCTTTTTTCTGTGTCTTCTTTCCTCTCTTCAGCTCCTTGCCTTTTGCCTTCTTTTCCCCTTTCGGCTGCTTCGCTGCTGTCTGAGGTACATTTTCTCTTTCCTGCTCTCCACCTGCTGCCTGCTTCTCTCCTTTCTGTCCTTTATTTGGTGCTTGGCCTTTCTTCTTAATTAAGAATCGAGGAGTTGTGCAGATGGTGCTTCTCTTGGGAGGTCTCTGCTCAAGTCTCCGCTTCACTTTGCTAAACAGACAAATGCAGAGGCACCATTACAATCACATTACCAAACCTTCGGTTAAGTTAAAAAATAAAAGAGCGGAACGGTCTTGAAATGCATCAGTCTTCGTCTCTCTTACCTGTGAATCTTCTTGATACCAATCATGTAGTCGGGTACTGGACAGCCAGCTTGTTTAATGACATTAGCGATGCTGTTAAAAGAGAGGCAAAGAGAAACATTCAGAAAAATGTGTAAATTGACTTTTTTGCTTTAAGCTACTTGGCCAATATTGAGAGGAGGCTAAACACATTTTTCAGGGTCACACACTAAAAGCAGCTGTTCGTGTTTTTCTGCAGAGGCAGTGGGTTCCACGTACCTGCGGAGCAGTGGTTTGTCATTTTCTGTGAAGAAGGTGATGGCCTTTCCCTGATGTCCAGCTCTACCAGTACGACCTGAGGAACAGCAAAAATGATAACACTGTTAGCATGAATCGAGCAATTATATGAATTCATAGCAGTGGTATAATAAATAAAACACAACTATGAGGAATTCCTTTGTACAATTAATTATGACTTCCGTGTTTGAGCGTCAAACATTACACAAACTAACTGACAGTAGTGTTGCCATGACTGCTTAGCACCGGGGAGAAAAATACATACAAGAAGACAAAATAAGATCAGTGCTGCAAATTACAATGTACAATATGGTTGTCAGAATCCTAAATAACATAACATATGCCCAGCACAAGATGCCAGAGTCCGCCCAACTTAGTTTAAACCTAAAAGTTATTTTATGTACAATATAAAAAACATGTTTTTGAATTTTATGAATCGGAAACGATCAAATCTTGGTCTTTTTTACAAAATAAATAATGTTTAATCGTCATCAAGATAATCACCGTTTGATTTTGTATCTACAAAGTTATCAGTATATGGTCTTAACCTTTTAAAATGATTTGTAAAACATAAAAACTAACCAATCCTGTGGATGTATTCCACAGAGCTGGTGGGGAAGTCGTAGTTCAGCACGAGGTTGACTCCTTTGAAATCGATTCCTCTGGCGAGCAGAGCCGTGCAGATCAACACCCAAATCTTACCGGACCGGAAACTGTTCACTACGTTGTCCCTCTGAAACAAAAAAGCCACACAGAAAGACAGTTGCCCTTCATTGACATAGAAAGGACCAATGACACAGATTATTTAGTGTGTGTGTGTGTGTGTGTGTGTGTACCTGCTGCTGTGTGCGGTCTGCGTGAATCACGTCCACGTTAATACCTTCATACACCAACTCATGGAAAAGCTCCCGTGCTCGATCGATAGACTGCACGAACACCAGCATGGGAGGCAGGAAACCCTAAAAATGGCAAGGAGGACATTTCAACTTAAATTGTCGAGAAAAACAGCTTTCATTGATTAAATAAACCAAACCAACTAGATTATTTTCAATATAAAAAGTAACCTCTCTGTAGTGTCCGTACCTTTTTGATGATATCCCTCATGGCCACCAGTTTTCCGTTCTCTGTCCCAACAAACAGCAGCTTCTGTTCCACCGACTCCACCGCAGCATTTCTGAGAAATGTATTATCTAATGTAAGATTCTGTAAAATCAACAGTCAAATTAAATCGTTCTACTTGTGGATTCTCACCTGTGTCCAATGTTGACAGACACCAGGTTGTCGAGGTTCAGACGGCACCACTGCTCAACATCTGATGTGCAGGTGGCACTGAAGAAAGCCCGGCGCACCTTTGAACCTGAACAGGCAAGGAAGACAGCGGCGAGCTGCTCCCTGAAGCCCGTCTTACCGCCCTCAAACAGCTTATCGGACTCATCAACAATCAGCCACTCCACACTGAACATAAACAAAAGACAACAATCAAACTTGATGTTTTTGCAGAATTAAAAAGCTGTAAAAGTTCATTTATTTGTTTGTTAGCAGAAACAGATCTTCTTACAAACTGAGAGGTAGTTAACCATAGTTTATACATGGAGAAAACTGGAGCTGCAACCCTTGACAGGGTTGATTCTTAAACACCTGAACTCCTTTACTGCAGCAACATCCATGCAAACATGAGCTGTCTTTGTAATGATGATTGTAACAAAAAGAATATATGCTTGGTCGTTCTCATAGGACATTTTTCGACTCATCTGCAAGCCAAAGACCGCAAGCTAGTAAACATGGATGTTAATGTATGCTATAAAGTAGTTGATTTCTAAGTAATAAAATGCAATCTACAGGTGTGTTAGATCTCAAGGATTCACAGGAGTCTTAGTGAGTTGTAATGAATGCAAACACAATTTTTGAGAGCAACACATGTTCTTACCGGCTGAGGTCGATAGCCGGAGGATCCTGATTGAGAAGGAAGACCAGTCTGTTTGGAGTACTGACAAGTATATCTGCACGGAAAGGTAAGGGGGGAAACAGTGATGGGAGGCGATTCACATTTCTCAATTTAAATCTGTCTGTCAAAACATTTTCATTTCTTACCGTATTTTTTGTTTGACTGTGGTCCGTATTTCTTGGCTGCCAGAGAGGCTTTGTCTATTATGTGAACTCTAAATCCTACTCCCTCTGACAGGCGGAGCAGCTCTCTGTAGGTCTAAACACAAGACAACCAAATTGACTGAAAATGCATGCAAATATATCTGGTGTGATTCAAAAACAAATCAAACTAATGAGCAGCTGAGACACCCACTGTATTCACTAGGTATTAAAACCTGGAAGCTAATAAATATGCTGTTTATTATTAGAGAATTAAAACAAAACTACAAAAAAAAAGCACAGCAGGGAAAAACATCCAGAATTATAATTACAGAAATCGCTCTTTATTGTAAAGTATGTGCTAAAGGAGGTCGCTAAATAGTAAAAACAGTGCCAGAACAATGATCTTGATGGCTAATATACGGTACAAATGCCAAAAGCTGAACGGACAGCTTTGCTATGTAGGAGGAAACTGGACTGGGGCATAAAAGCAAACAGACCAGTGTGTGTGTTGTGTGTGTACCTGGTTGGCCAGTTCTCTGGTCGGGGAGATGACCACAGCTCTAAAGCCCAGGTTGGTGGGCTGCTGTAGGTGGGCGAGCAACGGGAGACAGAAAGCCAAAGTCTTTCCGGATCCTGTGGGAGCGCATGCCAGGAGCTCTCGACTCTGACAGAGAAACCAGACGCACATTAGTCCTCACATAACCAACCAACCAACCAACCAACCAACCACTGAACGCGAGTGTGTGTGTGTGTCTGGCACTCACATGCATCATGAGCGGTATAGCTTGCATCTGCACCGGCGTCGGGGAGCTCAGCCCAGCGTCTTTGAGGTTCTGAATCACACGCGGGTTGAGACGATACTCGGACTGCAGCTCCTCAAACGTGCACACAGGGTCCGGTACGTCGCAGCCGTGCACATTTATACGGTGTTGAGAGCGAATAAGATTCACCTAAAACAAATAATGGCTAAATGAATGCACACAGTATAAGAAAAAAAAGATTTTAAAAGTCTAATCATAATTTCTGCGGTTTTGCGGACCTTTTCCTGATGAAGATGCTTCAGCCTCTTCAGCGAAGATTTCTCCTTCCCTTCAGTCGGCAGGTTTTGAATTTTTCTGTCCAATGAGGACGTCCAAGTGATGCCGCTTCCCTCTGTGTCTTTCAGCGCTCTGCCACCAACTACAGTCAGGAAGAAGACAGGAAACAGCAGTGAGTCTCTGACGTCAAGTTCATTTTAAATATCACATACCACTGCTGTGATGTGAAATATTAATTAATAAACACATAGTGATTTGGGATGTGGCGACACGGATAAAAATCACTGTATAAGTCAATTTGTAATACATCAAAATATATTTGAAAGTAAATGTATTTCCTTAAATTAAATTAAGAAACTGTATACGGATAAGTTGGAAGGATAGATCACAGAGATGTTGTTTCCTATAAATGGCTTACCATGTACACGTTATTAATAACACCATAAGTAAAAAACTTAATTGATGTTACTTTTTCAGCAGTCCCATGCTGACACAATTCTGCATTTCCTCTGTTCTACCATATCAACTGTCTGTCACTTGCAATATATATATACGATAATGATATTTCACAACTACAGTCAGCTGCTCATTCCTAATCTGATCAGAAGCAACAAACATCATTTACCTGCCATCTGGTCGCTTTTCATCTTTTTCTTTTTGGTCCTCACGTCTTTCTCTTGATCCCTTTGTTTTCTTTTACCTCCTGCCCCAGAATCTCCGCTTTCACTCCCCTCCACAGACTCTTCTCCATCATCATCATCATCATCATCATCATCATCCTCAGTCACCACTACAGTTCTGCTCTTGGATCCATTGGTTTTTCCTGTGCCAAAGTAATCGATCGCAGAGAGAGCATCTATGGACGCTTCTCCTCCGTGAGATCTGGCACTCTGCAAAAAGAGACACGAGTACAGTCACTTTAAATACAGTATACACGTGTGACATATTTTTCAATCCACTTGTATAGTTAAACCCGACATTAAAGCACCCAAGCTCCTTAAAATAACAAGAAACATCACCACAAACACTTTAGCAAGACATGTTGGGTTAGCCAAAATACACAAAATCGCGGCTCGTGTTATTATCATTTATCATTCTATATCTATTATAAACATATCCAGTTTACCTTAAACCTTGCAGCGTCCTGACCGAACCTCTTCAGGTCAAATTTAGCCCCAGCTCCGAGTTTCCGAAACAACTCGAAGGAGTCCATTTCTACAGCAGCGTGCGGCTCTGTCCGCATTCAGGCATCACTAGTCAACATCCGGGTCATCGAGCAGCACCTCAAAACGGTAGAGCCCCCTGCAGGCTGCGTTCAAGAGTGTAAATGTGTCTGTAAAAAAATGTGACTTCGTTTTTTCATGTATTTACCAGATAATCAGTCTGTCTATCGTGTGCAATTGTTGCAGCAGTGGGTATAACACAATCACACAGACACATTTAAATGCACCTTAGAAGATTGATTGTTATTCATCATTTATAACTAGTGACTTATATAGTGTTTAAATGTAATTTTACTCAGTGAATTTGATCTTATTTTTTGAGATGTTATAGGTAGATGAATTGACAGTCACACTTGTTAAAATCAGAGGACAACTTCAGGAAAATATCATGATGCAATACAGAGCAGGTCAAATATTTCTCAGACATTTTTTATTGTCACTATATTTATTGTTTTGAATTAAAAACAGTCAGCATCACCATGGCTTGTTTCACATTGACAATGTAGTGAAAGAATTATGAAAATATGGCAATATTACTGGAATCAGTGAGTGTTTAAGACTATTTTTTAATTACCGAAACATAATTCAATGTGGCAGATGTACAGTCAGGTCCATAAATATTTGGACATTGACACAATTTTCATTATTTTGGATCTGTACCCCACAACAATGGATTTGAAATTAATGCAGTGAAGCAAGCCATCATTAGTCTGAAACATTAAAAAAAATACATCAGAGACATACCAAAAACATTAGATGTGTCCAAATCTACCATTCATTACATTCTCGAAAAGAAAGAACGCACTGTTGAGCTCAGCAACACCAAAAGACCTGGAAGACCATAGAAGACCACTGTGGTGGATGACAGAATAATTCTTCTCCTGGTGAAGAAAAAGTCATTGTGTGGCACTTGACAGTGCAGATGGACAATGACCTGAAGCATACTGCAAAAGCAACCAAAGAGGAATTTCTGCAATGGCCAAGTCAATCACCTGACATGAATCCAATTGATTCAAGATTCAAGAAGCTTTATTTATCCCAAGGGAAAATGCTGGAAATTGAGCATGCATTTCACTTGCTGAAAACAAAACTGAAGGGAAACTGCCAAAAGAACAAGCAGGAACTGAAGACAGTTGCAGTGGAGGCCTGTCAGAGCATCAGCTGGGATGAAACCCAGCATCTAGGGATGTCTATGGGTTCAAGACCTTAGGCTGTAACTGACTGGAAAAGATTTGCAACCAAAGCATGGGCGGTGGTGGCAAAGTCCATAGGGGGTTTCAAGGCCTGGGAACTGGAAGGTCACCAGTCCCCGAAAGACCTAGTGCCACCGTGGTGTCCCTGAGCAAGACACTGGTTACCTACACTGCTCCCCGGCGCCGTACATAATGGCAGCCCACTGCTCCTAACACTAGGATGGGTCAAATGCAGAGACCGCATTTCGTTGTCCTAGTACTTGTACTCTGTGCAATGACAATAAAGTTGAATCTTAATCTTAATCTTTGTAAGAGACATATAGGCTGAAGATGAGCAGCACGGTGTGTTAGAGTGTGTGTGTGTTGCAGAGGGGGTGGTTCACCTGGGAGTGGGCGTGTGTGCGTGCGGAAGTGTGTGTGCGTAAAGGTGGGCACTCACCGGTGACGCAGATGAGAGAGAGAGAGAGAGAGAGAGAGAGAGTCAGGGTTGGGAGTAGCCGTAATTTTTGTTGACCGCTACCGCTACTCATTCATTCATTTATCCATCCTTGCTGCGCTGTGATAGCTCTGTGATTTCAATAAATGCACCTAAGCATATTTGGATCTCCGCGTGTCTTTGTCATGGTCTACTGTGGCGCGTCATAAATCTACGTATCTGAGGACCCAAACCTCATAGACTCTCAGCGGCTAAAAGGTTTGTGTTTGGAAGCCGCAACAATCTTAATCTTAATCTTAATCTGATTATGTTCATTGCAACCATGATCCATTGTAGTTAATCAGACAAAAATGTCTAGGATTGAAAATCTTCAGAATGTAAAAAAACTAAATAAATCATTAATACTTGTCTATTC